>NC_060076.1:65499922-65813089 GCF_922984935.1 Meles meles
GATCATGACCTGAGCCAAAATCAAGAGTCAGCTGCTTAAACGACTGAGCCACCCAGGCGCCCCAAAACAAAATTTTGAAATAGAGACTATTATAAAATCAATAACATGTTATGATAAATATGTGGAGCAGAGTTCTAAGACAATGACAAAACCAAAGTACCAATAATAATAATAATAATAATAAGGGAGTTGGACAGGGCCATAAAAGAAAAAAAATTCTACTTAAATACTGAGAGGAAATGAAACACCAAAACATACATGGAAAATAATGCCAACAGTCAAAACAGGTCTAAATTTACACGAAATCTAGATCAGAAACCAACAAAATACAAAGTCATTTAAAATATTATAGTGACTGAAACTGACCCTAAAATAGCACTGTGTGTTCTGGTTTATTTTAATGCCTTGAACCATTTTTTTCTTTACTCCACAGATTACCCACACCTCCACCCTCAATTAAATATATTCTCAATTGCTTCTTTATGATCCCTTGATTATAAAATATATCCTCTTTGTACTCGTGTTGGCAGCACATATACTAAAAGTTGGAACCATAAAACTTATCCTTTTTTTCCCCCACAGGCTAGTGAGCATTGAGAAATCCTGTACGCTAAGTTAGGAAGCCTTACTTGTGATGTACTCACAAGCCAAAGTAAGGAAAATAACATTTCAGCCGAGTACCCTGCCTTACATCCCTGTCATCCACTCTCGACAACAGTCTTTTTAAGACATGAGTACCTGTTTTACAGGTGAAGGGAATGAAGTTCATGGAGGGGCAAGTGGGGCAGTTAATATTTACTGGAAACAGAGTGTCATTCTGGGAAGATAAGAATGTTCTGGAGAAGGACAGTGGTGACATTTGCACAACAATGTGAATGTACTTAATGCCACCGCATGGTCATACATTTATAAGTGTTTAAAATGGTAGATTTTATGCTATGTAGATTTTACCCCAATTCTTTAAAATGCTTCTTTATGAGGAGAAACAAACAAACAAACAAATATCTGAGTAAGTAATATCTTTCAGAACCCAGACTTTGAATGACCTGCAGTAAACTTCAGGAAGAGCCAAAGAAATGGTCAAAATGTATCCAGACAGAGGTAGACTAATTTCTTAATAGCCTGTGTTCAAGGAGTTCACTTAATTTCATTATCTGGAACCTAAAGAAAAATTCCTACTGCATTAAAAACAGTAGTGGCCCTCCCAGACCATATGCAAGTGACCTGGCTGATCTCTGCAGCTGAGCCACAAGGACAGCTACTGTCAGCACCACTTAGGACACTGCTTCTCTATGAAATTGTGTGCTCTGCTTAGAGGAACAAAAATCCACCTGAGCCAGCTAGGACCAGAGTACTCATCACTGCAATGAGGGGTTTGTTTCCTCATTCGTAAACATGGAAAGGACTGAATTAGATAAAGTCTGTTAAGATTATCAAGATTCTAGGGGCGCCTGGGTGACTCAGTGGGTTAAGCCTCTGCCTTCGGCTCAGGTCATGATCTCAGGGTCCTGGGATCAAGCCCCGCATCGGGCTCTCTGCTCAGCAGGGAACCTGCTTCCCTTCCTCTCTCTCTGCCTGCCTCTCTGACTGCTTGTGATCTCTGTCTGTCAAATAAATAAATAAAATCTTTAAAAAAAAAAAAAAAGATTATCAAGATTCTAGGGGTGCCTGGGTAGCTCCAGTTCTATTAAGCTTCTTGATTTCAGCTCAGGTAATGATCTCAGGGTTGTGGGATCGAGCCCTGCGTCTGGCTGTGCCGTGGTGTGGAGCCCGCTTAAGATCCTCTTTCTCCTCCCTCTGCCCCTATGCTCTGTGCATGCATGCTGTCTTAGAAAAAAAAAAATTTTTTCAGGATTCTGTAATTCTGTCCAATAACCATGTATAGGTATCATAGAAAATGTAAGGTGATAGGATTTTTCACTATCAAATAAGCAAAGATGAAAGTTCAATTTATTATATTCAAACCTGGAGAAAGAGCTATATTAGTGATAGAGTAAATGCGACAGGTTAACAGGATGGAGATTGGTCACTATGCATCAAAAGATCCCCCTCTTTACCCCAATTTGTTTTCACACTACATGTACCCATCCAAACTTGCACTAAAGCACAAACTGGGTTCTAGGATACTTGACACCCAGTTGAGGACCACTGCTTTATGGTTCCCACTTCTAGAACTCCCATCTAGGAAAGGACCAATCCTAAGGGAATGATTACATTGGACCACATCCAAACAACACATCATAATAGAACCATGAAAAATGTTTACCAAACATTGTTAGGGACATGGAAAACACTTCTGCCATGTCACATGGAACTGAAAGAATATAAAGAACTCAGTACATATGTATTATCATCTTAATATTTAAGTACACCCATTTATAAGAAAAAAAGGAAAAATTTAGGCCAGTGTTAAGAGTAATCATCTTAGATGGTAAGATAAGTAGTTTTAATTTCTTTATAACTGCATGCATTTTCTAAATTGTCAAATTCGCTTACAGATCTTTATTAATAGGAGAATATTTTTTAAGAAATTAAGGAAAATATCTTTTCTAATAGCACATAACTTATCAGAAATAATTTCAAATTTCCTTGAAGGTAAAAATTACCTGCCTATACCTAATGTAATACACTGAGGACAGGAGATATCACTTCTGTGGTATTCCTGCCAAAGTACATAATATCATTTCATAGAGAAACACCAGGCCAATTCAAATTCTGGGCAGTCCTACAAAATAAATGACCCACACTCTTCCAAAATGTCAGAGTCATAAAAGATACAGGAAGACTAAGGAGCCGTTCTACATTAAAGACGACTAAGGGCAACGCACATTCTGGGACTGCATCCTGAACCAGGCATTTTTTCTCTTTTGCTGAAAGGGCATTATTAGGACAACTAGTGAAATGTGAGTACTCTGTAGATTTAGAGGATTAGATAACAGAATTGTAGATGTTAATGAGTTTGATAATTGCACCACCTTTTTAGGAAATACATTTAAGTATTTAGGCATAAAAAGATAATTTTGTATCTCACTCTTAACTGTCAAAGAACAAAGGTTGTGTGTGTGTGTGTGTGTAAAGGAAGGGAAGGAGGGGAGTTATGATAAAGCAAATGTTAACATTTGGGGAATCTGGGTGGGGGTATATAGAAATCCTTTAAGTCTTGCAACTTTCTGTAAATCTGAAATTATTATTTTTTTAAGACTTTATTTATTTATTTGACAGACAGAGATCACAAGTAGGCAGAGAGGCAGGCAGGGGGGTGGGGAAGCAGGCTCCCTGCTGAGCAGAAAGCCCAATGTGGGGCTCCATCCCAGGACCCTGAGATCATGACCTGAGCTGAAGGCAGAGGCTTTAACCCACTGAGCCACCCAGGTGCCCCAATCTGAAATTATTTTTAAAGAAAAAAGAAAAATCCCTCCATGATCCCATATCCCACCCTACCCCTACCCTTACATACATGTATGATTTCACTTAATAGGCACCGTTTTGTGTTAACTTATACTCATCCTTTTTAAGGACTCATAGTTTTGCTACTTAAAAAAGTTGGAAACATGAGTTTGTGCTTCTGAGCTATAATTTCCTTATTTCCATGGAATAAATCCCTTAAGTGAGGGAAAAAAAAATACACATATGCTTCCCCAAATAAGTAGTTCTGATCCAGAAGGCTTTTTGTAGGCAAGCAGACTATGGCCATTACACAGCAAAATTGAAGTAATCACCAAAAATAGCAGAATTAAGCCTTTCTCTTCCCTCACCCTCCAACATGGTGGCAGATACACCATCTTGAAGTTCTGAATATGTAACTCTAGGGAACAGATGTGTGGAAGTCACCACCTGCTTCAGCCCTCCCAGACTGCGCTACTCTGCTGGACTTTTTGCAATGGGGTGGAGGGGGGGTGTTAATGAACATGGTTTTACAAAGCCATGTCTTTGGTTAAAACTTGTAGCCACGATCCTAAATGGAATTAGTAGTCAAGAAGTTGAAATTGGGAATAATGGCTGCCTTGACATTAACTATTGACAGCTGATAGTGTCAACATACACTGTTTTGGTCTCCCTTAGCCCCTTTTACCTATTTTCCTTTAATTTTGATTCACAAGTTGTTTGTTTAATCTAAACTCAGTGTTGTGTGAATTATTAAACAAAAAGTTTAGGCAGCAAGCAGTACCAAGCAGAAGACATCGAGAATGGCTCTCTGTGTACACGTAGGCACAGGTGCAAAGCTGCCCCATCACTCAGGAGTGGTGTCCAGCCGTACCAGCCTGAGACCACCTTCAGGTTCAGAACACTTTCTAGAGGAAGGTATAGGAGCCAGAAACTGGTGTTACACACTGCATCAGTTTTCCTTAAAACGTCATTCTGATAGCCAATTGACCTAACCATGGGGCCAGGAACTCGTTTAAATTTGTTAGTAGTCTAAATTAGTAATGTTAAATCAAAACCATAATTATATCCCTAGCCTAAACTGCAAAAGAAAATTTAACCAATTTAACAGACTCCTGTGTAGTTTTTTACAGGAGTGCTTTATGTAGTTACCAATAAATAATTCATTTTTCACCATACAATAATTTCCCTCATGCATCACCTAAAGTAACTGCCAACTTCAGTTCGCAAAATACTCCCAGGACTGGCACCATGAAAAGGCGGCAAAGGCTAGAAGTTCTCCTAAAACCCTCTGGCTCCCCCCATCCTCCTGGCCGAGGTCTGCCATACGTACTTTTCATCTGTGAACTTCTCAGGTGTAAAGTCTGCCTGTCTCTCGGTCTCATAGGGTCGATACTCCCTGTAGGATCTTCGCTCTGCTCGGTCAAGTGTCACCTCTGTCCCCCGGCTGTCATTCCATCCCTGTTGCTCCCCTCTTCTGGGAGCTCGCTTCTGGCCTGCCAGGGACAAATCAGAAGGGAGAGCTGAGACACCAGGTCCACAACAGCACATTTACAAGAAATTTTAAATTCCACTTTTCTGGAAGTCAAAGTCATAGGAAAATCTGGGAAGTTCAGAAACACTCGGAGAAGAAAACAGTTGTGGATACTGTCATGGCCCAGAGTCAACTACAGCTGACCCTTGAGCAACCCAGATTTGAAGTACGTGGACCCACACATGCATGGATTTTTTTTTTTTTAGATACAGTACAGTAGTGTCAATGTATTGTCTTCTCTAGCTTATCTGCTGTAAGAATACAATATGTAACACATACACAAAATACATGCTAATTGACTATTATTGGTAAGGCTTCCAGTCAACAGTAGGCTATTAGTAATTAAGGTTTTGGAAGTCAAAAATTTTATGTGGATTTTCAACTGAACAGCCGGTCGGTGCTCCTAGTCCCCACTTGTAGTTGCTCAAGGGTCAACTGTACTTGTGAATAAAACTTTTAAGACACTTATGTTCTCCTCCTCTTCTGTCCTAGGAAATATAAACTATACCAACTAACCTATAATTATCTGACAGAGTGTGACAGCTCTGGATATACACGTTTGCCAAATTAACTACTTTTGACAAAAGCATTTACTAAAACATGGTAGGTAAGCTCCATAGGATAAACACTGTATTTCAGATTGTACTTTAGTTAAACTGTGGTTTATCATTGGCTACTAAGGTTTTCGTTTTCAAATAGTCATACTGCTATTATCTTCGTTTGAAAACAGATTTTCCTGTTCTTCTGCTTTTTATACATTTATGATCATCCTTGTCAATATAAGGCCAAACTGCTATTTGCCAACTCATACAAAGACCAGTTGGCACTCAAAGGGACATCTCTCATTTGCAGAGAAGATGCACTTAGCCAGGGTGACAAAAGGCTTCAGTCTCTCCCTCTCTCTCTCTCACTTTACTTCTCTCTGGTTTTGTTGCTTTAAAAATTCTTAGATTCTATGTCTGAAGGCAGCTAATACTTGGTAAATACACTGTGAAGAACTTTGTCACTTCGTAATCCATTTCCCAAAAAATGTATTTATTTTTATTTATATACATTTAAAAGGTCTCCATCTCAAACAAGACGTACTATTTTTATGATAGCAGTTTCTATTTTCCTTGGTATAACTTGCCCTTCACGTTGGTTGTATAGCTATAAAAATATTAAATGTATTTGAGTTAATGGGTATTTTTTAAATTCCTAGATTCCTCTTACTTAAATAACACATGACTCTTAAGGAAAATACATTTATACATATTGTTGTTTTCCTACTGAATATTTCCTATCTGAACTTTTAATTGGGCACATGTAAATGTTAACATAGTTCCAATACCTTAGTGATCACATTTTAAAGCAAAAATCAAGTCTGTGACACCACTAACATAAAATTGTGCAATTTATTACTTGTTAGTTAGCCTAAACTATTTTTTTCAAATGTGAAAAGTTACATAACAAATCTAAGTTCAATCTTAAGTTAATGTCCCACAACTAGAGATGCTTAAATCCGATTTGCATCCTGTAATTGTGACATTAGTCACAATCTGAGCTTATGACATGTTTGGGATATGGGAAAGATGTTGTCATAAACAGATCATTATGCTTCTCTTGCAGAAACAAAACAGACTGATACTTGTCCCAGGAGTATGCAATGCCAAATCTGAGGGCATGCAAATTACTAATAGAGATCAAATTTGAAACGTTAGATAGAAAATGTTATTATGAAAGTTAATTATCTAGCAAGTTGAAAACTACAAGAGATTCTAACATAACAGCAATCAGTTAATATGGCAACAGCAACAATACTTTTCAATACTTTTCCCTCAATGTAAAAAGTTATTTTAATGCAGCTTCAAATTTCCTATTTATAACCTATTTTTTAAAAATCTTAGTATTTCTACTCAACTACATAATTATTTAGGAGCTTATACTACCTTTTTGCTTCCTCAAGGTTATTTAAAATTGTATCAATTAAATTTGGAATTCACCATTCAAAATGTAAAATGACATTTACTGCATCCTTTGTATTAAAACTTCTTCCAAACTTTTGGTGTACAAATTAAAAACCATTAAATATAACTGTATACTTATTAGAATAATTTTAAATACACTGCAAACACTTCATTCTCTCTCCAAAACCCAAACAAAGATAAAAGGGGTTCAGTTTTTCCCCCACAATTTAGTGCTAAGAGATCAAGACAGCAACTGAACCTAGTATGTTTCTGTGCTGGGTCAGCAGCTCTGAGCAGATAATGCAAACACTGAATTTCTCTAGCCCTTTCCAATAAAAGGCTGGCACATGCTGTCTGATCACTGATCTAAACCCAAGCCCATACAAAGACTTCCTACAAAATAAAGAGCTTCGACTCAAAGACAATAGTTCTAAAAGGTTAGGAAAAGCAAACCTCTGGATTTCAAGAATGAATTTATCAAACAAGGCTCACCCAAGGGTCAATATATGTTGTTACATAGTGAAGGGCATTAAAAACCTGTTTCTATGGGAAAATCTTATGGTTTCCATATCCACATCCAAAAATGTTTCCAATACATGTCAAACATGTTTTGACTTTGATTCCTGTCCACAATGAGCATTCACTTACAATATTCTAACTAAATTAAAAAGTTTGAATGTTAGAAATGAGGGCTACAAAATCTTGAGAGTAGCCCTGCATAAATTCAGTATAGTAACTACATGAATGGAAATTAATGAGCTGTTTACTCCTGAAATAACATGTCTGAGAAAGAACTGACAAATGACAAAATTTCCATTCTAACTACAAAATTAACTAAAGATCTTTAATATAGATCTCAAAGGCCAGATCAACTGGATCATGAACAATTGGCAGAAAAAAGTTATAAACCCATTAGGTCACAATGCAAAGTGAAAGCAGGTTGCAACTCAGTTTATATGTCATTTAAATTTAGGGGGAAAAAAAAGAAATAGCTCTGTATAAATACAAGGTGTTAACAAGTAAGAAAAATAGGAATTTTTACTTCATACATTTCAGAATTGTCCAAAATTCTTATACTAAAAAGTCATGATTTTTAATATTAAAAAGGTTAAAAAGCAATATAGTAACAGCACTGAATGCAGTTTCATACCAAAGGATAAAATACATTATTTTCATTTGTTAAAAAGTAAAGGGAGAAGAAAAGATTAGCCTTTGGGGCACCTGGGTGGCTCAGTGGGTTAAGCCTTTGCCTTCAGCTCAGGTCATGATCTCAGGGTCCTGGGATCGAGCCCCCGCATAGGGCTCTCTGCTCAGCTCAGTAGGGAGCCTGCTTCCTCCTCCTCCTCTCTCTCTCTCTCTCCTGCCTGCCTCTGCCTACTTGTGATCTCTCTGTCAAATTAAAAAAAAAAAAAAAGCTTAGCCTTCCTCAGTTCTTTCATTACTATATTTATCTAAATAGATTTATGAGAAAAAGGAAAACATAAAACAAAATGTACAATATATCTCATCTCATTCACCGTTTAAACAGGCTCGTAAACCTACTGGCCTACCAGCATGGGGTTTTCAGAAATCCAGTAGTATTTAAAATAATTTTCAAGATCTTTATTATAGTGACTTTTCTCATTCTCCAGTGATATGTCAGACTGAAGCTTTCACAGATAAAGGTAAACATTACCTAGCTGCAGGAGTCAAAGACACAACACTTAAGCCAGGAGTTGTAATTTCAGGGATGGGAAGTACAGTTGTAACCAAGCAAGGAACAGGCCAGTAAAGCCCAGTTGAATACATTGCCAAACACTGGCTGGAGTGATGGAACGACACATCTTAATCTTTTAACACTCCTTTTAAGCAAACCTTAGGACCACGGCCTTATTTTAGGAAAACAGAAAACACAGATGGAGTCTTCCAGACTATGAACTGATGCAGTTCAGGTGATAAGAGACTCTTAAGTTCCCTCCCTGACTGGATGATGACAGTGGTAACTGGCTAAACAGCGTGTGGGGAACTTTGAATATTCTTGTTGAAAAGGGTGAAGGTTAAAAACGCTTTTCTTAAAGCAGCCCGAGTTAATGACAAGTTACACATCGCAGCGACACTACATGCTGTATTGAGAAATGATGCGGGCTGGCTGCAGGAAGCCACCCTAAGGGGGTGGGGTGTACGGTGATGGGGTGAAGGTACGGAGCCTGCAAAGAGCCAGGGACCCCGCGTCCGCCCCCGCCGCATTCTGCTCGCGGCCCTGACGTCACAGGCCGCCCCCGCGGTCACCCAGGCAGGCCTTCGCTCCATCACAGAAGCCCGAGCCCCGAGCCCCCGCGATTCTTCACACACCCTGGGCTCTAGCCACCACCCCCAGCGGCCCGGCGCGCCCTCCTTCCTCACCCTCTTTAAGAGGGGTTCTTTTTCCTTCTCCCCAGCGCGCTTTTTTCCTCCGGACCCGAATCTTGCTGTGGTTGGGCTGGAGGATGGAGCCGGTCCCTGCTAGCTCTAGATTTGAGCTCCGCGGGGTAGCGACCCCAGTTATCCACGCCACACACACCACCCCAGCAGGATCCCTCAACTTTGCCCAACTTGTAAAGGCTCAGCTTCAGGATTCTGAGACCCTTACTCCACGACCGCACTACCCCACCAACCCCCACAAGGGGCTGGGAAAGGCCAAAAGGGACGTGACACCCCCCTCCCGTCCTCTTTTCCTACCTTCCTCTCCCACAAGGACCCTCAACTTAACCCAAGTCTTCCCAGAGGCCCCTTCCGTTTCTGGATCAGGATCCACTGACCCCAGTCTCGCAGTGGGGGGTCGAGAGGTGGCCGAGGAGGGGTGACCTCCGTGACCCCATTCTCCTTCCCCTCCTGCCCACCTCGCCTACCCCGGGGTGCCCAGGTGCCGGGCCGGGCGTGCGTACCGGGTGGCAGCGGGCCGCTCCCGGGGCTGTCCGGCTGCTGCGCGCCGGGGGCTGGGAGGCTCTTGCGCTCCTTCTGGGACTCCCTTCGGCCGCCGCCCGCGCCGGGTCTGTGGCCCGAGGCCCCGGCCGGACTCCTGCCGCCGCGGTTGCCGGCCCCGGCCGCCGCCGCCTCATCACGCCTCTTGCGCTGCAGCTGCTGCTGGCGCCGGTGCTCGGCCTCGCGCAGGATGTCGAACGGGTCCGACTCGTCGTCCAGCAGCTGGTGGAAGCGGTTGGCCACGACGCAGCCGAAACTCTCCTGCATCGCGGCGCTTGCGGCGGCCGCGGCCACGGGACTCCCCAGAGCGCCCTTCATGCCCCGCGGCCACTGCGGGCCCGCCGATGGCAGCCCACGCGAGCGAGTCTCAGCAAAGTCGGCGGCGAGGACCCATCCTGCCCACCGCTGCCGCCCTCCCTGCCCTGCCGGGTCTCGTCCCTCCTGGCGCCCGCCCCCGCGCCGCCGCGGCCGCCGCTACCCGCCCAGGCGCCACCTGACAGCCAATCAGCGCACGTAGACACGCCCCCTTTCCTAGCCGGCGTCCCTGAAAGGCCAATCAACGGCGGGCTGCTGTCACGTCACGCGACCTCTATGCCCCTCCCCCCGACTCGCCAGAGAGGGGCGGGGCACAAGGGGCGGAGCTACTGGGAGGAGCTAAGAGGCTCGTAGTCCCCGCGGCTCTGCTGGGCGAGTGGGTCACGGCCATTATTTGTATTCTTTCTGGGAGTGGGTCTGTGTTCATTATGGGCCACTCTTCTTTGAAGTTTATATATTCATCTAGCCATTCAACTACGTATTGAATACTTATGTGCCAGGCACTATGTCGTAAGAGATATTAGCTCCGTGTTTTCGTGGATCTTTGTCTATAGACAGAAAAGTGCCCTAAACGAAAGGCAACAGACTTTTTTTCTACGCGCCCGAGGCAAAGGGACCTGACCTAATTAGGAGTCTTGGAAAGACTTTTCCTCGGAAGTGAAGGTTTAACGGAGATACGAAGGATGAAGGATAACAGGGGCAGGAGCAACCGCAAGTACGGATGTAATGAGGTGGGATGGAGCACAACCCGTTGAGACTCAAAGGAAACCAACGTAACTGAATTGAAAAGAAGGGGGGAGACCCTTACTTTGGTCTTTATTCTGGGAGCAGTGAGAAGCAAATTTTAAGCCTAAACATGTATTCTAAAAGGCCAAAGGCCCCCCAGGTGCAACGTGAAGGACTAGGCTGGAAGCAGGTCAGAATGGATGCAAGGAGACCAAGCAAAAGATTGTCGCAGAACTCCAGGGAAGAGTCGATGCATGTGACTTGAATTAGAATGGTGGCAGTGGAGGTGGAGAGACCAGTAGATTCAAGAGCTATTTTAGATACGGGTGTTGAGGAAAAATAAGAGGGTAGGATGACTCCTATATTTGTGCATTCCAAACAAATAGAGCACAGGAAGAGACCATTTTGATGAGTGTCATGAATTCGGTTTTGGGCATGTTGAGGTATGGTTTCATTTGTTTGTTTTGTTTTCAAACTCTGAGAGAGGACTCTGAACTGGACAGCCCTCCAGGAAGTTCTTCCTGGCACCTGGCTGCCTATCCCTTAGCCCTTCCTTTTCCTCTGTTTTCCCAGAACCTGTATTTTGTTAGTGCATCAGGTGGCCTTGTGGCCCAGGGGAAGCTGGGCGCCCTTCCAGCCTCCAACTTGATTAATCTTAAATCATGCATTGTAATTCCATTCTCCTGCCAGTGATTAGTGTGGGAAAAGGCTCTTGGTGCAAATCTTCTCTGAGGGAAAGTATTCTGGAGGATTCCTGGGAACATTTTTCTTATATCTAAAAATGGATTGAGAAGGGATCTGCCATTTCCCACCTCTGTCCTTTGCTCCTTGTTATGTGAAGAGGACATAACATCTAGAGTTGCTCTCCCTTGTTATGACTATGAGAATGGCAGAGCAGAAGGATGGAGAAAACCTAATTCCTTTGTTATCCCACTGGAATAACTGGGAAACTCCCTACCTCAGACTTGTTATGTAAGATGATAAACAACATTATTGTTTAACCTACTCCTGGTTGTATTTGTCTGTTGATTTAAAAGCATCTCATATTTTCTATGTCAGTTGAGTCAAAGCATTTTGTTCAAGTGTGTGATCACGAGCTTTTCTTTTACTTTAATAGCAAGTGGAAAAGGAACTTTTAACCCTGACTGATGCGAGGATTGTATTTTACTCAATTCAATTTTTTTGTCATTTCCAAGGAGGACATTCACTGTCATTCACTGCATTCTTAGTCATTGCAATTTATATTCTCAGTGCTTAGCATTCTAGGTAGTTGTACGGTAGGTCCTCAGTAAGTATTTGTTGAATGACTGAAGATTTTAAGGTATTTGGTCATCTTTTTGGAGTCAGCAGAGGTTTATGATCAAAAGCTTATTCTTTTAACCCAAAATAATTGAAAGCAGGTGTTCAGACAAAAACTTGTATATGAATGGTCATAGCAGTACTACTACTCACAATAGCCAAAAGGTGGAGACAACCCAAATGCACTGTAGTGCACTGGGTAAACTTTTGGAGTCATTGGCTCTGTGGGTTGGGGCGGCCTGAGCCAGGGATCCTGTGCCAAGGTGCTTCAAAACCTTGTTAAAGATGTTTGGGTCCCCATGAAGCCCTACTATACCCGTGTTTACCAGGAGATTTGGGTAGGAATGGGGTTGATGGGTTTCATCGTTTACAAAATTAGGAGTGCTGATAAAAGAAGTAAAGCTTTGAAACCTTCAAGTCCTGCACCTGGCTCATGGTCATCATAAGCCAGTTTTACTTGAAAATACACATCAGATGGAATACCAATTTAACTGTAAATTTCAGCATACTCTATTAAATGGGAACATGGAGCATTGTCGTATGCTTATAGACATGTTGTTTCCTTTGTGGCATGAATAAATGTAACTGCAATGTACAAAAAAAAAAGCTACAATAGTAAATTTTATGTGTATCTTGCCACAATTTTTAAAGCATATATTTTGTTAGACCATAATTTGAATCCTGGCTCTAGCACTAATTCATTTGTGACCTTGTAAATGTTCCTTATTTCTGTGCCTCAGTTTTCTCATCTGTAAAATGACAAAAATAATGATGCCTACTTCAGGGGATTATTGTGAAAACTGGGACTGATAATGCCTAGGAGGTGTTCAGCACCATGCTTGGTGCAAAGTCAATCCTCAATAGAAGTCATTATCAACATTATTAGTATCATCACCATCATTTCAAATCAGACTTAAGACTAGGTAGAGTCATAATGAGACCTCATTATTATGAGGTGGATGAAATTTCCAAGGATTCTTCATGCAACATCACCACACACACCAGAGACCATACTTTGAGAAGCACTGCTTCAAGCCACAGTTGTGCCTGGCATCTTTAAGCTGCCCAGCACCAAGCAACAACACCAAAAAACCATTATCACTTGAGAGGAGGCCTGGCATCTTCCTACTGGACATCTGGAGAGAGCCCACTGCCCCATTTCCTTCCCAACATAGCCAACCACAGCAAGTTCTTAAGGCATGCCCTATGAGCACTGCATCCTCATTTCCAAATCATAACTGCCCGGAACAATTTTAAGTCAACCAATCCCAGGTGCTTCAGGTTTAAGAACACATTTAGAACCACTGAAATAGAGATGAGTAGCCTCTAGCTGGTCTTAGCTGGCCATGAGTTTCCTTTGGGGCTCTTGATGACCATAGAATTTACTGAGGGTAACGGATTGAGCAACGTCACATTTTTTTCCCGACTATTGTTCTGCTGGGAGATCACGTCCTTCAATGCATTCCTGAAATACAACCCTACCACATTAGCATGAGTTATTTTAACGTTGTGTTTAATGTGGTCAGTTTAATAGACTGATGTTTTTAATAATCCAAGATATAAAAACCATCTTTAGTAATTATACTACCAAACAGAAACACAACACACAAACACACACCCATAACTTAGAAAATAAAGCATACCGTGCTCGCTTTGGCAGCACATACACTAGAAAATAAAGCATACCAAAAAAGCAGGGGGGAGTGGATGCTGAATAATCCCACCACCCTTTCCTTAGCAGTGATTTGTCGGCATCAGTGGAAATGTAGTAAAATTTAACTACTTACAAAACGTTAATTACCTTGGGTTACTTAACATAAAAATTCCATTAGGAATAATAAAATAAAATACACTACAATTCCAGATTGAGTTGAATTTCACAGAAAGGTCAGAGTTTAAAAATATGTTATTATTTAAAAACATATTACTGTTAGTTATATGCAGGGAGGAATGTTTAGATGAGGACCAAGGCACAGGACCGGTCAAACTCTAAGGGGCTTGAGTTTTTGTGAATCACCAATGAGTTGCATTCTATATACTCTGTTTTGCCAATGGATTATTAATACCCTTTTGCCTACCTTTTCTCCTCTATAAAATTAGGATGATTATAATCAGTCCTATGTTCCTCATATGATTGATGGGAAATAAAACCAAAGAAGTAAATTTGAAAAGGTAAAAAAATTATATTATTTTACAATTATTTCTCCTTGCTTATATAATATATGGAAGAACAAAAAAAATTTTTTTTAAGATTTTATTTATTTATTTGACAGACAGAGATCACAAGTAGAGGCAGGCAGAGAGAGAAAGTTGGGAAGCAGGCTCCCTGCTGATTCCAGGACCCTGAGATCATGACCTGAGCCGAAGGCAGAGAGGCTTAATCCACTGAGCCACCCAGGCGCCCCCAAAAATGTTTTTCTTAACTCCAAGAGGATCTCATATTTCTCGTGTCAGTTGAGTCCATTGTGATAAGATCAATAAAGTTGTAGTTCCTGATCTAGTTGATACAAGATTGGTAAGTGAATTTAAATTCGGTTTCCCACAGGAAATGAATAAAGCAAGTATGCAGTCTTGATGTTAGGGGTTGTAGAACCATAAACATAATCATAATCAGGATGTGGCAAGAGAACGTTTTGCAAGTCAAAGTCCATTCATGGTGACCAGATACAGAATATTTAAATCCAAAAAGGAGCTGTACCCAACTTACTAATATTTGTAGTCTTGGTATCATTGAGATTCTCCCCCACTTTTTTTCTTATGGCAAGATGTTACTGGCTAGCACAGTTGTTTGTATCCTCAGACCACTGTGCTAATAGAACAGAATTAAATCCATGTTCCTACTATTAAAATCTTGATCTTGGTTGAAACTTTAATCAAACCTAAATAAAATAATTTGGAATTCAGATCTTTTTAATTCCACATTTATTCAGGAATTCCAGAATTGAAAATCTGGCCTGTCTTTGGTCATGTGTAATGCCTTTGAGCCAGTGACTATAATAAAGGGTATTGAATTCTCTGATCAACCAGGCCTGGGTCACCAGGCCAAGCTGGAGTCTGATTGTAGTCAGTCCCCAAATGCTGGGACAGAGTGAATGGGGGTGGTTACCAAGTAAAATACGGTTTCCAATATTTGCATATGAAAATAGATGCTGGCAGGAAATACACAGAATCCCCCACCAGTGATGATTGGCATGAGCATGTTATTGCCATACCTCTTGTAGCATTGGACTCCTGTGCCCTGCATTATAAATCTTTCTTCTTCTTTCTCCTCCGTAAGGCCAGAAACTATTTCTATCTCATTTCCATATCCCTTCTATCCCTCCTTTCTGGCCTCATCTTCAGTACCTGGAGAGGTGCCCTTCATTCAGGAAACATTTGTCATGTGAATGAATGAGTTTCTGGTTTGTATGTCCACGCTCCTGCCAAATAATTCTGCACGTGTTTAAAATAAAAATGGAACAAATTAATTAATGTGTGAAAATGAATTAACACGTACTATATGGTCAAATGGATGTGATACTGTTTCTGAAAGATTCGTTATTCTACACATTCACTAATAATCATAGTGGAATTTTATATAATGCTTGCTAGGTGCTAGCCTTCATTCTAGTTCTGTTCGTTTAACCCTTACAACAACCTGAAGAGGTAGATACTTCTACTGTCCCCATCTTATAGTAAGAGAAGTGCCTCAGTAAGTGGGACATGATTTGGGACATGAACGCAGGCTGTCTGGCACTTCTAATCATTATGCTTTCCCACTAAGTAGTGAGCTAAATGCTGAGGTATGAGCAGGACATGGTTTCTCTTCTTTTTTTTTTTTTAATTGTTTATTTATTTGACAGAGAGAGATCATAGGTAGGCAGAGAGGCAGGCAGAGAGAGAGGAGGAAGCAGGCACCCTGCCGAGCAGAGAGCCTGATGTGGGGCTCGATCCCAGGACCCTGGGATCATGACCTGAGCTGAAGGCAGAGGCTTAGCCCACTGAGCCACCCAGGCGCCCCTCTCTTCTTAAGAAGCTATATGAGCAGAGGGCAGACATTATGTGCACATAATCCCTAAAGAAGAGCTGAGCGGAGGTCCTTAATTATATCACCAATAGAAATGATGTGGCGGAGTATCCAGAGAGGCGCTAGTGGGAGAAATGGTTTACTTATCATTACACTATCATTTTGTGGGGTGAAAGCAGTATTGTGTCCATGCTAAGTTTGAGTTGACTAAGATGTTGAAAAAGGGCTGCTTTTCTGCTTAGATTGTATTTCAAAAATGTATTTAGAAATAAGCTAGGGCTTCCCTCTCTGAGGCTGGTCTATGGACCAGCACCAGCACATCTTGTTAGAAACTCAGGAACTTGTTAGAAACGCACAACCTCAAGCCTACCTCAGAGCTACTAAATCAGAATCTGCACTTTACAACAACACTAAAAGATGTCTGTGCACAGTAAAATTTGAGAAGCACTGAGCTAAAGCAAAAATACAAAGCCAGCTGCTGGATCCGTCAGGATCATCTCATGGGAACCTGGTTGTCCTTTGTTGCTGACATAGTTTAGCCTTATCTAGCCACTGGTATGTTTGAGATGCTCAGCCTGGTAAAGCAGCTTAAAATGAAGAAGAGCCTACCCCCCAAGGAAGGACAGAAATCCTGCACCAGCACGGGCTCAGACCATCTCCTCCAATGAAAAGTCCCTGGCCATATAACCTTCAATGAATTTAACACCGTAACACAAAATTAAGGGGAATGAATTGGGAAAGGTTCCAAAAAGGAAAGAATTTTAGACCAGGTTTTGATGAATGATTGACCTTCTGATTAATTAGAATTTCTGTGTAGAATGACAGAATATGGGGCTATGCAAATAGGGAGGGGCTAGGCCTTAAATTACTTCATAAACTGTGGTAAGGAGTTTGGACTTTACCTTTTATTTTTTTAAAAATATTTTATTTATTTGAGAAAGAGTGAGAGAGAGCATGAGAGGGGAGAAGGTCAGAAGGAGAAGCAGACTCCCCGTGGAGCTGGGAACCCAATGCAGGACTTGATCCTGGGATTCCGGGATCATGACCTGAGCCAAAGGCATTTGCTTAACCAAGTGACCTGGCGCCCTGGCCTTTACCTATTAAAACCAAGGGTGTCACCAGTGCAATATTGTGATTTATAAGAAATATCTATTTGGTCATTCAGATGACCAAACACATTTCTCACATTTTATTGGGTCTCTGTTCACAATTCCTGGCTCATGGATCCCTCAGAATTCGGTAGCAAGGTTGGTTGCCAATGGAGGCAACGAGATGATTAGAGGGTTGGAAGTTGCAGTCCCCACCCCCTGACGGGGAGCTGGAAGTTGAATCAATCACCAATGGCCATGATTTAATCAGTCATGCCTATGTCATGGAGCCTCCATAAAAACTCGAAAGGATGGAATTCAGAGAGCCTCCAAGTTGAGGAACAATGGAGATTTGGGGAGACTGGTGTGGGCATGGAAGCTCTGTGTCCTTTGCCCGTGCCTTGCCCTATACATCTCTAATACCTGCCTGATCCTGAGTTATATCCTTTTGTAATAAAGCAAAAAATCTAGTAACACGTTTCTGTGAGCTGTTCTAGCAAATTAATTGAACCTGACAAGGGGAATCGTAGGACAATTCTGATTTCTAGTCAGTCAGTCAGAAGCATAGGTGACAACCAGAACTTGTGACTGGCATCTAGAGCAGAAAGCAGTCATTGAGGACCAAACCCTTAACCTGTGTAATATATTGCTATCTCTGGGTAGATAGTGTCAGATCTGAGTTGAATTCTTAACTCTGTTGGTGTCTGGAGAATGACTAGGTGCTGTGTAGGATTCCCCCTCCCCACAACGCACACAATGGAACTGATGCCAGAACAAAAAGACCCAAGGCATATCACCTGGGGTTTTTTGAGGGTTGGAAGGAGTTAACCTGCATCGCTTTGGGGAAAATTATACATACACCTGGGAAGAAAGTAAAACTAAGAACAGGGGATGCCTGGGTGGCTCAGTCATTAAGCATCTGCCTTCGCCTCAGGTCATGATCCCAGGATCATGAGATTGAGCCCCAGAACCCCATATCAGGCTCCCTGCTCAGCAGGAAGCCTGATTTCCCTCTCCCACTTCCCCTCATGTGTTCTTGCTCTTGCTATCTCTCTTTTTGTCAAATAAATAAATAAATAAAATCTTTTAAAAAATAAAAATAAATAGGGGCACCTGGGTGGTTCAGTGGGTTAAAGCCTCTGCCTTCAGCTCAGGTCATGATCTCAGGGTCCTGGGATCGAGCCCCACATTGGGCTCTCTCCTCGGTGGGGAACCTGCTTCCCCCTCTCTCTCTGCCTGCCTCTCTGCCTACTTGTGATCTCTCTCTCTGTCAGATAAATAAAATCTTTAAAAAAAATAAAAATAAATAAAATTAAGAACAGTAAAACTCATAAAATCTCATTACCTGGAAATAACCAATGACAGTTTCTGATACCCTTCCAGTCTTCTTCACGCATGTATACACATATAATTTTATTTTTTCACTCAGTGATATCATAAACACAGTTATACATCTATATCATTTTAATGGCCACAATATATTCTATTGTGTGCTGATGCTTTATATATCAGTCTGTGTCCAATCAAAAAGCAGGAACACACAGTCATTTAAATAGGTGAATAAATATAGAGAATTAAGCTGTGATGGGAGAGTAACTTTATAAAGAGCGAAAATACAAAAGAATGAGATCTTGCCATTTGCAAAAACATGGATGGACCTAGGGCATCACACTAAATGAAGTAAGTCAGAGAAAGAAAAATACCATATGATTTGATTTATATGCGGACTTAAAAAAAACAAATGAATAAGCAAACAAAAAGCAGGGACAGACCTATAATACAGAGAAAAAAACAATGGTTGTCAGAGGGGAGGATGAGAGGAGGGAGGAAATAGGTGAAGGGGAGTAGAAGGTACAGCCTTCCTGTTATGGAATGAGTAAGTCGCAGGGATAAAAGGTAGAGCATAGGGAATATAGTCAATGGTACTGTAATAGTGTATGGTGACAGATGGGAGCTGTGTTTGTGGTGAGCCTTGCATAATGTATAGACTTGTTGAGTCACTATGTTATACACCAGAAATTAATGTAATATTTTCAACTGTACTTCAATTAAAAAAAGAAGAAAGGGGGACGCCTGGGTGGCTCAGTTGGTTGGACGACTGCCTTCGGCTCAGGTCATGATCCCGGAGTGCCGGGATCAAGTCCCGCATCGGACTCCCAGCTCCACAGGGAGTCTGCTTCTCTCTCTGACCTTCTCGTCACTCATGCTCTCTCTCACTGTCTCTCTCAAATAAATAAAAAAAAAAAAAAAGAAGAAGAAAGGAAAGGATTCTTAAAAGGGTACTTCAGGGGGTGCCTGGGCAGTTCAGTCGGTTAAGCATCTGCCTTTGGCTCAGGCCATGATCCCAGAGTCGTGGAATCAAGCCCTGCATCAGGCTCCCTGCTGAGCAGGGAGCCGGCTTCTCCCTCTGCCTCTGCCCCTCCCCGTCATTCTCTCTCTCTTTCAAATAAATAAATAAAATAAAAGAGGGAGGTACTATTATTTCCTTTCCACACGTAAAGAAACTACTAAGGCACAGGGAAGCCAAATAACTTGGTCAAGGTCACCTATGGTATAATGCCAAGATAGACTAAGATATATGTGGTAACCAGTAATTCCTAAATCTTGGCTGTTTAATACAACAAAGGTTTATTTCTCACTCACACTGCAAGCCCAATAAGGGCCTTTTTAATTTATTAGACAGAGAGAGAGAGATCACAGGTAGGCAGAGAGAGAGGAGGTAGCAGGCTCCCCGCCAAGCAGAGAGCCTGATGTGGAGCTTGATCCCAGGACCCTGGGATCACGACCTGAGCCGAAGGCGGCTCCCCGCCAAGCAGAGAGCCTGATGTGGAGCTTGATCCCAGGACCCTGGGATCACGACCTGAGCCGAAGGCAGAGGCTTAACCCACTGAGCCACCCAGGTGCCCCTGACTTCCTTTTTTAATTTCTAATTTTAATTCCAGTTAACATACAGTGTTATATTAGCTTCAGGAATACAATGTAGCAATTCAACAACCGCCTAGAGCACCCTGTGCTTATCATGACAGGTGTACTAAACCCCATTCACCTATTTAACGCATCTCCCCCCTTTGCCTCTGTTATCCACCAGATTGTTCCATACTATTAAGAGTCCGTTTCTTGATTTCACTCACTCTCTCATTTTTTTCCCTTTGCTTGTTTGTTTTGTTTTTTAAGCTCCACATATGAGTGAAATCATATGGTATTTGCCTTTCTCTGCCTGGCTTATTTTGCTTAATATTATACTTTCTAGTTCCATCCATGTCGTTGCAAATGACAAGATTTTATTCTTCTTTATGGCTGAATCATATTCCATTATATATGTATACACACACACACACACACACACACACACACACACACACACACATCACATCTTATTTATCCATTCATCAATTGAGGGACATTTGGGCTGCTTCCATTCCTTGGTTATTGTAAATAATGCTGCTATAAACATAGGTGTGCATGTATCTCTCCGAATTGGTGTTCTTGTAGTCTTTGGGTAAATACACAGTAACAATTGTAAGGTAGCTCTATTTGTAGCTTTGAGGAAGGTCCATACAGTTTTCCCCAGTGCCTGACCAGTTTGCATTCCCACCCACAATGCACGAGGGTTCCTTTTTCTCCACATCCTCGCCAACACCTGTTGTTTCTTGTGTTGTTGATTATGGCCATCCTGACAGGTGTGAGGTGGTATCTCACTGTAGTTTTTTTTTTTTTAAGATTTTTATTTATTTATTTGACAGACAGAGATCACAAGTAGGCAGAGAGGCAGGCAGAGAGAGAGAGGTGGAAACAAGCTCCCTGCTGAGCAGAGAGCCTGATATGGGGCTTGCTCCCAGGACCCTGACATCATGACCTGAGCCAAAGGCAGAGGCTTTAACCCAGTGAGCCACCCAAGTGCCCTCACTGTAGTTTTGATCTGCATTTCCCCTATGTTAAGTGATGTTGAATATCTTTTCTTGTTTGCTGGTCATCTGGAGGTGGTCTTTGGAGAAATGTCTGTTCATGTCCTCTGCCCATTTTTAAATTGGATTATTTGTTTTTTGGGTGTTGAGTTTTATAAATTCTTTAAAAATATGGAATGATTCACAAATTTGTGTGTCATCCTTATACAGGAACCATGCTAATTTTCTCTGTATTGTTTTAATTTTAGTATATGTGCTGCTGAGGTGAGCACAATCTCTCATTGACTTCTAAAGCTTCTGCTTGCTCCTCACTTCTACTTATATTTCTTCAACTAAGGCAAGTCATCAGGCCATACCTATCTTCAAAGGGGTTAAGGAAGCACGGTCCCATGTACTTGGGAGAGGAGAATGAGGCTATTTATAAATTAGCATCATGGAAACCACATGGGGCAGGCCAGCCCAGACAAATTAAGCCTATCGTCTCAACGTGTATTCTGAAATACAGGTAGGTGGTGCATATTGAGGAATTAACTTTACCCAAAGGAGGGTCTGGTGTTTCTTTCAGCTAGTGGAAGTTTTCTTTAGGCCCCTGGAATATCCTGTCTTGATCAAACCCCACATTTACTCTTCAGTTTTTTCCCACCATCTCCTCTACCATTTCCCATGGTCCTAAGGTCCTGTGTTCCCCAAATACCATGGGCTCCTTCATGCCTCAGCAAGCTCACTCACACTACTTCCTCTGCCTAACCTGCCTTCCCTGAGCTTCCCACGGAAACCATTCAGCACTGAAGATTTAGCTTGAAACTCCTTTCCATCATAGTCATTCTTTTCCCTGCCAGAAAGTATTGGTCATTGCTTTTTCTGTGTTTGTATAATACTTTTTACCACCATGTGTTAGAGACTTTGTTTGGTTATGTAAGCAAAGTAAGCACACCTAACAATGATGCAGGGTGGGAAGGTGCTATAATTGGTCCCTAAAGATGGATCTCAATGCACTACAATTCCATGCTACTTGTGTACTTGTGCAGTCCTCGCCTTCATTAAATCTGGACTGGCTGTGACTCTCCTGACTGATAGGATGCAGTGGAGATCATGCTGAGTCAGTTCTGGGCCCAGCCTTCAGAAGGAATGGCAGCTTCCATTGCCTTCTGGAACCTACCCGCCATGTTGTGAGGAAGCCCAAGCAGCCATATGGAAAGCCCAAATAGAGAGGAGAAGCCCAACACTATTTGTGGGAAGGAGAAAGACTCAGCTATCCCTGCATCACTGGCAATCTTCCAGATGACTATAACCTCCCCTACCATGTGATGCAACTGTCATAGAAACACTGAGAGGACCAGCAGAATTGCCCAGTTGAGTTAGGTTAACTCACAGAATCATAAGTTTAAGTAATATGGCTGCTGTTTGAAGTCACTGAGGTTTGGGTTTGGAGGTCATTAGACTGTGAGGTCAAGAACACAAAGCATTAAATATCCCCGATATTTCTACAGCATAAAGAAAAAATGTATGAGGAAGGCAAACAGACATTCTGAGCAGGAAGTGTGCTTTCTGTAACACGAAGGACAATTGAGCTCATCAAATGCCCAGTGAAAAGTGCATCTCTTCTGACTGTTTTCCTTGGCCAACTAAATTTTTCAAGAGCCCCATGCTATAAGTAGCTTTAGTCCTTTAGATAAAAATTCAGATTATTAAAAAAAAAAAAAAGACAAAAGACAGTGCCTACGTGGTGAAGCTAGGAAGGTAAAAATAAATGAAGAAATAAAATATTCAGTATTTACCTTTTTGTTTTTAGATTTTATTCATTTATTTGAGAGAGTGAGTGAGAGAGAGAGAGAAACACAAGCAGGGGGAAGGGGCAGAGGATGAGGGAGAAGCAGACTCTACTGAGCAGGGAGCCGGATGTAGGGCTCCATCCCAGGACCCTGAGGTCATGACCTGAGTAAAAGGCAGACCCTCAACTTACTGAGCAACCCAAGTGCCACTCAGTATTTTCTTTTTAAAAAAATGTTTGATAATGGGACACCTGGATGGCTCAGTCAGTTAGGCATCTGACTCTTGATTTCAGTTCAGGTCATGATCTCAGGGTCCTGGGATTGAGCCCCACTGTGGACTCCTCACTGGGCATGGAGGCTGCTTGGGATTCCCTCTCACCCTCTCTCTCTGCCCCTTGCCAACATTACTCTCTCTCTAAAAAAAAATAAAAAATAAAATAAATAAAAATAAAAATAAAAATAGACACATGCACCCCAATGTTTATAGCAGCAATGTCCACAATAGCCAAACTATAGAAAGAGTCTAGATGTCTATCTGAAGATGAATGGGAAAAAAAGATGTGGTGTGTATACAACACACACACACACACACACACACACACACACACACACACACACAGGAATATTCTATCAAAAAGCGAAATCTTGCCATTTGCTAAGCGAAATAAGTCAATCAGAGAAAGACAATTATCACATGATCTCACTGATATATAGAATTTGAGAAACAAGGCATAGGATCATGGGGGAAGAGAGGAAAAGTGAAACAGGATGAAACCAGAGAGGAAGACAAACCATAAGAGGCTCTTAATCTCAGAAACTGAAGGTTGCTGGAGTGGAGAGGGGTGGGAGGCATGGGTGGTTGGGTGATGGACAGGGTATGTGCTATGGTGAGCTCTGTGTATTGTGTAAGACTGATGAATTACAGACCTGTACCCCCCAAACAAATAATACATTATGTTAATTAAAAAATTTAAAAAATTTGATATTACTAAGGTAACAGACAAAGTAGGTTTTACTATTTATAAGAAATGTTATTTTAAATAAAAGCAACCACGTAAATCCAAGACAATAGTCACCAATCTTGGGGGAAAGTGTAGCTTTGGTGGCTCTCTATGGATCATTTGGGCATGAGGTAGTTCCTCATCTATATTTTTAAGAATGACAGAGAGAATTTTCTCTCCTGCCCCAGGACCTCTGCTTGGAGGGAATATAGCTCACTTCCGAAATTCTTTTGTGTCCTGCTCAGATGTTTCCTTATCAGAAAGACCTTCACCAGCCAGCCCATTTAAAGCTCCATTTCTTCCTCCATAGCATTGTCCATAGTGTATATTGATTTGTTTGTTGTCTATCTCCCTCCACTAGAGTGTGAGCTCTGAGAACAGAGATTTTGTTTTGTTCACTGCCGTATCTTCAGTGCTGAAAAAAGTGATTGGCATGTACTTGGCACTCAATAAATATTTGTTGAATGAATGGGCGTAGAATGTCTAAAAACTCTACTTGCAGCTAAATAGAACTGCTAAGCAATGCAGTGTACTCAGTTCTTTGGCTTAGCATCACAGATAATTTACCATTATAGTAAGTTTTTTAAAAGTGGCTGGGTTTCCTAAATCATTATGTAATTTACGCTCTTAAGGCTGAGTGAGCATTTAAAAGTGCAATCTCTAAACTGTCTTGCTTATATGACATCTCTGCTATTGACATTATCATTTAGCAAACATTGTGATGGGACATACCATTAAAACGTGTCCTAGGAGAAACCAGGCTGCAATAAGCACCATAGCGTAAAAGGGAAGAGGAGGGGACTTTGTGCCAGTTCCAACCCATCCCATGTCAGCCAGATGGCCTCAGTAAAGCCACTTAACCTCTTTGAGCCTCTTTTCTTCACCTTTGAAATGTAGGTACCCTGCCAAGTCTACCTAACTTGGTATTGTGAGGGTCAAATAAGAAAATATGTAGAAGTGCTTT
Source organism: Meles meles (assembly GCF_922984935.1). NCBI lineage: Eukaryota > Metazoa > Chordata > Mammalia > Carnivora > Mustelidae > Meles > Meles meles. The sequence continues at coordinate 65,524,803 of NC_060076.1, forward strand.
GAACACCTGAAAAGCATCATGAAAACATAAGGTGTTATAACTATGCCAGAGTCATCATCCATCATCAACTTTTTTTTTCTAAAGTAGGCTCCATGGCCAGTGCAAAGTCTGATACAGAGCTTGAACTCACGACCCGGGGATGAAGACCTGAGCTGAAATCAAGAGTCATATGCTTAACTGACTGAGCCCCCCAGGCGCTTCTCAGTCATCAACTTTTAATAAAAGCACCTGGTGTAACTAGGGGACTGTGCTAGAGCTGCAGGAGAAGTCTATATCTAAGCTCACAGGCTTTCCGTTTAGTTAGAGGAATGGGTGATAGCATGCATCTTGAAAATTTGCTCATCTGACTAATAATGCAGTCATCTCCAAAATATGTCTCAGATACAAATGTAGCCTTTAAAATCATTGCTGATTCACATTGTATCTTGACATGTTAATTTATATCAAAGGTGACTAATTGAGCCATAAGCCCCTTATCAGTTTGAGGCCAACCCTGTGTGTGTGTGTGTGTGTGTGTGTGTTTTCTTTTGGGCTTTATTCTTCTGTTCATATTGATTTTTTAAAAATTATATAAGTAATAGAGGTGCCTGGGTGGCTCAGTCAATTGAGTGGCTGACTCTTGATTTCAGCTCAGGTCATGATCTCACTGTCGTGGGATCAAGTTCCACATCCAGGTCCATGGTCAGTGGGAAGTTTGCTTGTAGATTCTTTTTCCCACTTCCTCAGCCCCTCCTCCTGGTCATGCTCTCTCTCTGAAATAAATAAATAAAATCTTTTAAAAAATTATATAAGTAGTGCATGAATATTTCCACTGGAGAAGAAATGCATATAGAAATGCTCCAAGAAGAAAAAAGTATCCTTTCATTCCTTCATCCATCATATTGTATTTCTTTTATTTACCTATTTATTTAGTTAGTTTTTAAAAATATTTTAATTAATTAATTAATTGTTTTTTATTTATTTGAGGGGGTGGAGCTTGAGTAGGGGGAGTGGCAGAGGGAGAGAATCTCAAGCACACTCTGCTGAGAGCAGAGCCCTATGCTGGCTTGATCCCATGACCCTGAGATCATGAGCAGAGCTGAAATCAAGAGTCAGACACTTAGCTGACTGAGCCACCCAAGTGCCCCATATTGGGTTTCTTTTAAAACACACGTTAGGGATTCCTGGGTGGCTCAGTCAGTTAAGTGTCCGCCCTCAGCTCAGGTTGTGATCCCAGGATCCTGGGATCAAGTCCCGCATCATGCTTCCTGCTCAGTGGGGAGCATGATTCTCCCTCTCCCTCTGCCTGCCTCTCTGCCTATTTGTGCTCTCTCTCTCTGACAAATAAAAAAACAATAATAATAAAATAAAACACTTTAAATGAATATCAATAAGGGGAAAATAACCATTGAGACAAGAAAAAGACCAAATCATACAAGATTTCAATACAAATGGTTAAAACATTGATAATTTCCTAGGGAAATTCAGATTGGCAAAATTGAACATATTAGAATTAGGAAATTTAAAAAGACCAATTTCCATAGAAAAGACAAAAAATTATTAAGTAACCACCTCCAAGAAAAAGTGCCAGACCCAGATGATTTCACTGGAAAATTCTACCAAACCTTTAATATAGGACATTGAAAAGGAAGGAAAACATTCTAATTTCTTTTATGAAACAAACCTAATACTGATCTCTAAACTAGATACAGTACAGAGAAAGAGAACTATTGACCAATATAATTACTGAATATTGATACAAAAATTTTAATTAAAATATTTAGCAAAAAAAGTTCTATGCCACATTAAGAAAATAAAACACTGGGACCAAGTGGGATTTATTCCAGAAATATAAATCTAGTTTACTATTTAGAAATTAATTAATACCATACCATAATAACAAATCTAAGAAAAAGATCATATCTCTATAGAAGTTGAGAAGGCCTTTGAATAAATCAATACCTATTCATCATAAAAACACTCATATGGGAATATAGGGATATAGGAATTAAAAAATATTTTTAAAAAATTTTTATTTAAATTCCCATTAGTTAACATACAAGGAAATACTAGTTTCAGGTGTACAAAATAGTGATTCAGCACTTCCCAGTGCTCACCACAGGGCCCTCCTTAATCCCCATCACCCATTTAACCCATCCTCTCACCCATCTCCCTTCTGGTAAGCATCAGTTTGTTCTCTAAACTTAAGAGTTTGTCTCTTGCCTCTCTCTCTCTTTTTCTTCCCTTTGCTCATTTTGTTTTGTGTCTTAAATTCCACAGCTGAATGAAATCATATGGTATTTGTCATTCTCTGACTGATTTATTTCTTTTAGCACAATACTCTCTAGCTCCATCCATGTCATTGCAATGGTAAGATTTCATTCTTTTTGATGGCTCAATAATATTCCATTGTAATATATATCACATTTTCTTTTTTTTATTGACATATACTGTATTATTTGCCCCAGGAGTAAGGTCTGTGAATCGTCAGGTTTACACATTTCATAGCACTCACCATATCACATATGCTCCCCAATGTCCACAACCCAACAACTCTCTCCCTACCCCACCTCTCCCCAGCAACCCTCAATTTGTTTTGTGAGATTAAGGTTTGTCTCCCTCCAGATCCCATCTTGTTTCATTTTTTCCTTCCCTACCCCCCAAATCCCCCACCCTGCCTCTCAAATTCCTCATATCAGAGAAATGATATGATAATTGTCTTTCTCAGATTAACTTATTTTGCTCAGCATAATACCCTCTAGTTCCACCCACATCATTGCAAATTGCAAGATTTCATTTCTTTGGATGGCTGCATAGTATTCTATTGTATATATACAACATCTTCTTTATCCATTCATCTGTTGATGGATATCTAGGTTCTTTCCATAGTTTGGCTATTGTGGACATTGCTGCTATAAACATTCGGGTGCACGTGCCCCTTCCAGATCACTATATTTATATCTTTAGGGTAAATACCCAGTAGTGCGATTGCTGGGTCATAGGGTAGATCTATTTTCAACTTTTTGAGGAACCTCCATTCTGTTTTCCAGAGTGGCTGCACCAGCTTGCATTCCCACCAAAAGTGTAGGAGGGTTCCCCTTTCTCTGCATCCTTGCCAACATCCGTAGTTTCCTGACTTGTTAATTTTAGCCATTCTGACTGGTGTGAGATGGTGTCTCATTGTGGTTTTGATTTGTATTTCCCTGATGCTGAGTGATGTTGAGCACTCTTTCATATGTCTGTTGGCCATCTGGATCTCTTCTTTGCAGAATTGTCTGTTCATGTCCTTTGCACATTTCTTGACTGGATTATTTGTTCTTTGGGTGTTGAGTTTGATAAGTTCTTTATAGATTTTGGATTGTAGTCCTTTATCTGATTTGTCATTTGTGAATATCTTCTCCCATTCTGTCAGTTGTCTTTTGGTTTTGTTGACTGTTTCCTTTGCTGTGCAAAAGTTTTGATCTTGATGAAGTCCTGATAGTTCATTTTTGTCCTTGCTTCCCTTGCCTTTGATGATGTTTTTAGAAAGAAGTTGCTGTGGCTGAGGTAGAAGAGGATGCTGCCTGTGTTCTTCTCAAGGATTTTGATGGATTCCTGTCTCACATTGAGGTATTTCAACCATTTGAGTCTATTTTTGTGTGTGGTGTAAGAAGTGGTCCAGTTTCATTCTTCTGCATGTGGCTGTCCAATTTTCCCAAAACCATTTGTTGAAGAGACTGCCTTTTTTCCATTGGACAGTCTTTCCTGCTTTGTCGAAGATTGTTGACCATAGAGTTGAGGGTCTATTTCTGGGCTCTCTATTCTGTTCCATTGATCTATGGGTCTGCTTTTGTGCCAGTACCATACTGTCTTGATGATTACAGCTTTGTAATAGAGCTTGAAGTCTGGAATTGTGATGCCACCAACTTTTGCTTTCTTTTTCAACATTCCTCTGGCTATTTGAGGTCTTTTCTGGTTCCATATAAAATTTAGAATTATTTGTTCCATTTCTTTGAAAAAAAAATGGATGGTATTTTGATAGGTATTGCATTAAATGTGTTGATTGCTTTAGGTAGCATAGACATTTTCACAACATTTTTTCTTCTAATCCATGAACATGGAACGTTTTTCCATTTCTTTGTGTCTTCCTCAATTTCTTTCATGAATCCTTTATAGTTTTCTGAGTACAGATTCTTTACCTCCTTGTTTAGGTTTATTCCTAGGTATTTTATGGCTTTGGGTGCAATTGTAAATGGGATTAACTCCTTAATTTCTCTTTCTTCTGTCTTGTTGTTGGTATATAGAAATGCAACTGATTTCTGTACATTGATTTTATATCCTGACACTTTACTGAATTCCTATAAGAGCCTATATGAGTTCTAGCAGTTTTGGAGTGGAGTCTTTGGGTTTTCCACATAAAATATCATATCATCTGCAAAGAGTGAGAGTTTGACTTCTTCATTGCCAATTCAGATGCCTTTTATTTCTTTTTATTGTCTGATTGCCGAGACTAGGACTTCTAGTACTATGTTGAATAGCAGTGATGGACATCCCTGCCTCTCAGTTTTTCTCCATTGAGAATGATATTTGGTGTGGGTTTTTCATAGATGGCTTTGATGATATTGAAGTATGTATTCTCTATCCCTATGCTTTGAAGACTTTTGATCAATAAAGAATACTGTAATTTGCCAAATGCTTTTTCAGCATCTATTGAGATATCATATGGTTCTTGTTCTTTCTTTTTTTAGTGTATTGTATCACACTGATGGATTTGCAGATGTTGAACCAACCTTACAGCCCTGGAATAAACCCCACTTGGTCGTGGTGAATCATCCTTTTAATGTACTGTTCGATCCTATTGGCTAGTATTTCGGTGAGAGTTTTTGTGTCCGTGTTCATCAAGGATATTTACTGGTCTGTGATTCTCCTTTTTGATGGAATCTTTGTCTGGTTTTAGGATCAAGGTAATGCTGGCCTCATGAAATGAGTTTGGAAGTTTTCCTTCCATTTCTATTTTTGGAACAGTTTCAGGAGAATAGGTTTTCATTCTTCTTTAAATGTTTGGTAGAATTCCCCTGGGAAGCCTTCTGGCCCTGGGCTTTTGTTTGTTGGGAGATTTTTGATGACTGCTTCAATCTCCTTACTGGTTATGGGTCTGTTCAGGTTTTCTTTTTCTTCCTGGTTCAGTTTTCGTAGTTTATATGTCTCTAGGAATGCATCCATTTCTCCCAGATTGTCAAATTTGCTGGCATATAGTTGCTCATAATATGTTCTTATAATTGTATTTCTTTGCTGTTGGTTGTGATTTCTCTTTCATTCATGATTTTATTAATTTGGGTCCTTTCTCTTTTCTTTTTGATAAGTCCGGCCAGGGGTTTATCAATCTTATTAATTCTTTCAAAGAACCAGCTCCTAGTTTTGTTGATTTGTTCTACTGTTTTTTGGTTTTGTTTTGTTGCTTTGGTTTGGTTTCCATTTCATTGATTTCTGCTCTGATCTTTATGATTTCTCTTCTCCTGCTGGGTTTAGGCTTTCTTTGCTGTTCTTTCTCCAGCTCCTTTAGGTGTAGGATTAGGTTGTGTACTTGAGACCTTTCTTGTTTCTTGAGAAAAGCTTGTATCATTATATACTTTCCTCTCAGGAGTGCCTTTGCTGTGTCCCAAAGATTTTGAACAGATGTGTTTTCGTTTTCATTTGTTTCCATGAATTTTTCCAATTCTTCTTCAATTTTCTGGTTGACCCATTCATTCTTTAGTAGGATGCTCTTTAGCCTGCACGTATTTGAGTTCTTTTCAACTTTCCTCTTGTGATTGAGTTCTAGATTCAGAGCATTGTGATCTGAAAATCTGCAGGGAATGATTCCAATCTTTTGGGACCAGTTGAGACCTGATTTGTGACCCAGAATGTGATCTATTCTGGAGAATGTTCCATGTGCACTAGAGAATATGTGATCTGTTGCTTTGGGATGGAATGTTCTGAATATATCTGTGATGTCCATATGGTCCAGTGTGTCATTTAAGGCCTTTATTTCCTTGTTGATCTTTTGCTTGGATGATCTATTTCAGTGAGGGGAGTGTTAAAGTCCCCTACTATTATTGTATCATTGTCGATGTGTTTCTTTGAATTTGTTATTAATTGGTTTATACAATTGGCTGCTCCCAATTTAGGGGCATAGATAGTAAAAGTTGTTAGATCTTCTTGTTGGACAGACCCTTTAAGATGATATAGTGTCCTTCCTCATCTCTTGTTATAGTCTTTCGCTTAAAATCTAATTTGTCAGATATAAGGATTGCTACCCCAACTTTCTTTTGATGTCCACTAGCATGGTAATTTTTTTTCCATGCCCTCACTTTAAATCTGGAGGTGTGTTTGGGTCCAAAATGAGTTTCTTGCAGACAGCATATTGGTGGGTCTTGTTTTTTTAATCCATTCTGATACCCAGTGTCTTTGATTGGGGCATTTAAATTTAGCCAATTTAAATTCAGAGTAACTATTGAAATATATGAATTTAGTGCCATTGTATTGCCTGTAAGGTGACTGTTACTGTATATTGTCTCTGTTCCTTTCTGGTCTACAACTTTTAGGCTGTCTCTTTGCCTAGAGGACCCCTTTCAATATTTCCTATAGGGTTGATTTGGTGTTTGCCAATTCTTATAATGTTTGTTTGTCCTGGAAGCTTTTTATCTCTCCTTCTCTTTTCAGTGATAGCCTGTCTGGATAGTATTCTTGGCTTCATGTTTTTCTCATTTAGTGCTCTGAATATATCATGCCAGTTATTCTGGCCTGCCAGGTCTATGTGGATAAGTCTGCTGCCAATCTAAAATTTCTACAATTGTATGTTACAGACTTCTTCTCCTGAATTGCTTTCAGGATTTTCTTTTCGTCACTAAGACTTGTAAGTTTTACTATTAGATGACAGGGTGTGGACCTATTCTTATTGATTTTGAGGGGGGTTCTCTGTGCCTCCTGGATTTTGATGCTTGTTCCCTTTGCCATATTAGGGAAATTCTCTACCACTCCAATATACCTTCTCCCCTCTCTCTCTTCTTCTGGGATCACAATTATTTTAATATTGTTTCGTTTTACGATATCCTTTATCTCTCAAATTCTCCCCTCGTGGTCCAGTAGTTGTTTGTCTCTCTTTTGCTCAGCTTCTTTATTCTCTGTCATTTGGTCTTCTATATCACTAATTCTCTCTTCTGCCTCATTTATCCTAGCAGTAAGAGCCTCCATTTTTTTATTGCACCTCATTAATAGCTTTTTAAATTTCAATTTGGTTAGATTTTAGTTCTTTTATTTCTCCAGAAAGAGATTTTATTTCTCCAGAAAAGGTTTCTCTAATATCTTCTATACCTTTTTTGAGCCCAGCTAGCACCTTGATAATTGTCATGCTGAATTCTAGTTCTGACATATTACCAATGTCCATATTGATTAGGTCCCTAGCCATCAGTAGTACCTCTCGTTCTTTTTTTGTAGTGAGGTTTTCCACCTTGTCATTTTATCCAGTTAAGGATATATGAACGAGAGAATAAAATACTAAAAGGGTTGCAAAGACCCCAGAAAAATGTATGCCAAATCAGAAGAGACCCAAAACCAGAGGGGGGGAGAAAGGGGGAAAAAGAAATAAAAATTATGTATTTATATATATATATATGTGTGTGTGTGTGTGTGTGCGTGTGTATCAGACTAGTGAATAGAACAGAGCCACCCAGTTGATTGATTTTGGGTGTATTCTGGTGTTTTAGAAGAAACTACCTCCCAAAATTTTAAAGGAAGAAAACATATATATACAAAACATACACACACACACACACACACACACACACACACAAAATAAGGGTAAACATGATAAAGGGATAGAATATGATTGTAAAGATGAAAATTCAAAAAAATTCTTAAAAAAGGAAGTGATAAGATGAATTGGTTGGAAAAATAAAAGTGAAGAGAATGTGATCTGGCTGGAGACTAGAACAAAGCCATGTGCTAGATTTAGGGTATATTTTGATCTATTAGAAGAAATTGTATCCCAAAATTTTAAAGAAAAGCAACCTATATGTATACAAAAAATAAAGTTAAATACAATGAGAGGGATAAAATATGGCTATAACAATGAAGATTTAAAAAGATTTTTTTTAAAAGGTGTTGTTAAGATAAACTAGTTTAAAAACATTAAAAGAAGAAAGAGGAAAAGTTAAAAAAATAGAAAAAGAAAAAATAAAATTAAAAAAATTTAACCTTGCAAAACTAAGGGATCATGGGGGAAAAGCCATGAATTCTATGCATTGCTTTCCCCTAGCTCTGGAGTTCCACTGCTCTCAATGATTTGTGAACTTGGTCTTGGCTGGACGTTCTTGGTGATCTTCTGGGGGAAGGGCCTATTGTAGTGATTCTCAAATGTCTTTGCCTGATGCGGAATTGCACCACTCTTGCCAGGGGGCTGCTCTACATAATCTGCTCCAGTTTGCTTTTGGGAGCTTTTGTTCCCTGAAAGCTTGCCACAGAGCTCTGGAGGATGGAAATGAAAATGGTGGCCTCCCAATCTCTGGCCCATAGGAGCTGAGAGCTCGGGTCCCCACTTCTTAGTGTGCCCTCAGAGAAAAGCAGTCAATCCCTCCCATCTCCCTGGTCTCTGGCCACACTCTGAGCTCACCCAAACTGTGACCCAGTGTTTCTATCTCTGGCGCATAGCCCTGTTTGGAGATTCCAAACCCAGCAGACTCCTGCCATGTGCTCCCGCTGCTCCCCCCAGAGGAGGAATGGGGGGGGGTCTCTCCAGATCTGCCACTTATCGCTTCCCTGCTGGAAGAGCAGTGGCCTGACTGTGACTTGGATCATGGTTTAAGGTAAACCGAAGCTGAGAGTTCACTCCTTGGCTCTGTCTCTGCAGCTGGCTTCCCTGCTCTGATACTGGGGAGCTCTGCCACACTCAGACACCCCTGATCCTCCTGTGACCCCATGGGTTCTGAGACCACACTATCCCTGTGAGGGCTCCACCCTCAATTAGCCTCTAGAGCAATGTCCCTCAGTGGAGCAGACTTCTAAATGTTCAGATTTTGTGCTCTGCTTCTCCTCCACTTGCTGGCAGCTGGCCCCTCCCCCTGCAGTCCAACTTCCCGTCTCTTTGCATTCACTTCTCCTCACATCTTACCTCCCAGAAAGTGGTTGATTTTCTGTTCCTAGAATTGCTGCTCTTCTGCTCGTCTATCTCCTGTTTAATTTGTAGGTGTTTGGAATGGTTTGATAACTATCTAGCTGAATTCCTGGGACCTGATGACATTTCAGTCCCCTACTCCTCCACCATCTTGCCTGCACTCTCTATATCGTATTTTCTTTATCCATCATCAATTGATGGACACTTGGGCTATTTCCATAATTTGGCTATTATAGATAATGCTTCTATAAAAACATTGCCTGCGTGTATCCTTTTGAATTAGTATTTTCATTAAAGAATACTTTCTTAACACACATACACATGAACATCTGCTCCTAAAGATAATTTCTTACTTAGTGGTCAAATGCTACCAGCAATGCTTTTAGGGCTGGAAACAAGATAAGAATGCACACTACCTACTACTGTCCAACATTGTAGTAAGGTATTAGCCAATACAATTAGATATGAGAAATCAACTAGAGGCATTAGAATGGATAAAGAAGAAGTAAAACTATTTATATTTGAGGATGATATGATACTATACCTGGAAACCCCAGAAAAACCAATGAAAAATTTAAGTTAAACAATAAAAGAATTCAGTGAAGTAGTAGGATATAACATTAACATATAAAAAATCAATAGCCTTTAGATACACATACAATAAACAGAAGACAATGTTAGAGACAACACTGTTTACTATAGCAAAAAAAAAAAAGATTTAGTACTTAGAATTAAATTTAACAAAAAATGTCTAAGAGCTATATGAGAAAAAACTTAAAGCACCACTGAAAGACAATAAAATAGGCTTGAACAAATAGAAAGGTATCCCCTGTTGCTGGATAGAATGACTGAACATTTCAAAGATGTAAGCTCTTCCTAAGTTAATTTGTATAGTTAATGCAGTTCCAAGAAAACTATCAGTAAACCATTTTATACAGTCAGACAAGGTGATACTAAAGCTCAGATAGAAAAGCAAAACACAGGAATAGTCAAGAAAACACTGACAAAGAAAAGCTGTTTGGGACCAGCTTTACTAGGTATTAATCCATAAAAGTCATTATAATCAAAACAGTGTGGTACTGTTGCATGAATGTGCAAGTGCATCAGTGGAATCCAACAGAAATTTAGAATTAGACCCAAGTACATATGGAAACAGTCTGTAACAAAAGTGACATCTCAAATCACTAAGGTAAAAATGAAATTTCTAATAAATTTGTTCAACAAAAATTCCATGAATCGAATCAAAAGACAATTGACAAGCAGGGAGAAAATATTCAGAAAATATACCACAGACAAGAGAATAATATTTTAAAATATATAGAACTCTCAAAAAATTATGGGACATGATGCCCATAATGAAAAAGACAGATAAAAGCAAGTGTTGCTAAAAAAAAACTGGAATCTTCATACACTGCTGGTGGGAATGTAAAATGGTGGGGTAGCTTAGAAAACCATTTAGCAGTTCTTCAAAAAGTAAAATATATAGTTGCCATATGACCCAGCAATTCCAATTCTAGTTATTATCCAAAAGAAATAAAAATATATCCACATAAAAACTTTTACATAAATGTTCATAGTGCCACTCTTCATAATAGTCAAAAAATGGAAACAACCCAAAGGTCTTTGAACTCATGAATGGATAAACAAAATATGATGTGTATATGTAAATACACACACAAAATATAGCCTTGGAATAGACTATTACTCAGCCATAAAAAGGAACAAGCTGTTGATTTACACTACAACACAGATACACATTTAAAACATGCTAAGTGAAAAAGCCAGTCACAAATCCAAGTTGAGGGATGTCCGACTAAATGACTAATCAATTATTTTTCAAACTGTCAAGATCATGAAAGAAAAAGCAATACTAGGGAACTACTATTGGCTGGAGGGAAGTAAGGATGAATGATAACTTAATTTCTGTGAGATCCCAGATAGGATCTTGGAAGAAAAAAAAAGGCATTACTGAAAAAAATTGTTGAAAAAATTTTCAAGTTTATTTATATAAATAATCTCTACTCCCAATGTGGGGCTCAAGCTCACGACCCTGAGATTAAGACCCACATGCTCTACTGACCAAGCCAACTGGGCACCACAAAATGGTAAAATTTGAATAAGAACTGTAGTTTACTACAGCTGTAGTAACATTATACTAAATTAACATTGTACTAATGTTAATTTTCTGGTTTTGATCATTGACTGTGGTTATACATTAGAGGGAGGGGAGTGAGGTATATATGAAAACTCTTTGTGCTGTTTTTGCGACTTTCCTATAAATCCAAAATTAGTTCTGAATAAAAAGCAAAAAAGAATATCAACAAAATTGTACTGACACCATTCTCCAAAATTAATCTGACACCAGAAGTAAGGAGGAATACAACTAAAACTAAAGATGTATTTATCCTTACTTACTTCAATGACAATAATTAAGAAAAAACGCCACAGCAGAAAGTTTTCATAGATACAAAATGTACTGACTACCTTTAGCAGAAGCCCCAACATACCTACAGATCTTAAGTGTAATAAAGAAGGAAGCCATCCCAAGAGACAGCTCAATGACCTCTTACAAGATTTAAGTGCTTGTTGAAGGTATCATTAATCAGTTATTTAATGAAATTGCTTCATTTTAGTCTACTTTGGATTTTATTCTAAAAGACAAATTATATAATTTTTAAAAGATTTTATTTTTCTATGTAATCTCTATCCCAATGTGGAGCTCAAACTCACGACCCTGAGATCAAGAGTCCAGCACTCTATGAACTGAGCCAGCCAGGCTCCCTGCCAGATTATAATATTATTTATAATAATGTATATTATTATATATTCCATTTTAAACTTGGTACCAAATCAAGCTGATTATTAATCTTTGTGTGTCTAAAATAATGAAATTTATGTCTTTTGTGGAACATAAGAGAGTCAATATGAGTACTTCACAGTAACTCAGTCACTTTCAATACTGAACCCTTAATAGGTTCACTATAATTTTCAGGATCTTCCTTTTGCATTAAAAGCTATATATCTTGGGAGGAGTCAAGATGGCGGAGAAATAGCAGGCTGAGACTACATCTGGTAGCAGGAGATCAGCTCAATAGCTTATCTAAACATTGCAAACACCTACAAATCCAACGGGAGATCGAAGAGAAGAAGAACAGCAATTCAAGAAACAGAAAATCAACCACTTTCTAAAGGTAGGACTGGCGGAGAAGTGAATCCAAAGCGACGGGAAGATAGACCGTGGGGGGAGGGGCCGGCTCCTGGCAAGCAGCGGAGCAACGGAGCACAAAATCAGGACTTTTAAAAGTCTGTTCCACTGAGGGACATTGCTCCAGAAGCTAAACCGGGGTGAAGCCCACGCAGGGTCAGTGTGGCCCCAGGTCCCGCAGGGTCACAGAAGGATTGGGGGTGTCTGAGTGTCGCAGAGCTCGCAGGTGTTAGAATGGAGAAGCCGACTACAGAGACAGAGCCGAGGACTGAACTCTCAGCTCGGGGTTACCTTGAACCGGTCACAGGCTCGGTGAGCTCAGCGCGCGGCTGGAGGTTGGGGATGCGGGAGTGATTGGGCGCTGTTCTCTGGGGGCGCACTGAGGAGTGGGGCCCTGGGCTCTCGGCTCCTCCACTCCGGAGACTGGGAGGCCGCCGTTTTCATTCCTGTCCTCCAGAACTCTACAGAAAGCATTCAGGAAACAAAAGCTCCCAAAGCAAACCCAAGCGGATTACTTAGTCCGGCCCGGTAACGGCGGTGCATTTCCGCCTCGGGCAAAGACACTTGAGAGTCACTACAACAGGCCCCTCCCCCAGAAGATCAACAAAATATCCAGCCAGGACGAAGTTCATCTATCAAGCAAAGCAGGTTCAATACCTAGGCTAGCAGCGGAATTCCAGAGGAGGAGAAAGCAAAGCACGGAACTCATGGCTTTCTCCTCATGATTCTTTAGTCTTGCGGTTAATTCAATTTTTTTTTCAATTTTTTTTTCTTTCTTTTTTTTTCTTCCACTAAATTTTTTAAAACTTTTACCCTTTTATTTTTTAACGTTTTTTGACTAGTTTATCTAAAATATATATTTTTCTTTCTTTTTTATATTTTTTCTTTATTTGTTTTCTTTTTTAAAATTTTTTCTTTTTCTTCTTTTTCCTGAACCTCTTTTTATCCGCTTTCTCCCCCCCACAATTTGGGGTCTCTTCTGATTTGGTTACAGTGCATTTTTCTGGGGTCTTTGCCACCCTTTTAGTATTTTATTTGATCCTTCATATCCTCTTATCTGGACAAAATGACAAGGCGGAAAAAATCACCACAAACAAAAGAACAAGAGGCAGTACCGAAGGTTAGGGACCTAATCAACAGAGACATTGGTAATATATCAGATCAAGAGTTCAGAATGACGATTCTGAACATTCTAGCCGGGCTCGAAAAAGGCATAGAAGATATTAGAGAAACCCTCTCTGGAGATATAAAAGCCCTTTCTGGAGAAATTAAAGAACTAAAATCTAACCAAGTTGAAATCAAAAAAGCTATTAATGAGGTGCAATCAAAAATGGAGGCTCTCACTGCTAGGATAAATGAGGCAGAAGAAAGAATTAGTGATCTAGAAGACCAAATGACAGAGAATAAAGAAGCCGAGCAAAAGAGGGACAAACAGGTACTGGACCGCGAGGGGGAGAATTCGAGAGATAAGTGACACCATAAGATGAAACAACATTAGAATAATTGGGATTCCAGAAGAAGAAGAAAGAGAGAGGGGAGCAGAAGGTCTATTGGAGAGAATTATTGGAGAGAATTTCCCTAATATGGCAAAGGGAACAAGCATCAAAATCCAGGAGGTGCAGAGAACCCCCTTCAAAATCAACAAGAAAGCCCACACCCCATCACCTAATAGTAAAATTTACAAGTCTTAGTGACAAAGAGAAAATCTTGAAAGCAGCCCGGGAAAAGAAGTCTATAACATACAATGGTAAAAATATTAGATTGGCAGCAGATTTATCCACAGAGACCTGGCAGGCCAGAAAGAGCTGGCATGATATATTCAGAGCACTAAACGAGAAAAACATGCAGCCAAGAATACTATATCCAGCTAGGCTATCATTGAAAATAGAAGGAGAGATAAAAAGCTGCCAGGACAAACAAAAACTGAAAGAATTTGCAAACACCAAACCAGCTCTACAGGAAATATTGAAAGGGGTCCTCTAAGCAAAGAGAGAGCCTAAAAGTAGTAGATCAGAAAGGTACAGAGACAATATACAGTAACAGATACCTTATAGGCAATAGAATGGCACTAAATTCATATCTCTCAATAGTTACCCTGAATGTTAATGGGCTAAATGCCCCAAGCAAAAGACACAGGGTATCAGAATGGATAAAAAAACAAAACCCATCTATATATTGCCTACAAGAAACTCATTTTAGATGCGAAGACATGTCCAGATTTAAAGTGAGGGGGTGGAAAACAATTTACCATGCTAATGGGCATCAGAAGAAAGCTGGAGTGGCAATCCTTATATCAGATCAATTAGATTTTTTTTAAAGATATTTATTTATTTGACAGAAAGAGATCACAAGTAGGCAGAGAGGCAGGGAGAGAGAGAGAAGGAAGCAGGCTCCCCGCCGAGCAGAGAGCCTGAGGTGGGGCTCGAACCCAGGACCCTGGGATCATGACCTGAGCCGAAGGTGAGGCTTTAACCCACTGAGACACCCAAGCGCTCCTCAGATCAATTAGATTTTAAGCCAAAGACTATAATAAGAAATGAGGAAGGACACTATATCCTACTCAATGGGTCTGTCCAACAAGAAGATCTAACAATTTTAAATATCTATGCCTCTAACATGGGAGCAGCCAACTATATAAACCAATTAATAACAAAATCAAAGAAACACATCAATAATAATACAGTAATAGTAGGGGACTTTAACACTTCCCTCACTGAAATGGACAGATCATCCAAGCAAAAGATCAACAAGAAAATAAAGGCCTTCAATGACACATTGGACCAGATGGACATCACAGATATATTCAGAACATTTCATCCCAAAGCAACAGAATACACATTCTTCTCTAGTGCACATGGAACCTTCTCCAGAATAGATCACATCCTGGGTCACAAATCAGGTCTCAAACGGTATCAAAAGATTAGGATCATTCCCTGCATATTTTCAGACCACAACGCTCTGAAGCTAGAACTCAATCACAAGAGGAAAGCTGGAAAGAACCCAAATACATGGAGACTAAACAGCATCCTTCTAAAGAATGAATGGGTCAACCAGGAAATTAAAGAAGAATTGAAAAAATTCATGGAAACAAATGATAATGAAAACACAAGGGTTCAAAATCTGTGGGACACAGCAAAGGCAGTCCTGAGAGGAAAATATATAGTGGCACAAGCCTTTCTCAAGAAACAAAAAAGGTCTCAAGTACACAACCTAAACCTACACGTAAAGGAGCTGGAGAAAGAACAAGAAAGAAACCCTAAACCCAGCAGGAGAAGAGAAATCATAAAGATCAGAGCAGAAATCAATGAAATAGAAACCAAAAAAACAATAGAAAAAATCAATGAAACTAGGAGATGCTTCTTTGAAAGAATCAATACGATTGATAAACCCCTGGCCAGACTTATCAAAAAGAAAAGAGAAAGGACCCAAATAAATAAAATCATGAATGAAAGAGGAGAGATCACAACTAACACCAAAGAAATATAGACAATTATAAGAACATACTATGAGCAACTCTACGCCAACAAATTGGACAATCTGGAAGAAATGGATGCATTCCTAGGGACATATAAACTACCACAACTGAACCAGGAAGAAATAGAAAACCTGAACACGCCCATAACCAGTAAGGAGATTGAAACAGTCATCAAAAATCTCCAAACAATCAAAAGCCCAGGGCCTGACGGCTTCCCAGGGGAATTCTACCAAACATTTAAAGAAGAAATAATTCCTATTCTCCTGAAACTGTTCCAAAAAATAGAAATGGAAGGAAAACTTCCAAACTCATTTTATGAGGCCAGCATCACCTTGATCGCAAAACCAGACAAAGATCCCACCAAAAAAGAGAACTACAGACCAATATCCTTGATGAACACAGATGCAAAAATTCTCACCAAAATACTAGCCAGTAGGATTCAACAGTACATTAAAAGGATTATTCACCACAACCAAGTGGGATTTATTCCTAGATACCTAGGAATAAACCTAACCAAAGAGGCTAAGAATCTATATGCAGAAAACTATAAAGTACTCATGAAAGAAATTGAGGAAGACATAAAGAAATGGAAAAATGTTCCATGCTCCTGGACTGGAAGAATAAATATTGTGAAAATGTCCATGCTACCTAAAGCAATCTACACATTTAATGCAATCCCTATCAAAATACCATCAATTTTTTTCAAAGAAATGGAACAAATAATCCTAAAATTTATATGGAACCAGAAAAGACCTTGAATAGCCAAAGGAATATTGAAAAAGAAAGCCAGAGTGCGTGGCATCACAATTCCGGACTTCAAGCTCTATTACAAAGCTGTCATCATCAAGACAACATGGTACTGGCACAAAAACAGACACATAGATCAATGGAACAGAATAGAGAGCCCAGAAATAGATCCTCAACTCTATGGTCAACTAATCTTCAATAAAGCAGGAAAGAATGTCCAATGGAAAAAAGACAGCCTCTTCAATAAATGGTGCTGGGAAAATTGGACAGCCACATGCAGAAAAATGAAATTGGACCACTTCCTTACACCACACACGAAAATAGACTCCAAATGGATGAAGGACCTCAATGTGAGAAAGGAATCCATCAAAATCCTTGAGGAGAACACAGGCAGCAACCTCTTCGACCTCAGCCACAGCAACATCTTCCTAGGAACATCGGCAAAGGCAAGGGAAGCAATGGCAAAAGTGAATCATTGGGATTTCATCAAGATCAAAAGCTTTTGCACAGCAAAGGAAACAGTTAACAAAACCAAAAGACAACTGACAGAATGGGAGAAGATATTTGCAAACGACATATCAGATAGAGGGCTAGTATCCAGAATCTATAAGGAACTTAGTAAACTCAACACCCAAAGAACGAATAATCCAATCAAGAAATGGGCAGAGGATATGAACAGACATTTCTGCAAAGAAGACATCCAGATGGCCAACAGACACATGAAAAAGTGCTCCACATCACTTGGCATCAGGGAAATACAAATCAAAACAAAAATGAGATACCACCTCACACCAGTCAGAATGGCTAAAATTAACAAGTCAGGAAATGAGAGATGCTGGCGAGGATGCGGAAAAAGGGGAACCCTCCTACACTATTGGTGGGAATGCAAGCTGGTGCAACCACTCTGGAAAACAGCATGGAAGTTCCTCAAAATGTTGAAAATAGAACTACCCTATGACCCAGCAATTGCACTACTGGGTATTTACCCTAAAGATACAAACGCAGTGATCCGAATGGGCACGTGCACCCGAATGTTTATAGCAGCAATGTCTACAATAGCCAAACTATGGAAAGAACCTAGATGTCCATCAACAGATGAATGGATAAAGAAGATGTGGTATATATACACAATGGAATACTATGCAGCCATCAAAAGAAATGAAATCTTGCCATCGCTTCTCGGCCTTTTGGCTAAGATCAAGTGTAGAAATGAAATCTTGCCATTTGCGACAACGTGGATGGAACTAGAGGGTATCATGCTTAGTGAAATAAGTCAGTCGGAGAAAGACAACTATCATATGACCTCCCTGATATGAGGATATGGAGATGCAACATGGGGGGTTAGGGAGATAGGAGAAGAATAAATGAAACAAGATGGGATTGGGAGGGAGACAAACCATAAGTGACTCTTAATCACACAAAACAAACTGGGGGTTGCTGGGGGGAGGTGGGGTTGGGAGAGGGGGAGGGCAGTTATGGACATCGGGGAGGGTGTGTGCTATGGTGAGTGCTGTGAAGTGTGTAAACCTGGCGATTCACAGACCTGTACCCCTGGGGATAAAAATATATTATATGTTTATAAAAAATAGGAAATAAAAAAATATTTTTTTTAAAAAGAAAAGAAAAAAAAAGCTATATATCTTCTCCCCAAAGCACCTGCTTTAAGAGTCAACTGACCCTTTTTACCTCCCGCCAGCTGAGACAGGCTGATTCCTCTCCACCCCCACCCCTCTTCTTTCAGTCACACAATGTGGGTGCTAAAGACCTTGGGCTCTGACCAATGAACAAAACTGTCCTTAAAGCTAGTGACCCACAGGCCCAGTGTTTTATGCTTGCTGATGGGGGAGAGGGGGCCTTGAGGAAGACTTAGGAGATGGTTTAGCTTCCCCAAATCACCACCTATGTCATCGAAAACATTAACAGATGCAAGTAATAATAGTAAAACCCATTTGCATGAATAATTGAAACTGCCTCAATCTTGTGCAAATTTTGTAAAAGTGTTTGCTGTTTTTTACTGATATGTAATATATACACTATTTTACATAAAAACATTAGGCTTGCTATGAGAGATAGCATCAAGGCAAGTCTCTTGGCACTGCCTTCAACAGGACTGCCCTCCTCAACCATCTTATGTGAGAATTCTGTATCCCTCTCGTTTCTATATTACTATGAATATGGCAGTCAAAAGTTGAGGACATTTATCAGGTTATCCGCAGTATTACTAGGCTAGTAACAATGATTTATATCTGGTTACTCACATTACATTGTCAGCCAAGAATTTTACTGTGCTCCCATGAGGTTAAGGCTACCTTTTCTATGCCATTTACATGAGTCCCAAATTTACAAAACCATTGTGTTTATATGTCCTTTTGTTACAGAAGGTCCTTTGTGGGTTTAAGTTACATATCAGGGCCTGTGTAGGTACAAAGTTGCAACTGTGCACTGGAAACATTTCCATCAGTATTTTTCAACATGGGGTAATGGAGCTGACCACCTGTATCATAGTGCACTTAAGCACTCAGAAGCACTCAGACTATGATGATGCTCATGGCCTTATTCTTTATACATCCCTATACCCACACATTGTGCTATGTAACTTTGCAATGCCTTCTCACACAGCACCAGAATGTAATTCCCTACCCTGTGTCTTGCCTTGTGTCTCACTTTGGCCAATGGGATGTTAGCAGAAATGAAGCAACCTGCCATGTTTACACCATTAGGCCTGCATACTCTTGCATTTCCAGCATCCCCAGGAAGACATATTAGGGCTAGCCATCTAGTCCCAGGGGGATGAGTAACTTGTAAGACAGAACTGCCCCAGCCAAGGGCACAGCTCCCAATCAACCTACAGATGCATGAGGAATGTTTTGTTTTGTTTTTTTAATGCCCCTGAAGTTTTCTGGTTATTTGTTATGTGGCTATAGCTAACTGGTACACATATCAGTTTGACTGCAAAGATCCACAAAGACTTTGTGGTATACATTAGCCAAGGGCATGATTGTTCTTCATGTCCCTCATTGACAATAGGGGGAGAGAAAAATTGAATCAGTCTAGGAGGTCAAAGTGTTACAACTGGCATTCATGAAAATGAGAATGACACTTTCCAGAGGAAATTTAAAATTTCCTGGCACAAAAAAGACAAGAGTCTTCAGATTTAAAATGTCCACAAGTGAAGAGCAAGGTATATGAAAAAAGATGCATACCTGGATATATCATGGTGAATTTTCAGAATATGAAGGGTAAAGGGAAAACTCAAAAAACCTTCTGGGGAGTGGGGAGGGGTAAGAATCCATTTTCATCATACCTTTCATCAATAAGATTAAATACTGAAAAATACTAAAGCAACACTTTCAAAGTTGATTTTTAAAAATATGTATAGATAGACAAATATTTAGTCCCAGCTAAATCAGCAGTTCAATGGAATGCCAAAAATAAGCCTTGTTTACTGTAAGGACTCATAAATTTTCTTCCCACAGTTGCTCACTGAAAGAAGAATGCCAGAGGATATAATCCAGCCAAGTGCTTCCTCAACCTTTCTGGAACTTAGGCAGGAGTACAGATAAGGACTTCTAAATTGTGACGTTTCCATCTCTTTCTTCCTACCACTAACTCTGTCTTTTTCTGCAGGGGAAACCACATCATGCAAGTCCAAGTTCCATACTACCCTGCCTTAAACAGCCTCCCCCTTGCCAGCTCTCAGGTCTAGTTTGAAGTGTGATCTACGCACAGAAGGTAAGGTCAAGGAAGAGGTCTGTACCAGTCCTGGAAGTGGGGCCATATGGACAGGACATTCTGAAATCCCAGGTACTCAGAACATGATGTTGAGTGTATGGACATGGGGTCTGGGTAGTCCTTATGGACTCTTTACACACTTCACCCACTCTTCACCAGCCAAGGAGCTTGGTTGGGGCCCATGGCAGAGGCCTAGTTGCCCAGGTCTAGGGGTAGTACCAAGTCCAGCAAAGCAAAAGTTTAATCCCAAGGAAAGACAGAGGGCACAATAAACAAAAAAAGCATAGACAGATATATCATAGAATGGAATAGAAACATGCTTAATGGAAGTTAGCTTATAACATCAAAAATTACTAACATTTATTGAGAGCTCACTATGTACCGTACTCTCATTGACCCTATTTTACCTACACGGAAACTTAGATTATTTAAAAGGTCCACATGCACAAAACAATGCCATGGCTGTGCTCTTGACTGCAATACTATTCTACAATAAAGCCAAAAGCATCTCAATTCAGTAGTGAAGGGACAAAATTTCCAGTAAATAGTACTGGAAAATTTGGCTCTAAGATTAGTGAGGGTAGTATTTGCTGCTGTAACCTCAGTGGTTTAATAACATAAAAGATGATTTCTCTGTCACTTCTACAGTGGGTGTTCCAGATTGGCAGTGACCGTCCTCCAAGCAGTGATTCCGGGATGAAGACTTTTCCCATCTTAGGATATTTCATCTTTCAAAACATAGTTTCCAAGGGTGCATGTTTGGCTGCCTCAGCCACAAGGGGAAAGAAACTCAAGGATGACTGGGGGAAGTTTTAATAGGCCAGGCCAAAACAAGGTCTATAATCCCTGCCACATTTGTTCCCTTGAGCTTAGTCACATGGCCATACTTAACTGCAAAGTTTTAGAAAGATAGATTAATGTACACCCAGGAAGAAGAAGAAATGGTTTGCTGAGCATCTAGAGTTTTCTGCCATACAGTCCATTTGCGTTTAAAAAATAAACTATATTTGTACTTCATGTCATACCCACAATAACAAAATTAAGATAGACTAGTAAGCTAACAGCTAAAAAAAAATAAGCTAGACCAAACTCAACTATGAAAGTATTACAAAAAATATTTTTTTATGGTTTTGGGGCTGGAAAGGCCTTAAGCAAATCACAGAACCCAGAAACTATAAAGGAAAAGACTGGCATATTTAATTGTATGTAAACTAAAAATATCTGAACAACCAAGGATGCTGTAAACAATGTAAAAGAAGTATGAAATCAGAAGAAAATATTTACAAAGTATACATTACTTACAATAGATAAATATGTAGAATATGCAAACACTTATGCAAATCATTGAGAAGACAACTCAATGGAAAAAATACACCAAATATTTGAATAGGAATTTTCTGAAGAAAAAAAAGCAAATAGCTGGCAAACATATGAAATGCTGCTCAAAAGCAACATAATCAAGGAAATGCACATTTAAATAATAAATGACTTTGCCCATCAATTTTGCAACAATAAAAATTTTTTTATCATGTTTAGTATTAAAGTGCATGTAAGGAAATGTGTCCTCTTTTATACTTCTGGGAGAAATGTAAGTTATCACAGTGTTTTGAAGGGCAATTTGACTATATCAAGTAAAATTTCTATAGCTTTCAACCTAGTAATTATTCAATACAGCAACATTTTCCCCTGTGCATAAGGTATCATAACCAAGACTGTTCATTGCATTATTGTTTAAAATATTAGAAAAAATTTAAACAGTCTAAATGCCCATCAGTAGAAGATTAATTGGGAATAATATTGTCAAAATATGCTATTAATACATGCCATGGAAATCCTATGCTATACAGTGAATAAAAAGGATAAGATGAAGCTGAATGAGTGGCATGGAGAAATCTCTAGGACATGTTTTTCTAAGTGAAAAAGCAAGTTACAAAGCAATAGGAACAGCTTAATCTCAGCGAGGTTTTTAAGAAAAGTCATAAGATATACTCTGCATTTTTATATGCACATGTTTACAAGTGCATTTTAAGGAGTCTGGGAAGATACTACTAAACCGACAACAAAGGTTATGTCTGAGGATGAACATAGAAACTGAATTTAAAAGAAGCCATTGGATTTTGATATTGGGAAATCATTGATGATTTTTGAAGATCAAACCTCATGGAAGTTGTGAAACCAGAAATAATAGTGAAGAAGTAAAAGAATGGAGGAAGGTGGACAGGGGAATTGAGTATAGAGAGAAGCAACACAAAACGTTCCAGAGAAAACGGAACAGAAATGTACAAAGAACACAAAAGGAATGGTGTGGTGGTGTGGATGAGCTCAAGACACCGTCTGGAGCCAGAGGGACTTGTGAACTAGATTGTAGCCAGATTTCATGATGAATTTGGGGAGTATTTTGGGCTCAGAGGTTGGCTGTGTGTTGGGATGTTGCTGATTGGAATTGAGGGGAAATGGCAAGAAGTCTTCTGTTGACTTCACCTTGCTGTTAAAGAAAATTAGTGGGCTTTGCCACATCTCCTGTGAGAATGAAGACCATTCTCTTCAATCAGACAGTTGACATTCCAGAAAATGTTGACCTCACTGTGAAAGGATGCACTATTACTGTGAAGAGGCCCAGAGGAACCCTGTGAAGGGTCTTCAATCACATCAACGTAGAACTCAGTTTCCTGGGAAAGAAAAAGAGTTGACAATTGGTAGAGAAATGGGAGGAACTCATTACTGTTTACACCATCTGTAGTTATGTACAGAACACAGTCAAGGGTTGGGCTTCCAGTACAAGATGAGGTCTGTGAATGCTTACTTCCCCATCAACATTGTTATTCAGGAGAACGGTTCTCTTATTGAAATCCAAAAATTCTTGGATGAAAAATACATTTGCACGGTTTGGATGAGGCCAGGCATTCCTTGTTCAATAGTTTGGGCCCAGAAAGAGGAGTTAAATATTGAAGGAAATGACATTGAATTTATATTAAATTCAGCTGCTTTGATTCAGCAAGCCACAACAGTTAAATATAAGGATACTAGAACATTTTGGATGGTCTCTATGTTTCTTTTGGATTTCCTGGGAGATAGCAGTGTCTTTTTTTCTAATGAGGTGACTTGGTATGCTCCTGGGTGGGGGCTTGTCACCAGAAAGACCAAGCCAGATAAGGAGCCTGGAATTTTTAGCTCTGCTCCTCATTCTCCAGGGAGAGGGGAGGGACTGGAAATGGAGTTAAAGATTGATCATGCCTATGTAATGAAGCCTCCATAAAAATTCCAGTGGGGGTTGGGGGGCCTCCATGTTGGTGAGCATGTAGAGGTACTAGAAGAGTAGCATACTTGCAGAAGGCATGGAAGCTCCATGCCCCTTCTCATATACCTTGCCCTGCACTTCTCTTTCACCTGGATGTTCATCTGTATCCTTTATCATATCCTTTTATAATAAATGGTAAATGGTAAGCAAACTGTTTTCCTAAGTTCTGTGAACTGCTTTAGCAACTTAACTGAACCTGAGGAAGGGCTCACAGTAACCTCTGATTTATAGCTGATCAGTCAAAAAATAGGTTAAAACCCAGGCTTGATGATGGTATCTTTTCAGTTGGGGGCGGGGAGTGGGGCAGTCTTATAGGCCCTTAACCTGTGGTATCTGATGCTATCTCTATGTAGATAGTATCAGAATTGTTTTAAATGTTAGAACACTCAGCTGGTGCTGTGGAATTGCTTGGTTTGGGGGGGAAAACCACATCTAGTGTCAGAAGTGTTGTGACTGTGTAGTAGTGTGGCAGTAAAGGAGAAACACAGAAGTGAGTCTTTCCCACTCAGATCTGAACAAATAAAAGAACTTATACAAATCAACAACAAAAAGGCAAGTAATCCAGTTAAAAATGGGCAGAGGACCATTTTCCCAAGGTGCTCCAAGGTGAAAAGGTGCTCGACATCACTAATCATCAGGAAAATGCAAATCAAAACTACAATGAGATATCACCTCACATCTGTTAGAATGGCTATTATCAAAAAGACAAGAAATATCAAGTGTTGTGAAGGATGTAAAGAGAAAGAAACCCTCATGCACTGTTGGTGGGAATATAAATTAATATAGCCACTGAGGAAAACAGTATAGATATTCCTCAAAGAATTAGAAGAACTACCATATAATCCACCAATTCCGTTTCTGGCTATTTATCTGAAGAAAATGAGAACACTAACTTAAAAAAATATCTGCATCTTCATGCTCACTGAAGCATTATTTACAATAACCAAGATATGGAAACAACCTAATTGTCCATCGATGGATCAATGGATAAAGAAGATGTGCTAACATATGCAATAGAACATTAATATATGCAATAGAACAGCCACAAAAAAAGAAAATAAAAGAAAAGAAATCTTGCCATTTGTGACAGCATAGATGGATGTTGAGGGCATTATGCTAAGTGAAATAAGTCAGGCAGAGAAGGACAAATACTGCATGATCTCACTTACATGTGAAATCCAGAATAAAAACTAAAACATCCCCAAAACACTCCCCCCAAAACAAAACAAAACAAAATCCAAGTTCATAGATACAGTGAACAGATTGGTGATTGCCAGAGAAGGAGGTAGAGGATAGCTGAAATGGGTGAAGGTGGTCAAAATGTAGAAACTTATAGTTGTAAAATAAATAAGTCATGGGAATGTAATGTACAGCATGGTGACTATAGTTAACAATACTGTTTTGCATATTTAAAAGTTGCTAGAAAAGTAGATCTTCAAAGTTCTCATCCCATGAAAAAATTTGTAACACTGTATGGTGACAGAGAATAGACTTATTGTGGTGATCATTTTGCAATATATAGAAATATTGAATCATTATATTATATACCTGGAACTAATATAATGTTATATGTCAATTATATCTCAATTAAAAAAAGATAGGAACAACATATTACATATCACACTTGTGATAATGGACTTGTATACCGTATACATAAAGAACACTCAAAACTAAATAACAAGAAAACTAATGACAAATTAGGCAAAAGATGTGAAGACACTTCACCAAAGAAGATCTCTGGATCAAATAAGCACACAAAAAGATGTTCAGCACCAACAGTCTTTAAGAAAATTCACATTAAAATCACAGTGGGATACCATTATACATGCAGTAAAATAGCTGACAAAAATGAAAAGGACTAACTACATGTCAGGATTGGCAAGATCATGGAGAAACCACAACTCTAATAAACTGATGGTGGGAATGTAAAATTATATAACTGCATTGGAAAACTGCCCAGCAGTAGACAATTTTTAAAAACCTTATCACTATGAATACATCATCCCACTGCCTTCTGGTTTCCATGGTTTCTGATGGAAATTAGCCATTGATATTATTGAGGACTACATGTACATGATGATTTGCTTCTCTTGCTATTTTCAAGAGTCTCTTTTTTCATTTTGGGAGAATTTTATTTTATTAAAAAATTTTAATTGGAGGCACCTCTGGGTGGCTCAGATGGTTAAGTGTCTGTGTTTTGCTCAAGTCATGAACCTAGGGTCCTGGGTTCAAGCTCCATGTCTGGTTCCGGACTCAGCAAGTAGTCTGCTTCTCCCTCTCCCTCTGCTGATCCCCCAGCTCATACTCTCTCTCTACATTCTCTGTATTTCTGTCTCAAATGAATAAATAAAATATTTTAAACATTTTAATTTTAATATAGTTGACACCCAATGTACAATATAGTGATTCAACTTCTCTATATGTTATGCTATGCTCACCACAAGTGTAGCTACCATCTCTTACAAGATGCCATTAAAATATCACTGACCATACTCCCTATGATGTGCCATTTATTCCTGTGACTTATTCATTCTGTAACTGGAAGCTTGTATCTCCCACTCCTTTTCACTTCATCCATTTTGCCTATGCTCCAAACCCCTTCTCTCTGGCAACCATTTGTTCTCTGTATTTATAGGTTTAATTAACAATTCCATTTGTTTGTTTTTTCATTTGTTTTGTTCTTTTTATATGCCACATATGAGTGAAATCATGTGGTACTTATTTTCTCAGTCTGACTTATTTTGGGAGCATAATACTCTCTATGTTTGTCCATGCAGTCCCAGATGGCAAGCTTTCATTCTTTTTATGGCTGTGTAATATTCCATTGTATATGCATACCAATCTTTTTTTTTTTTTTTTTTTTTTTTTTTTTTTTTTTTTTTTTTTTTTTTTCCTCATTTTATTTATTTTTTCAGCGTAACAGTATTCATTCTTTTTGCACAACACCCAGTGCTCCATGCAAAACGTGCCCTCTCCATTACCCACCACCTGTTCCCCCAACCTCCCACCCCTGACCCTTCAAAACCCTCAGGTTGCCCCAACCTCCCACCCCTGACCCTTCAAAACCCTCAGGTTGTTTTTCAGAGTCCATAGTCTCTTATGGTTCGCTTCCCCTCCCCAATGTCCATAGCCCGCTCCCCCTCCCCCAATCCCACCTCCCCGCAGCAACCCCCAGTTTGTTTTGTGAGATTAAGAGTCATTTATGGTTTGTCTCCCTCCCAATCCCATCTTGTTTCATTGATTCTTCTCCTATCTCCTACCCCCCCATGTTGCTTCTCCATGTCCTCATATCAGGGAGATCATATGATAGTTGTCTTTCTCCGATTGACTTATTTCACTAAGCATGATACGCTCTAGTTCCATCCACATCGTCGCAAATGGCAAGATTTCATTTCTTTTGATGGCTGCATAGTATTCCATTGTGTATATATACCACATCTTCTTGATCCATTCATCTGTTGATGGACATCTAGGTTCTTTCCATAGTCTGGCTATTGTAGACATTGCTGCTATAAACATTCGGGTACACGTGCCCCTTCGGATCACTATGTTTGTATCTTTAGGGTAAATACCCAGTAGTGCAATTGCTGGGTCATAGGGTAGTTCTATTTTCAACATTTTGAGGAACCTCCATGCTGTTTTCCAGAGTGGTTGCACCAGCTTGCATTCCCACCAACAGTGGAGGAGGGTTCCCCTTTCTCCACATCCTCTCCAGCATCTGTCATTTCCTGACTTGTTCATTTTAGCCATTCTGACTGGTGTGAGGTGATATCTCATTGTGGTTTTGATTTGTATTTCCCTGATGGCGAGTGACGTGGAGCACTTTTTCATGTGTCTGTTGGCCATCTGGATGTCTTCTTTGCAGAAATGTCTGTTCATGTCCTCTGCCCATTTCTTGATTGGATTGTTTGTTCTTTGGGTGTTGAGTTTGCTAAGTTCCTTATAGATTTTGGATACTAGCCCTTTATCTGATATGTCGTTTGCAAATATCTTCTCCCATTCTGTCAGTTGTCTTTTGGTTTTGTTAACTGTTTCCTTTGCTGTGCAAAAGCTTTTGATCTTGATGAAATCCCAACAGTTCATTTTTGCCCTTGCTTCCCTTGCCTTTGCCGTTGTTCCTAGGAAGATGTTGCTACGGCTGAGGTCGAAGAGGTTGCTGCCTGCATTCTCCTCAAGGATTTTGATGGATTCCTTTCTCACATTGAGGTCCTTCAACCATTTGGAGTCTATTTTTGTGTGTGGTGTAAGGAAGTGGTCCAATTTCATTTTTCTGCATGTGGCTGTCCAATTTTCCCAGCACCATTTATTGAAGAGGCTGTCTTTTTTCCATTGGACATTCTTTCCTGCTTTGTCGAAGATTAGTTGACCATAGAGTTGAGGGTCGATTTCTGGGCTCTCTATTCTGTTCCACTGATCTATGTGTCTGTTTTTGTGCCAGTACCATGCTGTCTTGATGATGACAGCTTTGTAATAGAGCTTGAAGTCCGGAATTGTAATGCCACCAACTTTGGCTTTGTTCTTCAATATTCCTTTGGCTATTCGAGGTCTTTTCTGGTTCCATATAAATTTTAGGATTATTTGTTCCATTTCTTTGAAAAAAATGGATGGTATTTTGATAGGGATTGCATTAAATGTGTAGATTGCTTTAGGTAGCATAGACATTTTCACAATATTTATTCTTCCAATCCAGGAGCATGGAACATTTTTCCATTTTTTTGTGTCTTCCTCAATTTCTTTCATGAGTACTTTATAATTTTCTGTGTATAGATTCTTAGTCTCTTTGGTTAGGTTTATTCCTAGGTATCTTATAGTTTTGGGTACAATTGTAAATGGGATTGACTCCTTAATTTCTCTTTCTTCAGTCTTGTTGTTGGTGTACAGAAATGCAACTGATTTCTGTGCATTGATTTTATATCCTGACACTTTACTGAATTCCTGAACAAGTTCTAGCAGTTTTGGAGTGGAGTCTTTTGGGTTTTCCACATATAGTATCATATCATCTGCGAAGAGTGATAGTTTGACTTCTTCTTTACCAATTTGGATGCCTTTAATTTCTTTTTGTTGTCTGATTGCTGAGGCTAGGACTTCTAGTACTATGTTGAATAGCAGTGGTGATAATGGACATCCCTGCCGTGTTCCTGACCTTAACGGAAAAGCTTTCAGTTTTTCTCCATTGAGAATGATATTTGCGGTGGGTTTTTCATAGATGGCTTTGATAATATTGAGGTATGTGCCCTCTATCCCTACACTTTGAAGAGTTTTGATCAGGAAGGGATGCTGTACTTTGTCAAATGCTTTTTCAGCATCTATGGAGAGTATCATATGGTTCTTGTTCTTTCTTTTATTAATGTGTTCTATCACATTGATTGATTTGCGGATGTTGAACCAACCCTGCAGCCCTGGAATAAATCCCACTTGATCGTGGTGAATAATCCTTTTAATGTACTGTTGAATCCTATTGGCTAGTATTTTGGCGAGAATTTTTGCGTCTGTGTTCATCAAGGATATTGGTCTGTAGTTCTCTTTTTTGGTGGGATCCTTGTCTGGTTTTGGGATCAAGGTGATGCTGGCCTCATAAAATGAGTTTGGAAGTTTTCCTTCCATTTCTATTTTTTGGAACAGTTTCAGGAGAATAGGAATGAGTTCTTCTTTAAATGTTTGGTAGAATTCCCCTGGGAAGCCGTCTGGCCCTGGGCTTTTGTTTGTTTGGAGATTTTTGATGACTGTTTCAATCTCCTTACTGGTTATGGGCCTGTTCAGGTTTTCTATTTCTTCCTGGTTCAGTTGTGGTAGTTTATATGTCTCTAGGAATGCATCCATTTCTTCCAGATTGTCCAATTTGTTGGCGTAAAGTTGCTCATAGTATGTTCTTATAATTGTCTGTATTTCTTTGGTGTTAGTTGTGATCTCTCCTCTTTCATTCATGATTTTATTGATTTGGGTCCTTTCTCTTTTCTTTTTGATGAGTCTGGCCAGGGGTTTATCAATCTTATTGATTCTTTCAAAGAACCAGCTCCTAGTTTCATTGATTTTTTCTATTGTTTTTTTGGTTTCTATTTCATTGATTTCTGCTCTGATCTTTATGATTTCTCTTCTCCTGCTGGGTTTAGGGTTTCTTTCTTGTTCTTTCTCCAGCTCCTTTACGTGTAGGGTTAGGTTGTGTACTTGAGACCTTTCTTGTTTCTTGAGAAAGGCTTGTACCGCTATATATTTTCCTCTCAGGACTGCCTTTGCTGTGTCCCACAGATTTTGAACTGTTGTGTTTTCATTATCATTTGTTTCCATGAATTTTTTCAATTCTTCTTTAATTTCCTGGTTAACCCATTCATTCTTTAGAAGGATGCTGTTTAGTCTCCATGTATTTGGGTTCTTTCCAGCTTTCCTCTTGTGATTGAGTTCTAGCTTCAGAGCATTGTGGTCTGAAAATATGCAGGGAATGATCCTAATCTTTTGATACCGGTTGAGACCTGATTTGTGACCCAGGATGTGATCTATTCTGGAGAAGGTTCCATGTGCACTAGAGAAGAATGTGTATTCTGTTGCTTTGGGATGAAATGTTCTGAATATATCTGTGATGTCCATCTGGTCCAGTGTGTCATTTAAGGCCTTTATTTCCTTGTTGATCTTTTGCTTGGATGATCTGTCCATTTCAGTGAGGGGAGTGTTCAAGTCCCCTACTATTATTGTATTATTATTGATGTGTTTCTTTGATTTTGTTATTAATTGGTTGATATAGTTGGCTGCTCCCACGTTAGGGGCATAGATATTTAAAATTGTTAGATCTTCTTGTTGGACAGACCCTTTGAGTAGGATATAGTGTCCTTCCTCATCTCTTATTATAGTCTTTGGCTTAAAATCTAATTGATCTGATATAAGGATTGCCACTCCAGCTTTCTTCTGATGCCCATTAGCATGGTAAATTGTTTTCCACCCCCTCACTTTAAATCTGGAGGTGTCTTCGCGTCTAAAATGAGTTTCTTGTAGGCAACATACTGATGGGTTTTGTTTTTTTATCCATTCTGATACCCTGTGTCTTTTGATTGGGGCATTTAGCCCATTAACATTCAGGGTAACTATTGAGAGATATGAATTTAGTGCCATTATTAGCCTGTAAGGTGACTGTTACTGTATATTGTCTCTGTACCTTTCTGATCTACTACTTTTAGGCTCTCTCTTTGCTTAGAGGACCCCTTTCAATATTTCCTGTAGAGCTGGTTTGGTGTTTGCAAATTCTTTCAGTTTTTGTTTGTCCTGGAAGCTTTTGATCTCTCCTTCTATTTTCAATGATAGCCTAGCTGGATAGAGTATTCTTGGCTGCATGTTTTTCTCGTTGAGTGCTCTGAATATATCATGCCAGCTCTTTCTGGCCTGCCAGGTCTCTGTGGATAAGTCTGCTGCCAATCTAATATTTTTACCATTGTATGTTACAGACTTCTTTTCTCGGGCTGCTTTCAGGATTTTCTCTTTGTCACTAAGACTTGTAAATTTTACTATTAGGTGACGGGGTGTGGACCTATTCTTGTTGACTTTGAGGGGGGTTCTCTGCATCTCCTGGATTTTGATGCTTGTTCCCTTTGCCATATTAGGGAAATTCTCTCCAATGATTCTCTCCAATAGACCTTCTGCTCCCCTCTCTGTTTCTTCTTCTTCTGGAATCCCAATTATTCTAATGTTGTTTCGTCTTATGGTGTCACTTATCTCTCGAATTCTCCCCTCATGGTCCAGTAGCTGTTTGTCCCTCTTTTGCTCGGCTTCCTTATTCTCTGTCATTTGGTCTTCTATATCACTAATTCTTTCTTCTGCCTCATTGATCCTAGCAGTGAGAGCCTCCATTTTTGATTGCACCTCATTAATAGCTTTTTTGATTTCAACTTGGTTAGATTTTAGTTCTTTAATTTCTCCAGAAAGGGCTTTAATATCTCCAGAGAGGGTTTCTCTAATATCTTCCATGCCTTTTTCGAGCCCGGCTAGAATGTTCAGAATCGTCATTCTGAACTCTTGATCTGACATATTACCCATGTCTGTGTTGATTAGGTCCCTAGCCTTCGGTACTGTCTCTTGTTCTTTTGTTTGTGGTGATTTTTTCCGCCTTGTCATTTTGTCCAGATAAGAGGATATGAAGGAGCAAATAAACTACTAAAAGGGTGGCAAAGACCCCGGAAAAATGCGCTGTAACCAAATGAGAAGAGACCCCAAATTGTGGGGGGGAGAAAGGGGATAAAACAGCTTCTGAAAAAAAAAGAAAAGAAAAAAGAAAAAAAAAAAAAAGAAAGAAAAAAATTTAAAAAATAAAAAAAATAAAAAAATACAAAAAAGAAAGAAAAATATATATATTTAGATGAACTAGTCAAAAAATGTTAAAAAAGAAAAGGGTAAAAGTTTTAAAAAATTTAGCAGAAGAAGAAAAAAGAAAAAAGAAAAAAAAATTGAAAAAAGAAAAAAAAATTGAAAAAAGAAAAAAAAATTGAAGTAGCCGCAAGACTAACGAATCATGGGGAGAAAGCCATGAGTTCCGTGCTTTGCTTTCTCCTCCTCTGGAATTGCTCTGCTGTCTTAGGAATTGAATCTGCTTTCTCCTTGATAGATGAAATTCGTTCTGGCTGGATATTTTGTTGATCTTCTGGGGGAGGGGCCTGTTGTAGTGACTCTCAAGTGTCTTTGCCCGAGGCGGGATTGCACCGCCCTTACCGGCGGCCGGACTAAGTAATCGGCTCGGGTTCGCTTTTGGGAGCTTCTGTTCCCTGAACGCTTTCCGTAGAGTTCCAGAGGACGGGAATGAAAATGGCGGCCTCCCAGTCTCCGGCCCGGAGGAGCCGAGAGCCTGGGGCCCCACTCCTCAGTGCGCCCCCAGAGGACAGCACCCAATCACTCCCGTATCCCCAGCCTCTAGCCGCGCTCGGAGCTCACCCAGCCCGCGACCAGTTCAAGGTAACCCCGAGCTGAGAGTTCAGTCCTCGGCTCTGTCTTGGCAGCCGGCTTCTCCGTTCTAATAGCTGCGAGCTCTCCGACACTCTGACACCCCCGATCCTTCTGTGACCCTGCGGGGCCTGGGGCCACGCTGGCCCCGCGTGGGCTTCACCCCGGTTTAGCCCCTGGAGCAATGTCCCTCAGTGGAACAGACTTTTAAAAGTCCTGATTTTGTGCTCCGTTCCTCCGCCGCTTGCCGGGAGCCGGCCCCTCCCCCCGCGGTCTATCTTCCCGTCGTTTTAGATTCACTTCTCCGCCAGTCCTACCTTTCAGAAAGTGGTTGATTTTCTGTTTCTAGAGTTGCTGTTCTTCTTCTCTTCGCTCTCCCGTTGGATTTGTAGGTGTTTGCAATGTTTAGATAAGCTATCGAGCTGATCTCCTGCTACCTGATGTAGTCTCAGGCTGCTACTTCTCCGCCATCTTGACTCCTATGCATACCAATCTTTTTTATCCATTCATCTATCAATGGACACTTAAGTTGCTTCCATATCTTGGCTATTGGTAATAATGCTACAATAAACATAGGGGTGCAAAAATCTTTTCAAATTAGTGTTTTCATGTTCTTTGAATTATAATCAATAGTGAAATTATTGGATCATGTGGTTTTCTTCTATTTAATTTTTTGAGGGATCTCCATATGGTCTCCACAGTGGCTGTACAAATTTACATTCCCACCAACAGTGCACAAGGGTTCCTTTTTCTCTGCATCTTTGCCAGCATTTGTTATTTTTTGTCTTTTTGATTTTAGCTATTCTGATAATGTGAGGGGTATCTCATTGTGGTTTTGATTTGCATTTTCCTAATGACACTGCTGTGTCTGTTGGCCATCTATACATCTTCTTTGGCAAAATGTCTAGTCAGGTCTTCTGCCTGTTTTTTAAATTGGATTGTTTAGGGGTTTTTTCATGTTGAATTGTGTAAATTCTTTATATATTTTAGATATTAGCCTCTTATCAAATATATCATTTGCAGATATCTTCTTCCATTCAGTATGTTGCCTTTTGTTTTGTTGATAGTTTCCTTCACTGTGCAAAAGATTTTTATTTTGATGTAGTCCCACTTGTTTATTTTTGCTTTTGTTTTCCTTGCCTAAGGAAACATATCTAGAACAATGTTTCTATGGCTAAAGTCAGAGAAACTACTACTTGGGTTCTACACTTTTTAACTGAAGTATAATTAACATTCAGTGTTATATTAGTTTCAGGTATACAATATAGCAATTCAGCAATTCTATACACTACTCAGTGCTTATCACGATAAATGTACTCGTAATCCCCTTCACCTACTTCACCCATCCCCTACCTAACTCTTCTCTGGCAACAACCAATTTGTTTTCTGTATTTAAGATTCTATTTGGGGGCACCTGGGTGGCTCAGTGGGTTAAAGCCTCTGCCTTCAGCTCAGGTCATGATCTCAGGGTCCTGGGATCGAGCCCTGCATCGGGCTCTCTGCTTGTCAGGGAGACTGCTTCCTCCTCCTCTCTCTCTGCCTGTCTCTCTGCCTACTTGTGATCTTTGTCTGTCAAATAAATAAATAAAATCTTTTAAAAAAAAGATTCTATTTGTCTCTTGTTTTGTTTCTTAAATTTCACGTATGAGGAAAATCATATAGTATTAGTCTTTCCCTGACTTATTTCACTAAGCATTATACCCTCTTTGTTTATCCGTGTTGTTGCAAATGGCAAAATTTCATTCTTATTATGACTAATATTCCACTTTACACATATACCACATCTTCCCTGTTTATTCATTTATTGATAAACACTTGAATTGCTTTTATATCTTCACTATTGTAAATAATTTTGCAGTGAACACATGGGCATGTATCTTTTCTTTATTTGACAGACAGAGATCACATAGTAGGCAGAGAAACAGGCAGAGAGAGAGATGGGGAGCAGGTTCCCTGCTGAGCAGGGAGCCCGATGTGGGGCTCGATCCCAGGACTCTGAGATCATGATCTGAGCTGAAGGCAGAGGCTTAACTCACTGAGCCACCCAGGCGCCCCTTCCTTATCATTTTTTTTTAAAGATTTTATTTATTTATTTGACAGAGAGATCATAAGTAGGCAGAAAGGCAGGCAGAGAGAAAGGAGGAAGCAGGCTCCCCGCGGAGCAGAGAGCCCGATGCGGGGCTCGATCCCAGGACCCTGAGATCATGACCTGAGCCGAAGGCAGAGGCTTAATCCACTGAGCCACCCAGGCGCCCCCCTTATCATTTTCTTAATAACCTTTTTCTCTAGCTGACTTTATTGTAAGAATGCAATATTAATACATATACAAAATATGTATTAATTGACTATGTTATTGGTAAGGTTTCTGTTCAACATTAGGCTATTAGCAGTTAAGGTTTTGAGGAAGCCAAATGTTATATGCAGGTTTTCAAACCTCCATCTTATTCAAGGGTCAACTGTATTGAGTGCTATACAGAATGTGGGAAATGACTTGCAAAGAGGGTAAATTTCACTTTAAAAAAACCTATTCATTGAGCATCAAATTTCACTCCATCTCATTTACTCCTCATACGATCATGAGGGAGGTACTAGTTTCATTTATAAATGTTTTTTTAAAACTAGATTGTTTTAAAATAAATCAGCATTTTTCTGATTTGTCATTACGAATTAATGTCCAAAGCTATTGAGTCTTTTTTCAAAACCAGTAATTGTGTACTGCATCTTTATGTAGCTAATCAGAATTTTTGAGAGTTTCTAGCATGAAGACCATATTTCAAAGTTAAATTAGTGATAGTGTCTACTTACTTCTATAAATTCTCTTTCCAAGTAGAAGAATTAGTGTCATATAATGTTACTTTATGATGTTCTTTGGTTTAATTTTTATTTTAAAGTTTTGATTTGTCTAGGGGTGCCTGAGTTGCTCAGTTGGTTACGAGTCTGCCTTCAGCTCAGGTCATGATCCCAGGATGCTGGGATCCTGGGATCCAGCTGTGCATTGGGCTCTTCACTCAGTGGAGAGCCTGCTCTTCCCTCTCCCTCTGCCTGCCACTACCCCTGCTTGTGCTCTCTCTCTCTGTCAAATAAATAAATAAAATCTTTTAAAAAATGTTTTGGTTTGTTTTTCTTCTTGTAAATTTGTGAAATACTTTTGTTTTCTTACTCTTGAAATTTATATGTTGTCCTACATATTCCTTTCACTTAATCCACTAAACTGGAGAAAACTCTTAGAATCTCCAAATAAGAGTAAAAATGTTATCATATAGTTTTTAAGCCCAGACACAGAAAAAAAACCAATGTCATTAGGCTTATTAATCATCACACTTTTGCTCTGTGAAAGCCACACAAATATTGGCAGTAAGGACAAAGATCATTCAAAAAGAGCCAGGAAAAGGAAATAATTTTTCTTACTTTGGCATGTATTAGTGCTTTGGAGTGCCTGGGTGGTTTGGTCAGTTAAGCCTCTGACTCTTGATCACAGCTCAGGTCTTGATCTCAGGGTCATGAGTTCAAGTTCTGCACTGGGCTCCATGCTAGGCAGGGAGCCTACTTAAAAACAAAAAAAGGAAAAGAAAAAAATTTCTCACTATCAAACAAGTAAATAAAATCTTTTTAGAAAAAAAAATAAAAAGGGCGCCTGGGGTGGCTCAGTTGGTTAAGCATCTGCCTTTGGCTAAGGTCATGATCCTGGGGTCTGGGACTGAGCTCGGCCTGCTTAGCTGGGAGCCTATTTCTCCCTCTGTCTCTGCCCCTCCCCCAACTTGTGCATGTGCTCTCTCTCTCTGACAAATAAATAAATAAAATCTTAAAAAAAAAAAAGAAAACATATGAGTGTTTAAACTAACTTATTTATAACATTCATTCACTTTATGACTTTTAATTAGAGAAATTTGAAGTTTATTGCCTAATACAAATTTAGTGTTATAAGAGATCAGCTATTTCCACAGCAGTGATTGCAAATATCAGAGGCATTCCAGTGTAGGTTAGCAAGGGAGCCACAGACCTTCAGGGGGTCTGTTATTGTTTTACTCATGTTAAACTTAAAAAAAAAAATGACTGTAACCTTCAAGAATGGGCAAATCCATAGAGACAAAAAGCAGATTAGCAGTTGCCACAGCCTAGGGAGAGTGGGGGATGGGGAGTAGCTGCTCCATGAGTACAGGGTTTCCTTTTAGAGTGATGCAAATGTTCTGGAGCTAGATGGCCATGATGGTTGCCTGACATGGTGAATGAACCAAATGCCACTGAATTCTCACTGTCATATGGTTAAAACAGAACAGTTTGTGTCATATATATTTCACTAAAATAAAAAACTAACCTGGGGCACTTGGGTGGCTCAGTTATTAAGTGTCTGCCTTGGGCTCAGGTCAGATTCCCAGGGTCCTGGGATCGAGCCCCACACCGAGCCCCACATCAGGCTCCTTGCTTAGTGGGAAGCCTGCTTTTCCCTCTCCCTCTCCCCCCCTGCTTGTAGTCCCTCTCTCGCTGTGTGTCTCTCTCTCCTCATCAATTAAATAATTAACATCTTAAAAAAAAAAAAAACTAGCCTCATTACAAAATGAGAATTTTAAATTAAATACAAACCCAAGAAGGAGATAAACATCACCAGCAATCCTACTACCCAGATGGAACGGGTGTTGCCAATTTGGTGACTATCTTCCCAGTTGTGTTCCTGTACCTATAATTATGTTTCCATCTTAGTGTAGTAACATAAAACAGAAAGACAGGTGTCTTTGAGAGACCATGGGCAGAAATGCAGCTGGGCCTCAGAAAAGGGCCAAGGCCTCTGGGAGCTGAAGGGTCACTGAGAGGTCAGGCAGTATGCCCTGTTCTGAGCTCTCCTCTGTGAGCTCCATGGGCTCTGTGGGTCAGATTTTCTCTTTTCTTAGATTATCTTTTTTCACTTCTCCATCCTCATGGCCAATTGCTGCCCCACAGCTCCTCAACCCACCTGCTGACATGACAGCTGCCCACAAATGGGGTGGTTCTCTCAGACCCATTTCCAAATTCTGCTCATGTTTTGGTCAGCCTTAGCCAGGGGATTCAGGTCAGGCAATATAAACGAGAACTAATTCAGATCATTTGCTCTGCAAAATTTTGAGACAGAAAGATATCATCAGCTTTAGCTGTTTTCCAAGGCATAAAAAATTCATAATGATAATAACAGTTTATTATAGAGGAACTTTACCAACCCATTGTACATATTCAGTTGAAAACAATTTTCAGCATTAGTAGATATTTCACCACAAATTGCAAAAGTAGGTGTGGTTTAATTAATTAATTAAAAAGTTGACATGTACTATATTTTCAGTGAAGTCATCAACTTGGCACTTCAGATGGAATGCTCTGGACTCATTTTTTCTTAATTCATTCTCTGATTGAAGACCAGGCAGCACTTAAGGTGCACATTCCTAGGAGAGTTTTTTTGAAAGAGGATTTTAAGTAAATATTCCTTTAAAAAAATATCTCATTTATTTATTGGGGAGAGAGAGAGAGAGCACCAATGGGGGGGAGGAGCAGAGGGAGAAGGGGAAGAAGCCTCCTTGCCGAGCAGGGCTTGATCCCAGGACCCTGAGATCATGACTTGAGCTGTAGGCAGATACTTAACCAACAGAGCCACCCCAGGTGCCTTAAGTAAGTATTCTTTCCCACTGAAAAGAGCAATTGGGGGTTTTGTTAAAAACAGTTTCATTGAAGTATAATTTACTCTCTACAAAATTCTCCTATTGCAAGTGTAAATTCAGTTAAGTAAGTTTACAAAGTTGTGCATCCATCACTACAATCTCATTTTAGAGCTTTCTCTTCACCCACAGAAGACCCCTCTGCCTAATTCCATTTCCACCTTTAGCCCAAGACAACCACTAATTTATTTTCAGTTTCCATGAATTTGTAAAAAGGACAATTTTATAAAAACTTTTATAGACTTTGTGGAGCCCTCCATATCATCATATACAAATAATGTCCAATTTAATGTGTGAGGGATAATAGTTTTTTATTTGATCTTCATCAAAATATGTAGTTCATTCACTAGCCCATTTTTTCTACTCTACATTCAAAGTTATATATGCCAATAAAGTGTGTAAGTATGTATTTATGGGGAGTGATCTCATTTTTAAGTTCTCCTGAATTGTCCCCCATCCGCTGCTGCTCCCTGCCCCATCTGCTCTGTCCTTTTTTCTGCCAGTCACCATCTGGAACTCATGGGCTCCAGAATAAAGATGCTGCTTTGTCCACACAGGCCCGGAGACAGCCAGACTTTGCTTCCTGCCTTGTCCCCTATTGTTTTTATGACTACGACCCATGCCTCTGAGGATACACTGTGCTCACCAAATGTTTGGAATTATCACACAGGAGAGGTATCACACAGTCCTAGGTCTAAGTGTTGAAAGAGTTAACCCTCTCCAGGGACGACTCCTCTTTCCCGTTTGAATCTCTTGCTTCTCTGTTATTAAGCCTATGAAAGTACCTCCTGCTAAACCCAGTCGTACATAGATGTCACTCACCCCTGCCACTTTCCAAGAAACTCTAGTCTCAACACATAAAGACTGGTCTTCTGGAGATCCACATCTCTCTCTCAGCAGTCTAAGTGCTCAAGCATGAGTTACTTCATCCAGATTGGAATTATACTCCAGAGAAGAAGGCCCGAGAACCAAAGCTGGTGGTGGCTCTCCAACTGTCAGAACAGGTGGGCATAGGTGTGAGGGAAGACTGTACTCCAATCTCAGGAAGCATGTCAGAATAGCTGTGGGTCACTTAAAATCAAGTTTTCTTGATGTCTCTCCTCTAGTGGAAGTTGAACATATTTTAATCTCTCGACTGTCCGGGCTAACTAGTGGATAAAATACACAAATACATTATCATGTTCCTCATACCATCTCCCAAGGACAAATTTTAATTCTCAGAAGTAGCGCAGTAAACCCATGAGGAGGAAGGGAAGTATTTTCTTGCTGAGTCATAATTTATAAGCCACCTCTCGATCAATAAAATCTGTCCTGTGCATTATTTACTACACAAATATAATATAAGCAGTATTGTTTATTTTCCCTCATCCACTCTCTGCTTTCAAATTATGACCTCTCAAGTCTTCTAGGAAGACAAAGAAAACTTATTGGTAGCTCAAAAACTGTACCATTTACAGCTGCTCCCTTAGCTGTATTAGACCTGGCTGAGGCTATAAAATCAGTACTTGTAAGTTCTTGATTAAATTCTTGGCCAAGGTCATACTCTGCCTAGGGAGGATGAGAGGTCATGATTTCATTATTCTAGTTATAAGCACATAAATTATTATATGCTCTCAATCTACATGAATTCTACTTACCTTATTTACTAAGCAACTCATGGATATAGTGGTATTATGTTAGTCCTGTTCAGTGATGGTTTCCAAATACCACCAACACAATCTGTTGATAAGCTAAAGCTGAGTTTCTTGTTTGAATTGGTAAGCAAGCACCACACCTCCTCGGAGCCTTGGCAGTGTCTCAAAGAGGTGAAGGTCGGGTCAAAATTTAGTGAAAATTTGAAGTTTGTCTTAAGATAGGTCTTTCAATACAGGGTTTGGTTAGAATTGGGTAAAGATCAAATAAAACAGGATTGGTGAAAACAATAAGGAATGGGTTTTGAGGTGAGGGCTTCAAAGAATGGTAGGTTACAAACTGCCTTTTGATGTCTTCCATCAGAGACTTTATTTTGGAAAGCTCTGTGATGAGCTCTCAAAGCTTGCTAGGGAAAGCAACTTCCAGAAAAGTAATGACGACAGAGGAATTAAAAAAAAAAAAAAAAACATGTTAATGTGAATAATAAGGTAAGTGAAGTAGTTTCAGTTCTCAGTGTCTGGGGTAGTTGGGATATAGATGGTTTCAGTTCTTAGTCCCTTTCCACTCTCTCCAAGTGAGTTAAACTGTTGAAACAGATACATTCCCAAATGTATGATGGCTCAAGTGTGAAAGAACTACTTTTCACTCAGGTTAAGTCCAAAATAAGTGTTCCTGATTAATGTATGGTTTTCTTCCTTGGGGAAAGAAGGACTCTAGCTTTTTAGAAACTGAACTCCATTATCTCTTAAGGCAATGACTCCCACGTTTGAGCAGTCACCAGAATCACCTGGATGTTTGGCAAAACCACAGGCTGCTAAGTCTTATCCCTAAAAATTTCTTACAAATATATAAGCTGTAAAAATAGCTTATCAACAGATTGACCCCCACCTATGATACATAGAGAGCTAGGAAATCTTATCCCTTTGACTGAAAAATAATTTCTGTAGAAAATGAAACTCAGTGGACAGCTATCCATGTCTCTCTAGCCTATCACATAACAAACAAAACTCCCAGAGCACCCATCTTCCCACACATAGAGCATACTCAATTCCTCCCAAGACCCAGCTAGTTTACTGCATCCAGGTGGTACATAGTCCTCTTTACAAAACCCAAAAGTGACTCCTCATGGTTTATATCCTATAAACCAAAAAATTATCTGCTCTACAATATATAATGGTAGAACAGGGACAGGATAAAATGTCCATTCAGACAAGAAAACTGGAGAAACACAGAAGTCATAGCAATTTGTCTATAGCGATGGCAAAAATCCTACAGGGCAGATACTGACAGTGGTGGGAGAGCAGTCCACTTAGTGGATGCCAAGCATGCTGTCTAGAAAGAATTCCTTTTGGCCATAATCTCTGTGACCCCTTGTGGTTATGAATTCACTGTGACACTTAGTAGGCTTCTGATCTGTTTGCATCCCAGCAGTTCGATGTGCTTTTAACTGAACCCAGGCCAGAATTCTGAAGCCTAAATCTTTTTCTCTATTTCTTTGCCCCCTATTGCTCTCTTAGTGGGGACTACATTGAGGCCGTTTGAAACAGTAGATGAGAATGCTGTGTTCTTTTTATTATTTTTTTTAAGATTTTATTTATTTACCTATTTGAGAAAGAGAGTGAGTGGGGGAGAGAGCACAAATTGGGGGAGGAGAGGCAGAGGAAGAAACAGTCTCCCTGCTGAGCCTAGGCTCATGACCCAAG
Organism: Meles meles; assembly: GCF_922984935.1. Taxonomy (NCBI): domain Eukaryota; kingdom Metazoa; phylum Chordata; class Mammalia; order Carnivora; family Mustelidae; genus Meles; species Meles meles. The sequence goes on from NC_060076.1 coordinate 65,566,298, forward strand.
CCGAAGGCAGACACTTAACCAACTGAGCCTCCCAGGTGCCCCGTAATGCTGCCTTCTTGAAGGATTGTTGCTTTAGGTATAAGTTTTGGTACCTAAGACCTCTTTCAGTCTTGTTTCTTATTAGTGAGGTCTGCAGGCAGTTTCTGCAACCCTTAGAAGCCCCAAATGTTCGGATTTTCTCGATTACCTTCCATTTTTGCTTATAAGCTGGCCAACTCTTCCCAGACATCCACCTTTTTTTTTTTTAATAATAACTTGTTAAAAGCAGAAAGTAAATGTCAGTATACATTATCATGCCAACTTACCAACCATTTCCACTAAAGCTACTGACTCATAGACTCTGGTCTTCTTTCCAGCTCATAAGTTAGACAGTTTTGCCAAATGTCTTGTGGCTGCATGAATTGAAGCTGTGTTTATTCAGGTTTGGATATTAGCTTCTTCAACTGCTTCCCCCGATCACTAATGGAGCTTCACGTATTTTGGATTTTTGTCACATCACTATCCTATTTCTAATACCAATTTCTGTATTACTTAAGGTAAATCTGGTTATTATAACAAATTAACCAACAAAACATGTAATAGTTCAGTCATGATACATGCTTATTTCTCACTCATGTGCAGTTACAGAAGGTTTGTAATTGCTGGCACCTTCCATCTTTGTAGTGATAGAGCCTGACTGGGGCTCTGCTATCTCCTAGGGCCTCAGTGTCCTTGGTTTGATTCTTTGCATCTAGCTTACAGTCAGAAGAGACTGTGGGTTAGGTAAATCCTCTTCTTAACATTGGCAGTCTGGAAACAACACACGTCACTTCAGCTCACATTTTATTACTGAGAACAAGTCACATGACCATACCCAGATGTAGGGAGTGACAAAACAGAAGGCTCTACCTGAGTAATCCCTTTGTGGCAGAACTCCACACTGTGGAGGAAGCATAAATATTTGGTGGCCATCTAGCTGTGGGCCACACACCAGCAAACCCCATTATTAGAATCATCCAGTCAAAAACCAACTTGGATAAAGGTGTTCTACCAGTCAGAATGGCTTTAAACCATTAGTAATATATTTCAGAAATAAGAATGACTTAAGCAAGATGAGAGTTTGTTTCTCACATAAAACATGCAGAACTGGGGAGTCTTAAAAGATATGGCTGTTGGCTGTTCCATTTAGTCATCAAAAACTCAGATTCCTTCTACCTATCTGTATTACCATCCTTAACTCTCAGCTTGTGTTTTTCAAAATGGCTGCTAGATCTCTAGATATCACATCCACATTTCAGGCTTGAAGAAGGAAGAAAGTGAAGAAGGTGAAAATACAAAAGAGTATTTTTAAAAGAAGTTTCCTAGACACAATGATACATGAACCATATAGGGATTTTATCATGAAGAAAGAAGGGGAGGTCAACATGGAGGAGTACACCTGAGAACCTTGCTCTTGGCGAATTGTGGATGACTGTGGTGGAGTCCTTTACAATGGGCAACATAGGTGGTGGGACCTCTCAGACAATCAAGGATTTTTGCAATTCTCCAATGGGAGTAAACCACAGACTGTGAGGGAATTTGGCAGATATTAAAACCAGGGCTGGTGGTTGGGAGGTAGCTTTGCAGTTTGGGGAGGTTTATTTTCCATGACTGACTGCAGTACGGTTCAAGTTAGAGGGAAAGAAGATCCCTGGAACTCCGTCACAAGTGGTGCCTTATCAGGACACACACTGGCAGCAAGAAATGGACCAGTGGCTATGGCTGGGTCAGCTGCAATGTGTAGCATTCTCCTAGCTTTAATTGAAGGTGCTGGTATCTTATTGACAAGATTTGCCTCATCACAATTTCCCAGTGGTCCTCAATTTGCTGAAGGCTCCTCTTAGTTGCCTTCAGCCAAGTTACCATCCTCACTATCTGGAGATCATTGACAATATCAATAGGACTTCTTCCCCAAGATTTTTTAAACAGAATGAGCTATAGTTCAAGAAAGAATTTCAGAAGGTAAGTTACAGTCTGTTTTTAAAACCACAGGTGGAACAGCTATGCCAAATAGACTTTGAAGAGACACTCTTTTTTCTATTTAAAGGAATGTGGGGTGGCTCAGTCAATCAAGCGGCTGTCTTCAGATCCCGGGGGCCTGCTTCTCCCTCTCCCTCTGCCTGTTGCTTTCCCTGCTTATGCTCCCTCCCTCTCTCTCTTTCCCTGTCAAATAAATAAATAAAAATCTTGAAAAAAAAGTTTATTAAAAAAATTAAGGAATTTGGGGTGCCTGGGTGGCTCAGTGGGTTATGCCTCTGCCTTTGGCTCTGGTCATGATCCCAGGGTCCTGGGATCGAGCCCCACATCAGGCTCTCTGCTCAGTAGGGAGCCTGCTTCCTCCTCTCTCTCTGCCTGCCTCTCTGCTTACTTGTGATCTCTGTCTGTCAAATAAATAAATAAAATCTTTAAAAAAAAATTAAGGAACATGGGCAAAGGGAGATGTTAAAAGATAATACATTTATTCACATCTGGATTGCATTTGTGATAAAAATAAATGTCTATTATCTTTTAAAAGAAAATCTAATAAATGCTTAGACAAACAATGAAACGTGACACTCATTTCCTTGAGGACTTCTCTGCCTGGTTTTATTTGTTCTGTCAGTCAAATAATAGAAAACTCCTGGGAAAGAAAAAAAAAGAAGGGGAGAATAGATATTTGGGTAGTTGGATGGTGCCACAGTGTCATTCTAAATATAGAAAGGAGGAACATGTATCTTCTTGCTACATATCAGGGTAATAATGGTTCAAGATGACACCTTGGGTACTTTATTCCCTCTGGTCAATCAAATGAATTGCGTTAGTGCAAAAATTTCAAACATTTTTAGTGTGTGTCCTTTTCCAAGCACCAAATTCCAATTTACAATGTCTAAGTTATTAACAATTAATATCCCTATTTGTGTGTTAAACAAATTTCATATACTTCAATCTGGTGTTTCCCCAACCACATCACACATATTCACTTGTGAAGTTTGTCAGTTAATTAACAAATGTTAATTTAATCTCTACAATGTGCTCTACAGCTTGAAACTTGCTGGAGAAAATGAAAAGAGGACATAGGATACAAGGACCTTGAATTCAGGGACTATTAAGTTGAATACATAAGATCAAATAATATTCTAATATATATCAAAAGACTTAAAAGCTTTCTAAACTTTCAGATCTGTCAAATCTAGTCAGAAAAATACAACCTGAGGAAATTATCAGAGCATATGGAAAGAGTTAATGATATGCATGGTCATTAAAGTATTGACTATTAAAAACAGCAAACTAAAAAACTGCAATTTCAATAATAGGGAATTTCTTGAAATTATGGTGCTCCCATACAACTGAACGCAATGTCACCTAGATGAGTGTGAAAGGATACTTACAACATATAATGCACACTCATGATTTCTTGTTAGGTGGAAATCATATATCTTACTGAAAAAGATGTAATTTTTGCATTGTCAGTGCTTCTCCGAGAACTGTCCTTCGGCTCATAGAGACCCCATTTCAGTTTTTTACCAGTGACTTGTATCTGCTGATTGGATCTCCTGGCCCAAGTTGGGCAATCAAATTCTGCTTTTTAGTAATTTGAAATTGAAATTTACAAATGCTAGTATCTTTCTGTTGGTGTCTTGAATACAGCATGATGAATTCACATGCTGGTTTACAGTGATGTACATTTAACTACACATATGGGGAAGCAAAGAAGTGTATCTACAGAAAGAAAAGAATGATGACATCTATAAAGAGGGGAACTGAGGACAGAAACCATGTGTTTTCAGAAGGTTCTGATGACCAGTTCCAGGTTCTAACCCTGACTTTGGAGTCCATTAGACACCCCGTTTCCTTTTAATAATTCTCTTTGTTCTCTAAGCTGGTCTGACAGGCTTACTGGTTACTTGCAACCCAAATCAGATCTCCTATTTGAAACCAAGAGTAATCTCTAAGAATATTAGGAATATCATCATTGCTAATAGGAGGTATCTGGGCATTTGTGACAGAATATAGGACAAGATGATGCTAAAAATTGTTTCCTTCTACTCTTGACTTGATGAAACTCTCATGGGCAAAGTTTTTCAAAAACATTTTGGGGAATGTTCTTTTGAATGAAAAATGTACCTGGTTTGTGAAGATACTTTCCTATTGTTAGAGCCTCCTATTGTTAGAGCTCACAATCTAATTGGCTTTCCAGTCCAGGGCTTAGCATGTCAGCTTATGCTGGCAGATGGTTCCACCTGGAACCTAACCCAAGATTAAGTCTGTAGTTCCCCCATTTGATTGGAAACATCAGCTCTTGGTTCAGTCCCCAGATTCCACATTAGGAATTATTGGTGGTTCAGTTTGCAGTCCCCATTTGTTTGGGTTTGCTGGTTCGATATTTTCTCCAGTCCCTAGTTCCATATTGACAATTGCTGGTGTTACACTCAAGGCCTCTACTGTCCAGTCCACAGTAACATCTCTTTGGTTACTGCTGTGTTGATGTGCTCATGTTCATCTTGTTTTGTGTAAATAAAATTAGTGGGCATGATTCAAGACTTAAAAGCTGTGAGAGTGCTAACCATTTAACTCAGACTTCTGTGTTAAGATAATTTGGTCATGGACTACGTTAGCTTGACATTAGGTCACCCACCAACCTCAAGAAAATTCCCATGCAGTAAAGTATACTGTAAAACACCACACGATCCCCAAGTCAGTGGCATGCTCCTCTTAGACATTAATTTGGCTCTGAGAGACCCCAAGGCTTAGCTAAAGAAATGAGACCCTTTATTCCAAAGAGTTGAACATGCCACCTTCCAGCACAACTGTTTATTTTATACCTAATAATTGTAGTCTTGGAAGCTGTAGATTTCTATAAAAATGGCAAAATCTTACTAAAATTTGAGTCCCAAGAACTTGGCTTGGTAACTGTCAAGATGGGGGCCCCAGTATGTGGTTGGACAGAAATATGGGTTAAACTCCATTTGTAGCTAGGGTCCTGCCAACCTGCCAGCCCTCAATCTAAAATTACAATGGCAAGTATGAGAAATGATTCAGTTAGACAAGATCATTCATTTAAGAAGTGATCTTCAAAGCAAGGGCTCCCAAATCAACAAGGAGAATGGGATACCTATTTTAATTGGCATGTAGAAGCCTCCAAAACGCTTCAAAATTCCAAAATAGCTTTATAGAAAGTTTCATTGCAAATGGCTAATGAAAAATTAAAGATATAAAAACAATCTAAAATAAAGGACTGACATTAATGCCTATGATTCCTCTTGTTCTTCCTTTGTATTTTTTTAAATTTTTTTAAAAGATTTTATTTATTTATTTGACAGACAGAGATCACAAGTAGGCAGAGAGGCAGGCAGAGGCGGCAGAGGGAGGAGCAGGCTCCCCGCTAAGCAGAGAGCCTGATGTGGGGCTCAATCCCAGGACGCCAGGATCATGACATGAACCGAAGGCAGAGGCCCTAACCCACTGAGCCACCCAGGTGCCCCTGTTCTTCCTTTAAAAAAAAAAGCATTTATTTTAGTAATCCTGAGTTGTCTTTCCACTCTGAAGACACAACAAGATCATAAAAGTCCACCAAGTCACTGGCCCTCCATATCTGTCCTTGAAGGAGGACTCCATAGGGTCCCTCCTAGTATTGATGGTACTCTTGAGGAATTTTCTGATACATTGCCATGATAGTTCTTTAAACAGCCAAGAGGAAATAAAAACTAAAATTAATGGAAACTTTGCTGAATTTTGATAGATACCAGAGCCTGCAGATGAGATCCTGAGAAAACTGGCAAAAGCCAGTCAATTCTTACCAGAGGGAGAGGGGAGGAAGATGGTGGCAGAGTAGGAGGGCTCTAGGCTTGCTTGGTGTTGCAAATACAAGTAGATAGGTACCAATCATCCTGAATACCCCAGAAATTGACCTGAAGCCTGGCAAAACAAAGTTCACAACTAAAGCTAGAGAAGCTAAAAAGAAGGTAGGAAGTGTGGAGACCTGGTTTAGAGGAGAAATGGATCACGGGTGCTGTGGAGGGGAGGGAGCCAAAGTCATGGAGAAGGGTGAGAGAGAGGAGCACAGAGGGGAACATACTAAGAGAATGTTTCCCCATAGCTATTGGCTTGGAAAGCGAGAGGGACTGAATTTTGTAAGTTCTTGAAGGCAGAGAGTCTTAAAGCCTGAAGTTACTTACACTAAGCTCTACCCCCTGCACTCTTGTGGGACTGCCCTTCTCAATCAAGCTTTCCTCAGTCCTAGTCAGTGGGTCTCCTCCCCTAGAAGACCAGCACAAAAACCTACCCCTACCATGTCTCCTGACCAGAAAATTTTACATGGCCTTCGTTCCCTCATTTCACAAGGAGACCAGTGGATACCTAGTTAAAAATTGTAATATTCAGGCCAGGGATGAAACACTGCCCACATATAGCAAAGAGAGTTTCCACATGACTGGCCTGAAGGATAGAATAACCAGAACACAAGAGCAGCGTGCAGGCAGCACACACTGGAGATAATCCCTGATGCACTAGGCCCTGACCATTTCTTCATAAGGCCATTACTTTCAGGAGTAGGAGACATAACTGGCTTCTCTAACACAGAGATGCAGACAAAGACTTAGACAAAATGGGAAGACAGGAATATACCTCATGTCAAAGAACGAGATAAGAGCACAGTCAGAGATCTAAGCAAAACAGTATAAACAACATGTCTCATGGAGAATTTAAAGCAATGATCATAAGGATACTCACTGGACTTGGAGAAAAGAATAGACTATCAATGAGACCCTTATGACAAAGATAAAAGACTTAAAAAAGAAACAGATGAAGAACATACTAACTGAGATTAGAAACACACTTGATGCAATAAACAACAGGTTGGAAGAAGAGGAATGAATTAATGTGCTAGAAGACAGAGTAATGGAAAGCAATGAGGCTGAACAAAATAAAGAATTATGCAAAAGAGAATAGTTTTAGGGAAATCAGGGACTCTATCACAGTAACATTCCTATTATAGGAGTCCCAGAAGAACAGAGAAAAAAAGAGACAGAAAACTTATCTGAAGAATTAGTAGCTGAAAACTTCCCTAATCTGGGGAAAGAAACAAATATCCAGATCCAGGAGGTATAGAGAAACCCCAGCAAAATCAACAAAAATAGATCCACACCAAGATATATTATAATTAAACTGACAAATGTAGCAATGAGGGAAAAAATCCTAAAAGCAGCAAGACAAAAGAATACAGTTACTTATAAGGGAAAACCCATAAGGCTATCAAATTTTTCAGTGGAAACTCTCCAAACCAGAATGTACTGGCATGATATATTCAAAGTACTGAGCGGGAAAAATCTGCTGCCAAGAATACTCTATCTAGCAAGGTTAACTTTCAAAATAGAAGAAGAAATAAGGAGTTGCAGAAACAAAAGCTAAAGGAGTACATAAGCACAAAATCAGCCCTAGAAGAAATACAAACAGGGACTCTGAGTGGGAAAAAAAGACCAAAAGTGACAATATGAGGGTAGGAAACACAAAAATAGTAAAAATGAATATTTCTATTAAAAAACAGTCAAGGAACTCACAGAATAAAAGGATATAAAATATGACAACATATACCTAAAATGTGGGGAGGACAGGAGTAAAAAAATGGGTTCAAACTTAAATGACCATCAACTTAATTACAGACTGCTATATGAAGAAGACGTTATATATAAACCTAATGGTAACCACAAATCATAAAATATTTGTAAATATGCAAAGAATAAAGAGAAAGAAATCCAAATATATCAATAAAGAAAACCAGGAAATCTTAACAGAAAGATAAGAAAGGATCAGAGAACATCTACAGAAAAACCCACAAGTCATAAAATGGCAATAAATACATATCTATCAATAATTACTTTGAATGGAAATGGACTGAATGCCCCAATCAAAAGATATAGGGTATCAGAATGGATAAAAAACCAGGACCGACTATATGTTGCCTATAAGAGACTCATTTTAGATATAAAGACACCTGCATATTAAGATTGAGGGGATGGACAAATATTTATCATGCGAATGGATTTCAAAGAAAAGCCAGGGTAGCAATACTTGTATCAGACAAACTCATCTTTAAAACAAAGACTGTAACAGAGACAGACCTATATAATAATAAAGGAAACAATCCAATAAAAAGATATAATGATTATAAATATTTATGTACCCAACATGAGAGTGCCCAAATACACTAAACAGTTAATAACAAATATAAAGGGACTAAATGATAATAAACTATAATAGTAGGGGAATTTAACACCCCACTTACATCAAGGGACAGATCATTTAAACAGAAAATCAACAAAGAAACAATGGCTTCGAATGATACATTGAACTAGATGGATGTAACAGATATAGTCAGAACATCCCATCCAAAATTAGCAGAATGCACAATCTTTTCAAGTGCACACAAAACTTCTCCAGACTAGGTCACATATTAGCTCACAAAACAGGGCTCAACAAATTCAAGAAAATATGTCATACCATTTACCTTTTCTGACCACAAGAAATTCTACAAATACATGGAGGCTAAATAAATGTTACTAAACAATGAATGGGTCAACCTGGAAATAAAATGGGAAATAAAAAATACTTGGAAACAAATGAAAATGAAAACACAATTGCCCAAAATCTTTGCGATGCAGCAAAAGTAGTTCTAACAGGGACATGTATAGCAATACAGGTTTACCTCAAGAAGCAAGAAAAATTGCAAGTAAACACCCTAACTTAAAAAAGAACAAAAACAGAAACAAAAAACATAACTTTACACCTAAAAAAGCTAAAAAAGAACAAATGAAGCCTAAGGCCAAAAGGAAGGAAATAAAAAAGATTAGAGGAGAAATAAATGATACATAAGCTAAAAAAAGAATAGAACTATTCAACTGAAACCAGGAACTGGCTCTTTGAAAAGATCAATAAAATTGATAAACCTTTAGTCAGGTTTATCAAAAAGAAAAGAGAAAGGATCCAAATAAATAAAATCAGAAATGAGAAAGGAGACATAATAACAAATACCACAAAAATACAAACCATTATAAGAGATATTTATGAATAAATATATGCCCCCAAATTGAAATTTTTTTGGATTTCTGAAATTATTGAAAAAAATTTAAAATTATTATGAAAAAATGTATGCCCCCAAAAAGAAGAAATGGGTAAATTCCTAGGATCATATAATTACCAAAATAGAAACAGAAAGAAATAGAAAATCTGAACAGACCAATAACCAGCAAAGAAATTGAGTCAATAATCAAAAAACTCTCAAAAAACAAACGTCCAGAACCAGATGGCTTCACAGCCAAATTCTACCACAGATTTAAAGAATAGTTAATACCTCTTCTTTTTAAACTATTCCCAAAAAATGGAAAAGGAAGGAAAACTTCTAAATTCATTCTATGAGTACAGCATTACCATGATACCAAAGGCAGATAAAGACATCACAAAAAAAGAGAAGTACAGGCCAATATCTCTGATGAACATAGATGCAAAAATTGCAAAAATCCTTAACAAAATACTAGCAAACCAAATCCAACAATACATTAAAAATTTCATTCACCACGATCAAGTGAGATTTATTCCTGGGTTGTGAGTATGGTTCAATATTCACAAATTAATCAACATGACACATCACATTAATAGAATTAAGGATAAGAACCATACAATCATTTCAATAGATGTCAGAAAAGCATTTGACAAAGTTCATTGTCTATTCATGATAAAAACCCGCAACAAAGAAACGTGTTTCTTTTTCCATGTTCCCCAAGAGGGAACATACCTCAATAAAATAAAGGCTATACGTGAAAAACCCACAGTGAACATCATCCTAAATGGGGAAAAACTGAAAGCTTTCCCTCTGCAGTCAGGATCAAGACAGGGACGTTCACTCTCACCACTATTATTTAACACAGTACTAGAAGTCCTAGCCACAACAATCAGACAGCAAAAAGAAATAAAAGGCATCCAAATCGGCAAGGAAAAAGTAAAACCTTCACCCTCTTTACAGATGACTTGATACAATACATAGAAGACTTAAAGACTCTACCAAGAACTGCTAGAACTGATAAAAGAATTCAATATAGTTGCAGGATACAAAATCAATTGTACAGAAATCTGTTGCATTTCTATACACCAATAATGAAACATCAAAAAGAGAAATTAAGGAATCAATCCCATTTATAATTGCACCAAAAACCATAAGATACCCAGGAATAAACCTAACCGAAGAGATGAAAGACCTCTTTCACTGGTGAAGAAAATTGAAGATGACATAAAAAAATGGAAAGACAATCCATGCTCATGCATTGGAAGAACAAATATTGTTCTACACAAAGAAATCTACACATTCAATGCAATCCCAATAAAAATACCAATAGCATTTTTCAGAGTGCTAGAACAAATAATACAAAAATTTGTATGGAACCACAAAAAAACCCCAAATAGCCAAAACAATCTTGAAAAAGAAAAGCAAAACTGAAGTATCACAATTCTAGACTTCAAGTTATATTATAAAGCTGTAGTGATCAAAACAGTATGGTACTGGCACAGAAAGAGACAAATGTATCAATGGAACAGAAAAGAAAACTCAGAAATGAACCCACAATTATATGATCAGCTAATCTTTGGCAAGACAGGAATGAATATCCAATGGGAAAAAGACTGTCTTTTCAACAGATGGTGTTAGGAAAACTGGACACCAATATGCAAAGGAATAAAACGGAATCATTCTTTTTCACCATACATGAAAATAAACTAAAAATAGTTTAAAGACCTAAATGTGAGACCATAAAAACCCTAGAAGAAAGCACAGACAGCAATTCCTCTAATATTGGTTATAGCAACTACTTTCTAGATATGTGTCCTGAGGCAAGGGAAATAAAAAGAAAATAAACTACTGAGAGTACATCAAAATAAAAACTGCGTAGAGAAGGAAACAATCAACAGAACTAAAAGGCAACCTATGGAATGGGAGAAGATATTTGCAAATGACATATCCGATAAAAGGTTAGTATCCAAAATATATAAAGAACTTATAAAACTCAAAATAAAATAACAATAAACAAATAATTCAAATTTGTCTTTGTCAAAAAATAAATAATTCAGGGGCACCTGGGTGGCTCATTCGTTAAGTGTCCGCCTTTGGCTCAGGTCATGATCCCAGGGTCCTGGGATCGAGCCCGCATTGGGCTCCCTGCTCAATGGGAAGCCTGCTTCTCCCTTTCCCACTCCCTCTGATTGTATTCCCTCTGTCACTGTCTCTGTTTCTCTCTCTGTGTCAAATAAATAAATAAAATCTTTTAAAAACCCCAAATAATTCAATTAAAAAATGGGCAGAAGACATGAATAGATATTCTTCCAAAGGAGATATAGTGATGGCGAATAGACACATGAAAAGATGCTCAACATCGTTCATCATTAAGGAAATACAAATCAAAACCCACAATGAGATATCAGCTCACACCAGTCAGAATGGTTAAAATAAAAAACACAAGAAAGAACAGATGCTGGTGAGGATGTGGAGAAAGGGGAACTTTCTTACCCTTTTGGTGGGAATGCAAACTGGTGCAGCCACTCTGAAAAACAGTATGGTGTTTCCTCAAAAAGTTAAAAATAGAGCTACCCTGTGATCTGGCAAACTTACTACTAAGTATATACCCAAAGAGTACAAAAATACCAATGCAAAGGGATACACATACCCTGCTGTTTATAGCACCATTGTTTATAATAGCCAAATTATGGCAACAGAGCAAGTGTCTATCATTTTTACCAACCCCCAAAACCTCCCTGTTTATCTAAAATAACAACAACAAAAACCCCACCAATAACCAACAAACTTGCAAGTATTGTAAAATTTCTAGCCTAAAGAAATAAAAGCACTTCTTAGAGGAACTTGCTTTCTTTCCCAGTTATTTTGAGATATAAATGTCCTACCTGGTCTTCTCCAGGAGCCCTTCCAAGTCATCTCTTTGAAATACAAACTTTAAGTAGGTCATTATCAAAAGAAAAGCAAGGGGGGGGGGGCGGTTGGGGAATGTTATTTGAAACTTAGGCAAATAAAAAAATCTTAGGGGTCTTCTCCACAAATATTAGTAAAAAGCTTTCTCTGTCTGAGCAGGTAACCTTAACTTATTCCATCTGCCAAAAACAATTTGGATGCAACTTCTTCTGTAACTAGTAAGTTTTGTATTATTTACCTGATTCATGGCTAAAATTTTAGGATGGTAGTTACTTAGAAAAGTCTCAGTTTGTGTCTGTATGTTTATGTGTGTCTATATATATTTGTGGTAGATTTGTAGTATTTTTCTACCTACAGATGGTATAGCCAAAATTAATTTGTAAAAGAACTCTATTTAATTGGTTTAAAGAGAATTAAAGATTCCCCAAACTTTGAGAAATATAGAAACTAACTCAAATTTTTTCAACTTTATGTAATCTACATTTAATTATTAGTAAATAAAAGGTTCAAGTTTGTTGGTTTAATTAAAACAGGCATAACTTTAGTCAGTGTTAAGTATAATACATTTATCCTATCTAGGTTTAGTAAAGGCCAATTAAATTCATGTCATCTCTTTAAAAATTTGTCAGCAAGAAAAATAGCTTGGGGTGATGGCTGACTTCTCTTTTCACAGGTGGTCTAAACATAATTGTTTAGAACAAAGGATTTAAACAGAGTAATGGGATAAGTGTTTATAGGTGAAATCTTTAGCAATAATGATGTTTTATGGTATGTCTATTTAAATAGTTTCCAAAATTGTTTTGGTTACTTGAAACTTTAAAGTTACCCTGAAATAAGTTACATGATGACTAGTCATTAAATATCTGAATCATTTTCAAATAAAAATACTGAAACATTAATCACTGCACATAACTGTATCCATTTTTTGTTTCCTTTTACAAAAGAAGTAAAGATATTTTGGTCTATTAGTAAACATGTTTTGTGTCACTTTGGAAATATTACTCTGAGGAAGAATATCCTTCAAGAAATTTTGAATTTAAAATTTGCCAATTTACAAATTTGTGTAAGGACAGTACACAATTACTTACTTCTTAGTTTTTACAAGGAATTCAGCATTGCAATGGTTGAAAATTCTTTTCCTTTATGATTTTTAAATTTTTATTTTTAAAAAATAATCTCTACCCCCAACATAGGACTCGAATTTACAGTCTTGAGATCAACAGTTGCATGCTCTACTGACTGAGCCAGCCAGGTGGCCCAACTAAGAGTTGAGAACTCTAATTAAAATATATAATTAAGTTAGCTGGGAATAATAAGGGTATAAGGAAACAACTATGTATAAAAGGTAGGTAAGGGGGGCACCTGAGTGGCTCAGTGGGTTAAGCCTCTGTCTTTGGCCCAGGCATGATCTCAGGGTCCTGGGATCAAGTCCCACATCGGGCTCTCTGCTCAGCAGGGAGTCTTCTTCCCCCTCTCTCTGCCTACTTGTGATCTCTCTCTCTCTCTCTAATAAATAAATAAAATCTTTAAAGAAAATTTTAAAAAAAGGTAGGTAAGGAAAGTAAAATGATTTATTATTCTTTAATGAGAAAGAAGAAAAACATAGTACAAAATCTGAAGGGATATTTAAAAAGTTTGTAGAAGGTTTGTGGAAAAGGAACTTTGGAAAAGAATTTTATTTGTGGTCAATTGGCTAAAGTTGGAATTACTTTAAGTTTTTAAAAATGAATGAAATTTAATATCATATGTAAACTGGTACAAAATTAGAATTTAGCTGTTAAAAGAACAAAGTTTTCTTGGACTCTTAGGCTGCTCTTGATAAGATATTGTGAAATGGGGGCACCTGGGTGGCTCAGTGGTTTAAGCCTCTGCCTTTGGCTCAGGTCCTGGGATTGAGCCCCGAATCATCGGGCTCTCTGCTCAGTGGGGAGCCTGCTTCCTCCTCTCTCTCTGCCTGCCTCTCTGCCTACTTGTGATCTCTCTGTCAAATAAATAAATAAAAACCTTTAAAAAAAAAGATATTGTGAAATGTTTTTCCTTATTTTAAAGTAATCTGCCTGGACAGCAATGGGTTTGTGTCTTACCAAAATAATTTTCTGTGTTTATGTTATCCTTATCGTCAGGTCTTTGATGATTTAAGTAAGCCCAATCTTTCCTTAACATCTTCTATTGTCACTCTGGTTAAATGGGTAACTAAGTATTATTCCACAGTGACCTATGATCATATCTAATCAAGGATTTTAAAACCATTTTGATATTTTTTATAGACTTCTCCAAAGTCAAACTCTAAATTTGGTTTTTTTGACCTTGAATAAAGCTTCAGGATTTTCCTGAGAGTCAGTGGGACATATCAAAAACTTTGTTCTCTCTCCTTATGAAAAGACAGATTTAGACCAATTAGGCTTATTTGATATGTTAAAGTATGTGGGAAGCATTGTCAGGTAAGAAATAATACTAAGCCTTCTTTCTGTTGTATTTGTGTTCTGGAAATTGTACAAAATTCCTAGAAATCTGGTATATCCTGATATAATGTTGTCAGTCACATATATACCACATATTAAGATATTACAGAAATATCCAAATTTCCTTGTCTGTTCCATTAAAATGAACTCTCATCAGACCCTTAATCATGATCATTTTTAAGTCTTTTATCATTTACAGACAGTTATGACTGTGATGCTGTTGCAAAAGTGAGACCCATGGAAAGGACCCTAACAAGAACTTCTGATATAGACTCTGCTGCCAAATGCATTAAATTTAAATGTATTAAACCTTGAGTGCATATTTCACAACTGAAGGCTCAACCTGACTTCTGTTCTTAGGCAAACACTGGAGACCCTCCAAATCACATTGACTAAGAAGAGAAATAGCTGACACTGAGGTAGACTGCTTCCACCTAAGACCCTGGGTTAAAATTTAATGATTTACCTAAAACGAAAACTTTTCTTATTCTCTTTTTTCCCTTTACTCTGGCATTGGCCTGGAAAGGTAACCCTATCATTTCTATCAGGCCATTGTAATTGGAAGCAACATTTTGAATGCTGGATTTTTCATCAAAAACTCCAATCAGTCCGTGATGCTAAAGATCCCCTGGTTCTTCCTGTGACCATTTTTTTTTTTTTTTTTGCCTATTTCCAATCTTACCATAAACTACAATCACTTACAGACTTTTATCGCCAGAATATCCAATACCTTGTTTTTACCTTTCTCTGATTATAACTATACTTGCCCAATTTTTTTTTATTTTTTTAGGAAAGAGAGAGAGAGAGAGGAGGGGGAGGGGCAGAAGGAGAGGGAGAGAGAGCATCTTAAGCAGGCCCCATTACCAGCATGGAGCCCAACTTGGGGCTTGATCTCATGATCCTGAGATCATGACCTGAACTGAAATCAAGAGTCAGATGCTTAACTGACTTGAGCCACCCAGGCACCCCTGTTCTTGCCCAATAAGACAGAAATATATTTGTAAATCATAATATATTTGCACCCCCATGTTCTTATGATTATCCAAATCAGATGTGCCCTTAATTGTTGAAACAGCTGATCATCAGCACCCATCCTGGCAATGAATTTAGAACAACTTAAAAAAAAAAAAAGATTTTATTCATTTGAAAGAGAGTGTGTGTGAAAGTGAGAGAGAGAGCACAAGTGGGATGGAGGAGGAGGAGGGGCAGATGGAGAGACAACTCCCAACTCTGGGCTCCATCCAAGGACTCTGAAATCATGACCTGAGCTGAAGGCAGATGCTTAACCAACTGAGTCACCCAGGTGTCCACAGAACAACTTTTTATTTCAAGCTAGGAGATTTACTTCTCAAATTCACTGAAAATGTAATTGGCCCCCTGGCTTGAATGGGCAAATGCAACAATTCCCATGAATGATTCCAATAACAGTCCCACCTTGGTGGAATGGTTTGTGCCCTGACAGGGTTTGTCTTTGTGGTGGTTTTTTTTTTTTTTTTTTTAGATTTTATTTATTTATTTGACAGAGAGAAGATCACAAGTAGGCAGAGAGGCAGGCAGAGAGAGAGGAGGAAGCAGGCTCCCTGCAGAGCAGAGAGCCCGATGTGGGGCTCGATCCCAGGATCCCGAGATCATGACCTGAGCCGAAGGCAGCGGCTTAATCCACTGAGCCACCCAGGCACCCCTTTGTGGTGGTTTTGAGCCTATGAATACTTCTATGGTGGGTGCACAACTGGGGCAATGTGTCTTAGGTTGTCTAATTATTCCTTTAAATGTTCACAAACTAGGACATCTCATTGGTGAGTTCACTTAAATTTACATTGTCAAGTTAGAAAAGACCTACAGGAGGCATTCGCAATTAAAGATTTGCTTATTTTGGCAAGATTTCACTTACTTTACTACTAGGAGTGAGTACAAATGAGGCTATTATCATGGGGAGAGAAGGAGAGGGAGGCAAAAGGAGGACTCTAAGCTGAGTGTAGAGCCCCAAGTGGGATTCAATCTCATGACCCTGAGATCAGGACCTAAGCCAAAATGAAGAGGCAGATGCTTAACCGACTGAGCCAGCCAGGCACCCCTATTTGACTTACTTGATTTTGATTGATTTAGGCAATGGAGACCATGGCTTTGAAGTACAATCCAGATATTGGGAATTATTCTGTTCGTAATAATCAGAATTGTCTCTTTGTGTGCTATATTCTCTCAAAAGTTTTAAATGCATGTTCATGGTTGCAAATCACCATGCAAATAACCTCCCTGAGATTAGATCTTCAGAAAATTAATGGAATAAAGAGAATGACCAACTTAACTAATGTGAACCTGAAGTTGTAATGCGTGAATACCATAGTGATTTGGCAAAAAGACGTCACAACCTATGACTACCACAGAGTGGCAAAAAAGGCCAGAACCTTAGAGTAGTAGCTGCTAGTGGCACCAATGCCTTAAATTTTGGTCACATCTCTCAGGCCGAAAGCCTGATTAAAATGGGGCTATTGTTAAGAAACGAGACCACAGGCCCCAAACGGGTACCAAGCTCCATGTCACCAAACAGACTTAATAATGTAACTTAATTACAATTTCAACCTCTCCTAGGAGGGGAATCTAGAATTACCTGGTCAGCTCCAGTGAGATAACCTTCCTGCGGTCCCCTCAAGGAGGTGACCTTGTTACAAACAATCCAATCCTGGCTAATAACTTCCCCTTCTACCTATAAGTCTTTCATTTTGTATAGCTCTTCAGAATTCCTTTCTGTCTGCTAGATGGGATGCTACCTGAGTCATGAATCACTGAATAAAGCCCATAAGATCTTTAAAATTTACTCAGATGAATCTTTAAAAACAAAATCTCTATCAGAAGAGGTCTACATTTTTAAAAATTGGAAAGCTATAGAAAGTATCCTGAAATGAGTTTTAGTGTTCTTCAGAGTTAACATGCACGGTGGGGTGTTGACTATGCCTGGGGCAGGACAAAGACATCAAGAATGTGACCCACACACTTCGTCTTCCTAGGTGCAGGAAAAGGGAGCCAAACAAGCAGATCTTGCATGACCTCAGCTCTGTTCCTGGAATCACTCTCTGTTCACTTTACACATTCCTGGCATGTCTTTCATTCTCTTGTGGCAGAGAGCAAGTGGAGTTGCCAGGTTACTGTTGATGAGTAGTAGTTTTTAGAAACAGAAAGTCAGTGTCCTGGTTCTGAATAATTTATCTTGCTCGCTGGAGCATGTTAAATAATAACTATTGGTTGGTGATAAGTCTGTAGAATCTCACTCAATCCATAATTTGAGTGTCTATGATGGATATATCACTTTTTCTTTTTACTGTTTTTCAAGTATAAAATGGATGTGCTATATTTCCCTTCGAGTAGTACATGGTATAGTCGTTTGGCATTAAATCATAAAAACAAAATTTATTATTTTATTTTTTTGGCTGTCAATTTTTTTTATTATGTTATGTTAGTTACCATACAGTACATCATTAGTTTTTGATGTAGTGTTCCATGATTATTTGCATATAACACCCAGTGCTCCATGCAATCCGTGCCCTCAATACCCACCACCAGGCTCACCCATTCCCTCAGCCCTCTCCCTTCTAAAACCCTCAGTTTGTTTCCTGGAGTCTATAGTCTCATGGTTCATCTCCCACTCTGATTTCTCCCCCTTCATTTTTCCATACTCCTACTGTCCTCCATGCTATTCTTTGTTCCACAAGTAAGTGATACCATACTATAATTGACTTTGCTTGACTTATTTCACTTAGCATAATCTCTGCTAGTCCCATCCATGTTGATGGAAAAGTTGGGTATTCATCCTTTCTGACAGCTGAGTAATATTCCATTGTGTATATGGACCACATCTTCTTTATCCATTTGTCTGTTGAAGGGCATCTTGGCTCTTTCTACATTTTGGCTATTGTGGACATTGCTGCTATGAACATTGGGTGCATATGGCCTTTCTTTTCACTACATCTGTATCTCTGGGGTAAATAACCAGTAGTGCAATTGCTGGGCCATAGGGTAGCTCTATTTTAAATTTTTTGAGGAACCTCCACAGTTTTCCAAAGTGGCTGCACCAATTTGCATTCCCACCAACAGTGTAAGGGGTTCCCCTTTCTCCACAACTTCTCCAACATTTGTTGTTTCTTGCCTTGTCGAGACCAGTGGGTCAGAATTTGCCATTCTAACTGGCAAAAATGTGGTTTTGACTTGAATTTCTGTGATGACTAATGATGATGAACACTTTTTCATGTGTCTGTTAGCCATTTGTATGTCTTCTTTAGAGAAGTGTCTGCTCATGTCTTATGCTCATTTTTCGACTGGTTATCTGTCTTTTGGGTGTTGGGTTTGAGAAATTCTTTATAGATCTTGGATATCAGCCCATTGTCTGTAGTGTCATTTGCAAAAATTTTCTCCTATTCTTTGGGTTGCCTCTTTGTTTAGTTGACTGTTTCCTTTGCTGTACAGAAGGCTTCTATCTTGATGAAGTCCCAAAAGTTAATTTTCAAAAATTTTGTTTCCCTTGCCTTTGGAGACATGTTTTTAAAGAAGGTTCTGTAGCTGATGTTGAAGAGGATACTGCCCATGTTCTCTTCTAGGATTTTGATGGATTCCTGTCTCACATTGAGGATTTTCATCCATTTAGAGTTTATCTTTGTGTATGGTGTAATAGAATGGCCTGTTTCATTATTCTGTATATAGCTGTCCAATTTTCCCAGCACAATTTATTGAAGAGACTGTCTTTCTTCCATTGGATATTGTTTCCTGCTTTGTCGAAGATTAATTTACCATAGAGCTGAGAGTCCACATCTGGGCTCTCTACTCTGTTCCATTGGTCTATGTGTCTGTTTTTGTGCCAGTACCATGCTGTTTCGGTGATCACAGCTTTGTAACATAGCTTGAAATCAGGCAATGTGATTCCCTCAGGTTTCTTTTTCTTTTTCTTTCTTTCTTTTTTTTTTTTTTAACATTTCCTTGGTGATTCAGGGTCTTTTCTGCTTCCATGCGAATTTTAGGGTTGTTGGCTCCAGCATTTTGAAAAATGCTATTGGTATTTTGATTGGGATGGAGTTGAAGGCTGCTCTGGCAACATCATTTTAATGATAAAACAAAATTTATTAAGTGAATGAGAAAATAACTTTCAGTTTTCTACATCAACTATTAAAATATCAAATTAGATTTGACCGCTAGAGTTGGAAGGTTTTAAATATGAGAAACAGTTCTCAGAAATGTGGGGGTCCCATTTTTCAGTGACTTCTTCCTTTTGTTCAGTAGACTCAAAGTGGTATACTCTACATGGTTTTCAGAGGCCAGAAAACCTGGCCTCTATATTTCAGTTGCATTATGTGACCTCGGACAAACTTCCTCATCTGTAAAATGGGAATAGTAATATCTACATCACAGAATTGCTGAGAGTAGTAGAATGTAAGTAAATCATCCATCCATATTATTATATATGTTTATCAGTAGACATGGGCTATATATTATAGTAGGCCTCCAGGAAATGGTAGCTGTATACAATTTATTGAAAAGATACTTTCACTTGCTTCAAAGTGCAAAAGATACAAAGAGGTACATGTCACTTTTGAAATCTTCTCACTTCTTTTTCTTAGTCACATAATATCCCTTCTTGGAGTCAACTGATGTATCAGTTTCTTATGTATCTTGCCAGAGACATTTGGTATCTCTCCAAGCAAGAATTTATATTCTTTCCCCACCTTTTTTTTTTTATTGCACGAATGAAATTACGCAATTCCATGTTTTCTTTTTTATCATTTGAAATCATCTTAGAAGTTGTTCATATAGGTTAAATATGTTTTTAAACAGTTTGGCTAAATTAATTTAGACATAGCTATGTATTTGTGTCTCTCTCCCACACGCACTACACAGCCATCTATTATATATAGGCATGTTCCAATTTAAATACCAACTGTAACCCTAACTACTGGATATTCATTCATTCATTAATTTATTCGACAAATACTTATTGAAGGCTCACCGTGAGTCAGGGTGGGCCCTGGCAATGCATCAAAGAACAAAACAGACACAGTCACTTCTTTCTCATTCTAGTGAATATGAGGCTGGACATTCCATTTTGCCCCATCCTTTGCTGCATGGTGCTTCTGAGCCCCACCGGCGCTCAGTGGGTCAGACTAACCCAATCTTCTAGCATCCCTCCGGTTGGGGGTGGGATCCCAGAGCGAGAGCGGGCGGGCAGACGGAGGAGTCTGGAATGACTGGAAAACTACCAGGCGCCCGGAGCTCCACGCCCATCCAGACGCGAGAATGAAGGCAGGCTCCGGGATGACGTGAAAACAGCCTCAGAAGAGGGCAGGGGTCCTCGGGGCATCAGTCCCGGGTGTGAGAGCGGAGGCATGCTGCGTTCATGTCCCCTCCGCACTGTGGATAGCACCTGGGGACTCTGGAAACCACTTCTTTATTACGCCATTTACTGAGGGGGAACCGAAGACCGGGAGGGCGAAGGCGAGGGCAAATAAATGCCACCTCAGTCTGGGGTCGGGGGGGAAGCTGCGGGGCGCGGACAGGATCAGGAAGTCAACGGCTGGGCAGATGGAACCGGTTAGGAAACTAGGCACCTTTGGGCGCCTACTAGAGACGCGCAGAAAGCAGGACTGGGTCCCGCATTACCGGTGGCGGGAGCCGGGGGCGGGGCGGGCGGCTGGGGCCCAAGCCCTTTAAACTCCAGGCGCGCGGGAACAGCTGCCCAACAGCCACAGGCGGGCGGGGCTGACGGGCGGGGCCGCCGGGCGCGCGCCCCAGCCGGCCAACGACCTTCTCCCCTTCCCCCACCCACCCGGCCTCGCCCCCTCGCCGACGCCCCTCCAATCAGGGACTCTCTCGCCTCCCGCCCCTGCCTGCACCCCCTACACTGACAACCCGCGCAGAGGGACGGTGGAGGCGGGGCTCCTAGTGGGTGTGTCTGGGCGACTGCCGTTGTCGCGCGCTCCCCCGGAGTTTCGAACGCAGTTGGCCCTCGAGGCAGAAAAAAATATAAGGACGACGACCAATGGCGTGGCAGAAAGGACCCGCGCGCAGGCTCGGCTCCGCCTCCCTCGGCTAGAAAGAAGTCCAGGCCCGGCCATTGGCTCACGCGACCTGTCACTCGCCGCTGCGGCCAGCGGACAGGGGCCTCGCGGTGATTGGTTCCGCCCAGGCGCGAAATGTAACGCGGGAAAAGCCGAAGCAGTGACCCAGGCGGCAGGTTGTTATTTTCGGGGGCTCGGCGCAGCTCGTCCTGCTTTCCTGTCACCGAAAGGCAGGCCGCCCGCAGCTTCCCGCCGCTGCAGTTGCGCTGGGGAGTACAAAGAGCGGAGGGCGGGCCTGACCCAGGGTTGGGGTCTGGCGCTGGCCGCCGAGGGCCGGCCGAGCCGCTCCTTCGCTGGCCGCCGCGCAAGAGGATTCCGGGAAACGTCCGCCAGCCATGAGCCGGCGGGACTGAGCGCCGGCGACTCGGGAGCAGCGCGGCAGAGCGGAGCGAAGGGCCAGACCCGGGCTCGGGGAGTGCGGCTGCCGGAGCTGCTGATCGGGCGATGATCCGGGGCATGGAGGGGCCGATGGCGGACAACCCGCCGCAGCCGCCGCCCGTCATCTTCTGCCACGACTCCCCAAAGCGGGTGCTGGTGTCGGTCATCAGGACGACCCCGATCAAGCCCACGTGCGGCGGCGGGGGGGAGCCGGAGCCGCCGCCGCCGCTCATCCCCACCAGCCCCGGCTTCAGCGACTTCATGGTGTATCCGTGGCGCTGGGGCGAGAACGCGCACAATGTGACGCTCAGCCCCGGGGCCGCGGGGGGCGCCTCCTCGGCCGCCTTGCCCGCCGCCGCCGAGCACCCCGGGCTCCGAGGCCGGGGCGCGCCCCCGCCCGCAGCCTCCGCCGCCGCTTCGGGAGGTGAGGACGAGGAGGAAGCGAGCAGTCCAGACAGCGGCCACCTCAAGGTGAGCGGCGCGGGCGGGCAGGGCGCGGGGCAGCCAGGGCCCGTTAACGGCGCGGCCCGGGAGCCGGCAGCGGACGGGGCGGGTGGGGCGGGGCCGAGTTTAAAACGTGAGGTGGCTCCGGCGGTGGCGGGGGCGGAGGAGGGTGACAGGACGCTTACGTCACTGCCGCGCGCCAAAATCGGGTCCCCGCGGGGGGAGGCGGGGCAGCGGTCACGTGACGCGAGCGGAGGGGAGGCTGGCTGACCGGAGGCCCCTCGGCAGCAGGTGCAGTGAGCTGCTCAGTCTGGGGTCGCGGAGGAGGCAGGTCTTCTGTTGTAGCAACCCTCCGCTGACCGCTGAGTCCTGTCTGGCCGGAGGATTGGAGGGGCTGCGAGCCTTCTGCTGTTCCTCTGGGTGCAGCAAGGGAGGGGTTTGCTCTGATTCGGCTGCATCATCGCAGATACCCTGGCATTACTAAAGATGCCCTGCAGAGATGGCCGAAGGGTTAGGGAAGAAGGGGTTTAGGGGAATCTTCAGCAGAAGTTGGGCATTCTCTGCCGTTCGTTCATCCAGCGTACTGCTTGGCTAGTTGCTGAGAGCACCCAGTGGACTGGGACGCTGTTGTCGTTAACCGGGAATTGCCCGCACTCTCACACTGTTTAGAGCAGGGAAAGATGTGACTACCTGGTTCTGGTTCAAGTCTGTACTTTACGGATCAAGCAACTAAGCCTTACAGGGATTGGTGAAGGGACCTCCCCAAGGTCGTACAGCTAAGTAGTGGGAGAGCTGCGACTATGGTCGAGTGTTTGTGGCTCCTGATCCTGAAGCATGTATTCAAAGTGCTTCTCTGCTGAAATATAGTTATCTCTGTAGCCCGTGAGCTCCTAGAGGGAGGGAATCATTTTCTCTGAAAGACTGTTGAACTTTAATAATGCACACTCTAAATACTGAATAAAAGTGTTTGGTAAATATTTGTGTAATGAATGAATTGTGCAAATATAGGATTAATATTCACGTTCTACTTGTTAAATGGCTGTGTCAGGTAAGTAGTTGACTAAAGATAAATCAGTGGATAAGTGCCTATATTGGTAAATATTGTATCTATAAATTGAAACAAGTTTACCTGCAGTAGCAAAGATCTTGAAACTCCATGTGTTTTGAGCCCTGAGGAAATTGATATACACTTTGTTACTAGTGGCATAATGTTAAAGAACTACAAAGTTATTATTAAACTGTTCTTTGACACCCTTTCAACTCTTTTGAAACAAATTTGAAAGAACAAGCAATGTTCTTTTAGTTCTAACAGAGCTGAGTGATTTTGTGAAATGAACAATCACTGTTGCTGTCACTAGGTAGCAAGATGGCTTAGTAAGATGACAGGGTAGTCTAGATATTTTCCTGTGTTGAGATATTTAGCTTTTAAAAAAATAAGGTTTTATCATTAAGAACCATAAAAGCACACATGCACAAATAATTGTGGAAGATTTTGCATTTACTATTTTACAAATAATAATTAATTTTGGATTATATATAATAGATAAATGAAATTAATAAGTATGTTCTTTTGGCCTAAAAAACTTAATTTCATACACCTTGCATAAAAGTTGCTCACACACTGCATGGGTTTGAATTGTAATTCTTCGTTGTCTGCCTCTTTTCAGAGGTAAAATATACCAGAAATTCAAAAAGTCTGGTTTATATTTCACTTTTTTTCTCCTTACAGTCATATTTCAGAATTACTGGATAAATTGATTTTAACTTGTCCTTTAGTTAATACAAGAAATCCAGCTACATCTCTAAAAATTCATTCATTTAGCTTTCCCATCTTGAAGGGAAAGGTCTGGAATATACCTTTATTTAAGAACGTTAACCAGTTTCATTTGTGATCAGCACACTCTGAAGATAGAGAGTTCCATCCTGCTTTACTTTGTTTTGTTTCTCTAAAGTAGTTGTAGTTCTTTATCTCTACATGCATCATGGGTGAATGGTGCTGTCTGAATCTTTATTTTATGGAAAGATGGGTGACCAGTAACCTGTTTTCACCTAGCCCCTTCTCTCAGTATACAGGTTAGAGGCAATAACAGCTGAGTCTAAGAACAACATTTGTGTTTATTTATTGTCTATTTGTTGCCACTGCTCCCAGGGGAGGTGTTAATATCTGAGACCCTCACAACCAAGTGTGAGCTCTTGCTTGCTCTCTTGTTTGTTCCTGCCCTACACTGCCTCCCCTGCCAGTGGGGAGAACATCTGTCATCCACCAACTTATTTAGGCCCCTCATCAAAAGATTGCTTAGCATGTTGGGGTATAATTATTAGCACTATCTTCTCTTTGTTTGTAGAATTCCAGGAGGGGAGGGAAGGGAGCAAGTTAATTTCTCTCTGCCATAGGTTATTTCCAAGCCTCTGCACCTTGTACCCTCTACTCAGACTATCTACTCAGACTATGTTCAGAAGGTTACTTTTTCACTGTGGGACCTGCGTAGTTTGGCTTCTCTGTGCACAGCCTCAGATACCATTCACTTTTCAGGACTTGACAGCTGCCTATCCCACCAACCCCTTCTGTCCCCTGCAAACTGTACATAGTCTTACAAATAGCAGATTCATACAGATAATTTTGATCAGCACCATGTTAAACATGTTAATATAGTAGCTACCATTTTTTTGCCTGGCATAGCAAACTGCTGGGCTCTGTGTTGAGTGTTTTGAATTCTTTAATTATCTTTTTTACCATATGAACTTGGCGGAGTTAGAGAAGAGAGTCCCCAAGATTAAATTTAGTTAACATCATATGGTAAGTGGCAGAACTGATTGGAACCTTCCAAAGCCCTTGTTCTTAATCCCTATGTGATATTGTTCCTGTATATATCATGCATGAATTGGCTTTAGGAGTTTATTCTTTTTTTTTACTATCAAGCTGATGAAAGCAGACTTAAGAAGTACACACGATTTACACCTATTGTATCTCAACTGAAATGCTTTATAAGGGTACAGAAAATACAGCAGACAAATGAAAATTAAGACTCAGAAAGTGCAGATAGGTCAAGGTGGGGAATAGAACGAGGAAGCAGATATAAAAGTCAAAAGGTATTTGGATCTAAACCTGAATTTGAAAGGGGAAAAGTGATCAATTACATTTTTTTCATTTTCTTGTCAAGGTATATATGCCTTCCTCTGAGACCTATTTTTCTTTTCCTTCTAGGTTGCATTTGTGCATTTTATTTAAATTTTACTTTGCATAAAAATGTGTCAAGGACTTTTAGTTTTTTCCATCATCACATGAATACCCAGTTGGAATATAACTTTTTCTAAAATCTCAGTAAATGTGTATGTTATTCTAAGTGGCTTGAGAAATGACCCAAATTTTATTAAATAACTTTTTAAAGATAGTTACTGACGTTGAAAACTCAAAACATTTATCATGTATTATTTCAGAAAACACTTTGAAAATCACTAATCTACCTTCCAGTGGTACTGAAGTTCTGTCTTAAAAATTAAATTTACCTAAGTATGCCAATATTTTTGGCAATTTAATCATTTTGCTTCTTTATAGTAGCTTATTTCACACGAGTTGCCACATAATAAATAGAATGTGTTGCATTAAAAAAAAAAATTCATGTATTTATTTGTCAGAGAGTGAGAGAGAGAGGGAGAGTGGGCCCAAGCAGGGGGAGCAGCAGGCTGATGCAGGACTCGATCCACGGACTCTGGGATCATGATCTGAGCCGAAGGCGAATGCTTAACCAACTGAGCCACCCAGACGTCCCTGTGTTGCATTTCTTGTTAGCTTTACTTTGTTTTATGAACCATCAAGCAGTCCTGACAAGATTAGTCTATTAGACCATAGGTATACTTGATTGCTGATGAGTTCGTTAACACTCTGTTTATTGTTAAAATGTATGTAGAAACATGGTTTTTTTGCTAAGGCCAAAATGAAAAGGACCTTCTCTAAGTAACACAGCTTATTTTTGTACGTACAGTTAAAAGATGCTCTTTAATATTCATTTGGGGCATCAGATGATACTTGCCTTACTTAATTTTCTCAGCTGAAATGATACACTCAGTGAAGCCTTACCTGTATATGGCTAGGATGTTGTATTATACTGTATTTTCTTTCTTTCTTTTTTTTTTTTAGCTCTCTATTTCTCAATGCAAATACATGATTTGAGCTGGGAAGCAGTCAAATTGTTAACTTTTAAAATACTCAATCCTCCCAGCCCCCCAATTAAACATGCTTGAAAAATTTAACTAGGAACAGAAAACAGTAATGGATAACCTAAAAATTTTGATATTAACCAATCAGTTATTTCAAAGTATAACAGAGGCAACAGTATGTTTTTATGTTTTTAAAAATACTGGAAGGGGTGCCTGGGTAGTTCAGCTGGTTTATCATCAGGCTCTTGGTTTCAGCTCAGGTCATGATCTCACAGTCACGAGATCGAGCCCCAGGTTGGCTCCAAGCTCTGTGAGGAGTCTGCTTAGGATTCTTTCCCTCTTCTCCTCCCTGCTCTTTCTCTCCCCTCTCAAGAAAATAAATAAAATCTTTACAAAAAAATACTGGGAAAAGATCTTTCATAGCACAGGAGTTGTACTACTAAGGTTTTTTAAAAATTAAAGTATAATTCACATACAGTATTATAGTTTCACATGTGCACTATAATGATTCAACAATTATGTACATTTCTCATTGCTCATCAAGATAAGTGCAGTCTTAATCCCTTTTATCTCTTTTCACCCATCCTATCTGCCTCCCCTCTGGCAAGCATGAGTTCGTTCTCTATATTTAAGAATCTGGGTTTTTTTGCCTCTTTTTCTTCTTTGTTATGTTTCATATATTCCACCTATGAGTGAAATCATATGGTATTTGTCTTTCTCTCATTTATTTCATGTAACACTATGCCCTCTGGGTCCATCAATGTTGTTGTAGATGATAAGATTTCATTCTTTTTACTGGCTGAGTAATGTTCCTGTGTGTGTGTGTGTGTGTGTGTGTGTGTGTGTGTGTGTGTACGTGTGTGCATAAACCATCTTTATCCATTCATCTATGGATAGACACTTGAGTTGCTTCCATATCTTGGCTGTTGTAAATAATGCTGCAATACACATGATTGTGTGTATCTTTTTGAATTAGTGTTTTTGTTTTCTTTGGGTAAATATCTTAATAGTGGAATTCTTGGATCAGATAATAATTCTATTTTTAAATTTTTGAGGAACCTCTGTTCTGTTTTCCACAGTAGCTCCACCAGTTTGCGTTCCCACCAGTAGTGTTCCTTTTTTTTTCTTCATCTGTGCCAACACTTGTTATTTCTTGTCTGTTTGATTTTAGCCATTCTGACGAGGGTAAAATGATATCTCGTTGTAGTTTTAATTTGTATTTTCGTGGTGAATAGTAACGTTGAGCGTCTTTTCATTTGTCTGTTGGCCATTTGTATCTCTTTGGAAAAATGTCTGATCAGGTCCTCTGCCCATTTTTAACCAGTTTGTTTTTTTTGGGTGTTGAGTTTAGATAGTAACCACATATTAGATATATCATTTGCCGATATGTGATGTGATGTGATGGCTTTTTAAGGCTTTTACTTATATACATATAATTTCCTCTCACATTTTATTGGCCAAAGGAAGTCATGTGGCCAAGTTGGCCTTATTGGTAACCACACATAGTGAGAGAGGGGCAGTGAATATTTTTATCTGCTGTAGTACCTTTCCACGTTCCTTTTTATTCTTTGGTGGCAAAAAAATAAATAACAAAATTTAGCATCTTAATCATTTTTTGGTGTTAACTATATGCCCATTGTTGTGTAACAGATCTCAGGAACTTACTAATCTTGTAAAACTGAAACTCTGTATCCATTGAATGCCCCTTTTCTTTCTCCCCACAGTCCCTAGCAACCACCATTCTGTTTTCTAAGAGTGATTAATTAGATACCTTATATAAATGGAATCGTATAGAATTTGTGGTGTGTGTGTTTGTAATGACTTCTTTCACTTAGCATGTTTTTAAGGTTCATCAAGTTATAGCGCATTGGCAGGATTCTTTTTTAAACGCCGAATAATTTTCCATTGTTTTGTATATGCTACCTTTTCTTCATCCATCTTCCAATGGACATTTAGATTGCTTCCATCTGTTGACTGCTATGGAGATAGATTTTAATATCCAAGAATTTTTTTAAAATGACTTATCCTATAAGATAACTCATCCATGTTGAGATTGGCCTTTTCTTTCAAAGTGAATATTGATTGAATGGAATTTTTCCTGGAGCTTATTGTTATCCATCAAGGTTTTGGCCTGTTGTTTGTAAGCATTTGGAAGGCTTTAGGTTTTTATATTTCAGGCAGTAAAAGCGTCTTCATTTTGAATGTAGTTGTACATAATCCTTTTATCATTTTTCATATAACTGGTACGTGTAAAATTTAACCTAACCTGGGAAATGAGAAAGATTTTTTTCCAAGTGAATGTTTATTTTATTTTAAGATTTTATTTACTTATTTGTCATACAGAGAACACAAGCAGGAAGAGTGGCAGGCAGAGGCAGAGAGAGAAGCAGGCTTCCTGCTGAACAAGGAGCCTGATGCGGGACTCGATCCCAGGACCCTGGGATCATGACCTGAGCCGAAGGCAGCGGCCCAACTGACTGAGCCACCCAGGTGTTCCGTGAATGTTTATTTTAGATTAGTTATAGATATATGGGAAAGTTAAGATAGTACAGGGTATTCCCATAAATCACATATCCTGTTTTCCCATTGCCAACGTCTTACATTAGCAGAGAATATGTGTTTCAATTAATGATCCAGATTGATACATTGTTATTAACTAATGTCCATAGTATATTCAGATTTCCTTAGTTTTTAAGCAAAATTGAGGTGAAATTCATATAATGTAGAATTAACCACTTTAAGGTGTAATTAAGTGACATTTAGTAATTCACAATATTGTGCAACCACCACCTACATATCATGTTTCAAAACATTTTCATTACCTCAAAAGAAAGCTTTGTACTCATTAAGCAGTTAGTCCCTATTCCCCACCACAGGCAGTCTCTGGAAACCAATCTGTTTTCTGTCTCTATGTACTTAATTATCCTGGATATTTCATTACATGGAATTATACAATATATGGCTTTTTTGGTCTGGCTTCTTTCACTTAGCATATTGTTTTTGAGGTTTAGCTACCCTGTGGCATGTATCATTTCTGTTGAGGAATAATATACCATTGGCTATGTGTATGTATATGACATTGTATCATACTCAATTTTTTTTTCTATAGTGGCTGAACCACTTTACATTCTCACTAGCAGTTTTTGAGGGCTCCAATTCCTCTATCTTTCTGCCAAAAACCACTTTTATTTCCTGTTTCTCTTTTTGAGTATAATCTAGTTGGTGTGAAGTAGTAATCTTAACTGTGCTTTTAAAAAAATTAAAAACCTTTTTTTTTTTTGTCAAGCTTTGTAGAGATATAATTGACCTCATTGATTTTGATTTGTTTTTCCCTAATGATTTTGGGCATCTTTTCATGAACTTGCTGCCCATTTCTATAACTCCTTTGGAGAAATTCCTATTTCAGATCTTTACCCATTTTTAAAAAAGTTTTATTTATTTATTTTGAGGCAGGGAAGGGCTGAGGAAGAAAATCCTAAGCAGCTCCCAGCTGAGTGCGGAGCCCGACATGCGGGTTACTCCCACCACCCTGAGATCAGGACCTGAGCTGAAATCAAGAGTCCAATGGTTAATTGACAGAGGCACCCTGATCTTTACCCGTTTTTAAATTGTTTTTTTTTTTTTGTCTTTTTGTTGTTAAATTTTAAGAGTTCTTTATATATCCTAGGTACTAGACCCTTATAAGATATATAATTTGCAAATATTAATCCCCTGTTCTGTAAGGTTGTCTTCTCACTTTCTGGAGAAAGCCCTTTGATATGCAAATATTTTATAACTTTAAGGCCAGCTTATTTATTCTTTGATGCTTATGTTTTTGATGCCATATTTAAGAATCCATTGCTACATTCAGGCTCATGAACATTAATCCCTGTTTTCTTTGAAGAGTTTTAGAGTTTTAGCACTTACATTGTGGTTCATGATGCCCTTTGACTTAATTATTTTTAAAGATTTATTTATTTTAGAGAGAGAGTGCATGTGAGTGGGGGAAAGGGCAGAGGAAGAGAGACTCTTTAAGCAGGAGCTCAGGACCTGAGCCAAAACCAAGAGCTGACTGTTCAACTGACTGAGCCACCCAGGTGCCCTGAGTTAATTTTTAAAGTTTATTTATTCATTTAATTAAACTCTGTACCAGTGTGGGACTCAAACTCATTATCCCGAGATCAAGAGTTGCATGTTCTTCTGACTGAGCCAGCTGGGCACCCCTTGAGTTAATTTTTTTAATATCATGTGAGGTACGGATACAACTTCATTCTTTTGTATGTAGAAGTGCAGTTATCTCAGAATCATTTGTTGAAGAGACAGTTCTTTACCCATTGAATGTTCCTGGCGCCCTTGTTGAAAATAAGTTTGCCATAGATGAGGGTTTATTTCTTGCCTCTCATTCTCTTTCACTGGTCTATGTGACTTTCCTTCTGCCAGAGCCACACTGTCTTGATTGTTGCTGCTTTGTAGTAAGTTTTGAAATAGGGACATAGGTGTCCTTCTACTTTGCTCTTTTTAAATATTGTTTTGGTTATTTGGAGCCTCTTGTAGTTTTATATGAATTGGAGGATCACTTTCTCCATTTCTGAAAAGGCTTTGGAATTTTAATAGGGATTGCGCTAACTCTGTACATCACTTTGGGTAGGTAGCATTGTTATCATCTATATTAAGCCCTCCGATCCAAGAACTGTATCCCCTAAGTTTTGATATGTTGTGTTTCTGTTTTCATGTGTGTCAAGGTACTTTCTAATTTTCCTTGTGATTTCTTCTTTGACCCACTGGCTATTTAGACTGTGTTTAATTTTTCCTATTAGTGAATTTTCCATTTTTCTTTCAGTTTTTTATTTATAGTTTCATTCCATGTTTGTCCCAGAAGATACTGGATGATTTCAGTCCTTTTAAAATTTATCAGTACTTGTTCTGTGGCATAACAAATGGTCTTTCCTGGGGAACATTCCGTGTGCACTTGAGGAAAAATGCATTTTTTGCTATTTGTGTGTGGAGTGTTCTATATATGTGTTAGGTCTAGTTGGCTTAGGATGTTGTTCACGTCTTCTGTATCTCTGTTGACCTGTCTAGTCATCCTATTTATTATTAAAAGTGAAAGTCTCCAGTTATTTCGAACTCCTTCTCCTTTAGTTTCTATCCATTTTTGCTTCATATTTTGGGGGCTCTGTTGTTAGGTGAGTGAGTGTTCGCAATTGTTATTTTTTATTGTTTATCCATCTTTTCTCTCCCTCTCTCTCTTAAAGTAAGTTCTAGGCCCAAGGTAGGGCTTGAACTCACCACCCTGAGATCTCGAATTGCGTGCTGTACTGAGCCATCTAGGAGCCCCTCCATCCTTTTTCTCTTTGTGTTTTTGGATTTAAAGAAGTTTGTTGTAGGCAGCATATAGTTGGATCATTTTTTAAAAATCAATTGTGCTAACTTCTACCTTTTAATGGGCAAATTTAAGCTATTTACATTTAAGGAGATTACTGTTAAGGAAGAACTTTTGGTATTTTGTTATTTGTTTTCTATATGTCTTATACCTGTTTGGTTTCTCAATTCCTCTCTTACTGCCTTCTTTGTGTTTATTTTATTTTATTCTTTGTAGCATACTATTTTCATTCTTGTTTCCTTTTTTTGATTTTGTAGGTGTGTTTTTTTTTAAGTGATCACCCTGGGAATTTCAATTAATCTTTTAGACTTAAAGCAATCTATTTTGAATTAGTACCACCTCAGCTACAATAGTGTACAAAAACTCTGCTTCTATCCAGCTCTCTCTCTCCCTCTTTGTTATAATTGCAAATTACATCTTCTTATATTATGTTCCCATTAACATGGATTTGTAATTTTTAAAATATGTTTGACATTTGTCTTGTTTTTAAAAGTTTATCTATTTATTTATTTAAGCAATCTCTACCCCAGTGTGGGGCTTGAACTCATGACCCTGAGAATTATGAGCCACACACTCCTCTGACTGAGCTAGTCAGGTGCACCTGGCATTTATTTGTCTTTTAAATTATATAGGAGAAAAAGAGGAGTTATGAGCCAAAAATACCACACTTTTAGTATTTGTGTTTACTTATGTAATTACCCTTACCAGTGTTCTTTATTTCTTTGTATGGCTTTGAGTTTCTCTCTAGTGCCCTTTCGTTTCCGCCTGAAGAACTCCCTTTACATTTATTGTATGGCAGGTCTACTAGCCATGAACACTCTCCACTTATGTTGATCTGATAATGTCTTAATTTCTTTTTCATTTTTGAAGGATAATTTTGTTGGATGTAAGATTATTGGTTGACTTTTTTTTCCTTTCAGTACTTTAAACATGTCATCCTACTGCTTTCTGTAGTTTCTCCTGAGAAATCAGCTGTTAATCTTAGTGAGGACTCCTTGTACCTGATGAATTGCTTCTCCTGTTTTCAAGATTCTCTGCCTTTTGTCTTTTGACATTTTGACCTAATGTGTCTCAGTGGATCTCTTTCTTTGTGTTTGTTCTTGAAGTTCATTGAGCTTCTTGGATGTCAAGACTTAACATCTTACCAAATTTGCGAAGTTTTCATCCGTTATTCCTTCAAATAATTCTTTCTGCCCGTTTTTCTCGTGCCTTCTGGGTCTCCAGTTATGTGTATATTCGTATGCTTGATGCTATGGTCTCAGTGTTTGTGTACCCCAAAATGTGTTTGATAAAATCCCGACTGCCAAAGATGATGATGTTAGGTATTAGAGCATTTGGGAAGTGCTTATGTCATGAGGGTGGAGCCCTCTTGAAGGGGATTAGAACTATTATGAAAAAGGCTCCAGAGAGCTCCAATGTGAACACACAGCTGGAGGGTGCCAGCTACAAGTCAGGAAGAGGGCCCTCACCTGTCCACACCGGTGCCTTGATCCTGGCCTTTCCAGTATCCAGAACTGTGAGAAATACATTTCTGCTGTTATAAGTTCCAGTTACCCAGTCTGTAGTCTTTTGTTTTAGTAGCCCAAATGGACTAAGACACTTGATTTCCTACAGGTGTCTTGGGCTCTTTCCATTTTTTTTCTCTTTCAGCTCCTCAGGCTGGATATTTTCAGTTGACCTGTCTTCAAGTTTGCTAATTCTTCCTGACAGTCAAATCTGCCATTCAGATTCTCTAGTGAATTTTTTCCATTCCATTTGTTATAATTTTTAGCTCCAGGATTTCTGTTTGGTTTCTTTTTATAATTTGTTTCTTTTAAAAAAAAAGTTTTATTTATTTTAGAGAGAGAGCAGGTGAGCAGGGGAAGGGGCAAAGGGAAAGAATCTCAAGCAGACTCCCTGCTAAGTGCAGAACCTGATGTGGGGCTTGATCACAAGATGGTGAGATCATGACCTGAGCCAAAATCAAGAGTTGGATGCTCAACCGATTGAGTCACCAAGGAGCCCCTTTTAATTTGTTTCCTTATTATTATTTTCTGTTTGTTTAAAGTGTTCTCCTGTTTTTCCTTTTCCGTTGTCCATGGTTTTCATGACCTCTTTCAGCATATTTAAGACCATAGTCTTTGTCTAGTAAGACCATTGTCTACTTCCCCATGGTGTGTTCCTATTAATTTCTCCTGTATATGGACCATACTTGTATTTCTTTACATGTTTAGTAACGTTTTGTTGAAAATGGGATGTTTTGACTATTGTAATGTGGTGACTCTGGAAAACAGATTCTTCTCCCTCAAAGTTTGTTTTTGTTGTGTCCTGTGAGTTGTAAATATTTGTTTTGTGAGTTTTCTAAACTATTTTTCTAAACTCTATTCTTTGTTGGGTCTGTTATCTAAATTTCTGTTTCATTAGCTTGTAGTCAGCTTAACATTGCTAGAGATTTTCTTGAATGCTTGGAGCCAAAAATTGAAAGGGAAGAAACTCTTGACTTGCAGAAATGGCTCTGTGTTATAGCTCTCCTTCAGTGCTTAGACTCATTACAACTCTGCCTTAGCCTTCATTTCCTGGTTGTGCCTAGCAGAGAATCAGTCAGAGGTAAAAACTTAGGGTCTTATCAGGTCTTTTCTGAGTATGCTTCCTGCCCTACGTGTGTGGCTTTCTTAATTTTTATCTTTAGGATACCAGGGCAGTTTTCAGTGACCTAATTTCCCAAAGAAACTCTCTCTCCAGCTTTTCCTCCCAGGCTTTTGATGTGTCCTTTTGTCTTAATTGAAATCTTTTGCCCCAGGGGACAGCAAGTTATTATTGACCTTATAAGGTTTTTGTTTTTGTTTTTCTATAGTGCATATTCTTTTTTTTTTTTTTTTAAAGATTTTATTTATTTATTTGACAGGCAGAGATCACAAGCAGGCAGAGGGGCGGGGGGAAACAGTCTCCCTGCTGAGCGGAGAGCCAAATGGAGGGCTCCATCCCAGGACCCTGAGATCATGACCTGAGCTGAAGGCAGAGGCTTTAACCCACTGAGCCACCCAGGCGCCCCAACCTTATAAGGTTTTTGAGCAATGCTTTCTGTTTAACTGCTTTTCTGACCTAAGAGAGTTCTATGTTAGGTAAAGCAAAGACAAAAGACTTTGTGTTGGTTCTTTAAGTAACTGTCAGACACATCAAGACAGACAAACCAAATACTTCTAGAATCAGGTCTGCTTTGCTTTCCCTATAGCCAGGGACTAAGTTCTCATATTGAGAATGAAGGCTCTTTAAGCCCGCTGTGGGCCCCAGGAAGAGGCAAGGGGAAGCAGTAAAAAATGCTGCAAAGTTTTCCTACTGTTTCACGTTGCCTGCTTCTCGATTCAGTGTTGACTGAGTTGCTGTAAATCTCTAACTATTTTCTGGAGTTGTGATAAAGGTGAGTTTGAAGTTTGTTCGATTTTTCAGTGATCTGTGATGGGATGGGGCTTTGGAATTACCTACTCTACCATTTTCACTAATGTCACTCAACAATTTTAAAAATGATTTATTGTGATATTTTACTTTAATGAATAGATCCAGGAAATTACATTAATGTTTATACAAATTGTTAATAGGATGGAATCCGACGTGGCAGACCCAGAGCAGATACTGTCCGGGATCTAATAAATGAAGGAGAGCATTCATCCAGCAGAATCCGTTGTAACATCTGTAATAGGGTGTTTCCACGGGAGAAATCGCTCCAGGCTCACAAAAGGACTCATACAGGTAAGTTGAATAAAAGTAATACTTAAAGCTGATTTGATGTTTGGGCCTATAAATTAGTATTTCAGTTGCCCTGTATTTCCTTATTGTGAAGTTTTTTCAAACAGGCATTGTATAGTCCATTTCTTTTTTGGTAGGAAGAAATGGTTTTCTCAACACTGGTACCATGTGACTTCTAAAGGTATCATGGTAGTTAATCTAGTCATAGGAATGTTACTGCTAAATTTAGTTCTGTCATTCTACCTACCTGAATTTTACTTGATATGCCCTTCAGCTGTCTGTATAATTGTTAAAACTGACTTGTAGGCCAAATACTAAAACACCATGTGTCAAGTGTCTTGCAGAATTTCTAGAATCCTCAGTGTGCCATCAGAATGTTTGGCCTAGCCATCTAATCTAAGGTGAAATATAATTTTTCAGAATTAAATGTGCTGTAGGTAACTATCCCAGGACTATCACATATCTCTCTTTGTGCCGACAAACTGTACTTATATTTTAAATACTGGGTAGGAGTTAGGAAATAACAGAGAGGGCCCTTGTTCTTTCCATAGAGAAAGCTGGCCCCGAGAAGGAAGCTTTTGGTTCTAATAATGGCATTTAATAATTTACAGATGAGGGACACCTGGGTGGCTCAGTGGATTAAGCCGCTGCCTTCGGCTCAGGTCATGATCTCAGGGTCCTGGGATCGAGCCCCGCGTCGGGCTCTCTGCTCCGCAGGGAGCCTGCTTCCTCCTCTCTCTCTGCCTGCCTCTCTGCCTACTTGTGATCTCTCTCTCTGTCAAATAAATAAAATAAAATCTTTAAAAAAAAAAAAATAATTTACAGATGAGTTAATGAGGCACCAAAAAAAGCAATGACCACTGCCTTACAACCTCCCGCACCCTTGGGTCTAGGGTGACAGCTGCCAATGCAGTAGCACATGTGGCTCTTGAGCACTTGAAATTTAGCTAGTCTAATTGAGATGGGCAGCATGTGTAAAATGTGCTTAGTATGAAAAAGAATAAACTTTGATGACTTGGATATTGTTTACATATTGAGATTATAATATTTCAGATATATTGGGTAAATAAAATAAATTATCAGAATTAATTTCACCTGTTCCTTTTTGGTTTTGTAATGTGGTTACTAGAAGTGGTTCACATTATATTTCCATTGGGCAGTACTAGTCTAGAGCTTGGGCTTTTAAGGCTTAGTTGCCTTTTTTTTTTTTTTTTCTCTGTGTTTATGGTCACCACCTGGTTTTGCTTTTTGTTTTTGAAAAGATGCATTTTAATAATATGCTAGAATATAGTTTTCTTAGCCAAATCCCTGAAAAAGGTAAAGTTTTAATTTTGAATCATTTTAAAACCAAGGTGGCCAAGAGGTTTGGACTTTAGGTACCATTCAGTAAAACCATTACTAAATGAAATATCTGGTTTTGAGAATTTGAGAATTTTTCAGATTTTTAAAAAACTAATTAGTCTGAAATATCCCCAAATAACTGGTTCACAGGTCATAAAGTATGTGTTGCCTGTGCAGTTAAGGTTCAGGACCCTGTGGCATAACGACCCCTGAGTCTCAGGCCTGATCTACCACCATCTACCATGTGTCACCCCAGTACTTTCAGGCCTTGGCCTGCTATGCTGTACTTGAGAGAACTGAGCCCAAGATCTGCCTGGTATCGCTAAGCCCCAGTATGTAAACGCTTTGTAAGAGAGTTTTCTCTTACTATTTTAAATAACTCCCTGTATCCTCTGTTTTATTAATTTGTGTTTAATTATCATAATAATTTACTACATTTCTAAATAATGAGAAACTAGGGAGGACTTGTTAGTGTTCTTTGTATCATTTGGGAAGGACCAGTGCATAATTGTTAATCAAAGAAAGATTAAAAGAAGTAAGTTTAATTATGGTTGAACAAGATTTTCAAGCTACTTTCTCAAGCCTAGCACCATGTTCTATGTATGAATTGCGATGAAGTACAAAGTAGTATACGTCTTTGTACAAGAGAGTGCGGGGATACATAAACAACAGTGGATACTAAGTTGGCGAAGGGAAACATAGTTCAGTTATTTGGAGGTGACAGGGAGGTAGGAGGAAAGATACTGAGAGCCTACAGCACTGGGAAGATTTGAATGGGCAGAGAAGATTGGATTTTCAAGTAGATTTGAGATGATGAACAGCCTTATGGAATGAATGAATGTCAGGAGTGAAGTAAAGATAAACTCGGCCCTCTAACCCAGTAGCTATAGTGCAGTTATTAGGGAACCATTGAAAGTTGGCAGATCATTTTCACTTGTTCAAGGGGTACATTAGGGTTTGCAGTGACTTGGGGGTAGTTCATATGACAAAAGCAAGTGTTCCATGGCATCCCCTCCAGAAGTGCCTTGCAAGGAGTAGAGGTCCGCTAGGGTTCCTTCCGGGTGAGAGGGCTAAGCGGGCGTGGGCGACGTAGCAATTTGCATCATGGGGAGAAAAATGACCGGATACCCCGAAGATAACCTCAGGGCTTTCCACGTGGGAACCTAAAATCTCAAGGCCCAAGGACAATCTTTCTGTGCTTCCCCGTGGAAAGATGCTTGGTAGTGTGGAAGTGCTGCTATTAGCATTAACACTTGCAGCTTTGTAGAAGCTGTGACAGGTTTGGTTGTTGTTTGGAGTCATGACCTATACAGAGGTTGATTCTCTGTCTCTTCTTACTTTATTGTCTCAGAAATAATACATGATATTTGTCTACTTAGGTGAGAGACCCTATCTGTGTGACTATCCAGACTGCGGAAAAGCCTTTGTTCAAAGTGGACAGCTTAAAACACATCAGCGTCTTCACACCGGAGAGAAACCTTTTGTTTGTTCAGAAAATGGTATGGTATTGAGTAAGGTTTATGTAATAACTGGTTTTGAGTTAAAAGTGAAATTATCTTGGCCCTTTCTGTCTTCTCGGCCCTGGGAGCAGCTCTCCTGCCACAGCCCCTCATCCCCTGAAAATGTACGCCTGTGCAAATTTCGTCTCCACCCGGTTCTTGGTCAGGAGCACCTCCCAGCTGTTGAGCCGATCACTGTCTGCTGTGGTGCTAAAACCACCTGAGACACTGACAGATGAGGCACCTTATAAGGGCCTCAGCATCTTGGCAGCCCCACGTCTCCTGACCTCACTTATTCCTAGCCGCAGCTTCCAAACCAGCACCATTTCAAGGGACATCAATACAGCAGCCAAGTTCATTGGGGCTGGGGCTGCCACGGTAGGGGTGGCTGGCTCTGGGGCTGGAATTGGGACTGTGTTTGGGAGCCTCATCATTGGTATGCCAGGAATCCCTCTCTGAAGCAACAGCTCTTCTCCTACGCCATTCTGGGCTTTGCCCTCTCGGAGGCCATGGGGCTCTTTTGCCTGATGGTGGCCTTTCTCATCCTCTTCGCCATGTGAAGGAGCCATC
The DNA here is from genome assembly GCF_922984935.1 of Meles meles. Classification (NCBI taxonomy): domain Eukaryota; kingdom Metazoa; phylum Chordata; class Mammalia; order Carnivora; family Mustelidae; genus Meles; species Meles meles. The sequence goes on from NC_060076.1 coordinate 65,605,294, forward strand.
TCCACCTCCCATAGGTCTTTCTCCCGTGTCTCATCTGCCCTGTATATTCCTTTTCCTATACCTCCCCAGGCAGCCTGGGAAAAGTGGTTGGCTCAGGGTTTGACAGAGGGAAGACAAATAAATACTGTATTAATAAGAAAAAAAAAAAAAGTGAAATTATCTTTTACTTGAGGTTTTTTTAGGAGGAGAGATTTTGATGTAAATTTTATAAAACATCATAAGCTCTCTTTCTAAATTGTGTTCCATGCTCATTTTCTGGGAAATGATTGATTTGTAAATAAAATACTCTTTTTAGATGAAAATCTTCAAGGCCAGTTAAAAACAGTATATTCAGAGGGCACCTGGCTGGCTCAGTCAACAGAGCATGTGACTCTTGATCTTAGCTTTGGGAGTTTGAGCCCCATGATGGGCAGAGAGATTACTTAAAAAAATAATATTATATTCAGATAGAGGTGGTAGAAAGATCTATAAAAGTAAATATAACCTTTATGGTAGGGTTTTATTTTGGTTTTAAACTTTGTAACTATTAAATTGAAGGAAACACATCATTGTCTAAATTTTCAATTAAAGGGGAGGTTTTACCACCTTAGTACCACTGTTAGTAATTTCTTATCACTTTTCATAAGTGATTTTCTAAATCACATCACAATTTCTTTTTTTTTTTTTTTTAAAGATTTTTATTTATTTATTTGACAGAGAGATAGATAGTACAAGTAGACAGAGTGGCAGGCAGAAGGGGAGGGAGAAGCAGGCTCCTCACAGAGCAGGGAACCGAATGCGGGGCTCAATCCCAGGACCCTGGGATCATGACCTGAGCCGAAGGTGGCTGCTCAACTGACTGAGCCATCCAGGCACCCCTCACATCACAATTTCTTGAGATGTTTTCCTTATGCATGTTTTTACATAGTTATTCCTGAAATTCAGTATAGTTTTGTGCTGTGGTTCTGTGGTTCTCTTGATTGTTGTCGGTTGTTACAAATGTCTACACTCTTCTCCAGAAACCAGTATTGCACTGTATGTTAACTAACTAAAATTTAAATTAAAAGGAAAAAAAACCCAAAACTGGGGTTTACACACTTCCATTTACTTACGCACATACACAATGATGGCCTCAATGTTGGATATTGAGTGTTTTTTTGTTTTTTAAAGATTTTATTTATTTATTTGACAAACAGATCACAAGTAGGCAGGGAAGCAGGCTCCCTGCTGAGCAGAGTCTGATGCGGGGATCGATCCCAGGACCCCGAGATCATGACCTGAGCCGAAGGCAGAGGCTTTAACCCACTGAGCCACCCAGGTGCCCTTGAGTGTTTGTTTTCAAAATTTGTTTATTGCCAACAAAGCTGAGAGGCATGGCTTCCTCAGCTAAAATAAAGCTCAGTACAGCTTTGTTCATCTTATGGGATGTTTCCTTACAGTAGATTCCAAGAATGGAATTCTTAAGTCAGAGGTTTTGACCATTTTTGTTAATAAATCACTTTCTGGTAGGGTTGATGCATTTATGTTGCATCCCCTTAGGGTGGTTTTTCCTTTTGTTTTCCCCTCCTCCAAGTTATAGAATGCTAAATCCCATGGTCTTAATTTGCTTTTCTTGGATACCAGGGAAACTGAACATTTTCCATGTCTGCTGGATGTCCAGATTCTGATTAGTGTTTCCTTCTATGTTTTGAAGGCTGCCTGAGCAGATTCACCCATGCAAACCGCCACTGTCCGAAGCACCCTTATGCCAGGCTGAAACGGGAGGAGCCCACAGATGCTCTCAGTAAGCACCAGGCTGTGGACAACCAGGCTGCCGCCGAGTGGTTGGCCAAGTAAGGTTCTCTCTGCACTCCACTGCAGAATACCACCCAGCACATGGGTTGATGTGGGGAGCTTCAACAATTCTCTCATTTTAAATAAGTTGCTTTTGTACACATTTTATAAAATAATGTGAAATAGTGCTTTATTTCCTTAAATTGCAGAATTGCTAGGAGGGGCACGAGGATCTGGTGTGTGATAGACAACAAATACATGATACTAATTAGTCTGAGTGCCCAGCCCACAATTATTATAAAAATAAGAATTTTCTTCATTTTCTAAGAATGTTTTATGTGTATTGTATTCCACAGTGCAGCCTGTCTTCCTTTTCTTTGTATCACATATGTGCTGATTATTACTGGATACACAGGCTAGAGGATCTTCTAAAGTAAAGTACTACGAAGCGCCCAGCTTAATATTTTTTTGAATGGCAACAAGAGGCCAGTATAAAAAAAAATTTCTCCAAAGGTATTTTGATTTGAGAAGTCGTTTTTTGTGTGTACAAACCAGCATGAGTTGTTTGGGACCCTCCTACTTCTTTGGATTCCTCTGCACTTAGGATAAAGTCTGTAATCCCTCTGCTGTAGCTCTGCCTTCCCCTGGCAACGCACCTGTCCTCAGCTACTTCAGCCTCCTTTGTGTCCGCACCACTCACACTGTGGCTCCCAGGCCTCTGCTCCCTGCTCCCTCTGCTCAGAATGTCGCTTTCCTGTTCATTTAGCCACTCTGCTCTTTCTTCTTTTCTTACTGTGGTCAAACATCGCTTCAGGAAGTTCTTCCCTAACCCGCTCACTAATCACGAGAACAAACAAGGTTAGACCAACTTAATAGACGCTTTTACAACACACTGTGTTTTCTCTTTCAACACCTTCATCACACATTTATTTGTTCAGTGTCTATCCTCCCTGCTGGACCGGAAGCTCCACTTGGGGAAGCATTACCTTTGTCTTATTTACTGCATCACTTCCTCCCTTCTTCCTCCTGCCTGGCCTCTGCTGCCCCGTTAACTCTAATTTTGTCCAAGTCAGAAACCTCCTGGTCATTTTGCCTTTATCCTTCTCCCATCTACTCAGTGACAGACTGATGGATTCTACTCAGTGTAAAGTCTAAACCCTTTATTATGGCATTTGAAGTCCTTGATTACCTGGTCCCTGCCGACCTTGCTAAGCTTCTTTGCCATTCTCTGCTCCTAGTTGTCCTTCAAGTCATACTGAACTGTTTGCATGTCTTTTTTTATGCCTTTGAGTATTGACCACATTTTTCCAGTTTGAGATATCTGGATTTCCTGAAATCTAGTAGTTGTATTAATTTTGTGTGTATGATTTTAAAAACAGTTTTACTGAGGTACAATTGACACATGATAGATTGTATACATTTAAAGTGTACAATTTGATATGTTTTGACATATGTGTACACCTGCAAAACTATCATCACAGTCAAGATAGTGAACATATCTGTCACTTCCAAAAGTTTCCTCATGCCTCTTTGTAATTCATCACTCCTGCTCTTCTCTGCTTTCTTGCTCCCCAGACAACAGTGATCTGCTTTCTGTTACTGTATTCTAGTTTGCATTTTCTAAATTTTTATACATATGGAGTCATACAGTATGTACTTCTGTTGTCTGGCTTCTTTTACTCAATGTAATTATTTTGGAATTCATCCACGTTGTGGACTCTATCAGTAGTTTATTTTTTTTTTTCAGTTTAATTCTTTCTTGAAGTATAGTTGGCACTCTAGTTTCAGGTTACATTAGTTTCAAGTGTACAACATAGTGATTCGACAAGGCTATGCATTATCTTTGCTCTCCTCAAGTGTACTACCATCTGTCACTCTACAACTTGAGGTTCATTCCTTCTTACTGTTGAGTAGTAATCCATTGTGTGAATACACCTCAACTTATTTATTCATTCACCTGTTGCTGGGCATTTGGGTTGTTTTTGTCTATTACAAATAAAGCTATGTAAATATACAGGTCTTCGTATGGGAAATTTTTATATGGAGTGCTACTGTTCTTTAAATATACCTTTCTTCAGTTACTTCAAGGTGGAACATTTTTCTAGGGAATTATCAGTCGGCTATGTAACAGAAAAATGGTGATGTCTCTTAAATTTTTGAATTAGTTCTATGTGTTACAGATACTAATCTATCATATTCTGTGGGTTTCAAGTTTCTCATATTTATCTCTGTCAGAAGTCACTATCCCTCTGTGAATAGGATAAATAGGTTTCTAATGATTAGTCTACTTTTTTTTTAAAGTTTCTTTCTTTTTTGAGGTGTAAGTGACAAATAACATTTCTTCTACTATTGTGTATTTTACTGTAGTCCACTTCACATATGATCTTAAAGGGAGCTATCCTTTATTGGCAAAAACCCGTGACTAGGGAATGGAGTAGAAGACCCAGAACTGCCCATTTTTGATTTTTGGAAATCTGAGCAAGTCCCTCAGTTTCTGGACCCTGAACTTTTCCCTTTATAATGGGAAATACATGTAGTACGTGGGAAATTCCTTTATAGCCTTATAAACTAGAAACACAGAAATGATAAACACAGAAAATAATACTGTGGTAAAGAATCTGTTTTCAAAAGAAAAATAAACATTTGGAAAGGTCGTGTAGACATACAGCTAATGTGCACGCGTTTCATATAGGTATTGGGAAACGAGAGAACAGCGTGCCCCCACCCTGAAAGGAAAGCTCGTTCAGAAGGCCGATCAGGAGCAGCAGGACCCTCTGGAGTACCTTCAATCTGATGAGGAGGACGACGAGAAGCGTGGTGCCCAGCGCCGGCTGCAGGAGCAGCGGGAGCGCCTGCACGGTGCCCTTGCTCTCATAGAGCTTGCCAACCTGACTGGAGCGCCACTCCGCCAGTAGCCTGAACACTGACTCTTCCACTGTACAAAAGTACTGCCCAGCGTACTTAAAAAGTAGATCCTTGGGCATAAGCTAAGCACCTTATTTGCTTATCATAGGCTGCTATTCTGTAGAAATTTATGAAGAATGTCATCGCCCCATAATATGGGGTGAGAGAGAATTGCACTTTTTTTATATGGTAATGGATTTGTTGTAAAGTTTAAAATATTTTGTAAATATGGGACTTCTAGTACAGGGTAGAAAAGGACATATTGTGGGAAGCTAGATTTTGCAAGTTTAATGCATTCATTGGAAGCAGTTCTCACAGGAAGCACTTTCTGAGTAAGACACTTGTATGAAAAAACAGAATGGTACATGTAGCCAAAGAACGTTGAAATAGATTATTTATAAGATCATTTTTAACGATGTATTTTAGTATGTTTAACAATACTGTAAACACTGAAGCAAGCCAGAAAGTATAAGATATGTGTAAGATATGTATTTTTCAATTGCAAAATAGTGTGCCTAATGAGAAGTGGAAAACTGACTATTTTGGAAGACGTTCTAAGTTATGGACTTTGGAAGAAAAGAGATTTTTGAGGATCTTGGTAAGATGCACAGTAGTTAAGAATTTTCAGAATTGGAGTCCTATCAGTCTTATTCTATCTTTCTGAGGCTTTACAATTCACTATGATATTTAGGTTTGAAAAGCACTTGGCATCCCTATTATGTTAACTTGGGAACTTTTGCACATTGCATATTTCTCATTTGCTGAAATTGAGTGATTAATCTTGCAAAGTCTAGATAACTTGGTAATTTTTTTTTTTTAATATTATGGGCCCTGTAATGAGATTTGGCACTTGGATTTTATTAATAAAAGGGACATCTACAGGGTGGTTCTGTAGTGAACTGTTTTAGAACTTTTGTTAGCAAACACTAAATTTTAATTGTACTGCTTGTTTAGAATTATTAGCAAATGGAAGCCTCCTATTTATATTTTCAGTGCATAAAGCCACCTTCTTGCTTTACTTCAGAATAACATGCCAAGCTATTTTGTGTTCACTAAATTTAGTTATCAGTTAAACACTGCAGAAAATAGTAGCTACTCAAATAAGTAGGTTTCTGGAATAGTTTCAACTGCAAGTGTGTTAACTTGTGTGGTGGTTTTAAGCCATTTTTCCAAATGGATGAAGTTTTTAAATACCACTTTATGTACTGAAGCATAAACAGAAAAATTAAGACCTGAGCAGTTCACCTCCTTTATGTATAGGCATAAACCTCCATCATTTAAACTTTTGTTTAAGCAGAAACTGAATGACATGCATAGCATGGTAATTTGATAGATTGCTTAATTGGAGTAAACCTCAGAGTAATAGAGGGAAATATGGGCTCTCTAGCGCCTTTTTTTTTTCTTTTTTGAAGTAGTAGCCTATGGATATAGTTTAAAATTACCTAAAATGTAGGCTTCTTTATCCAAAAATTCCAGTGTGTTGCAGTACACAGGTAGTTTAAAATACGTAGCCATGGGGAAGGGGTGGTATGTAAATGTCTTAGAAGGAAGCAAAAGTGTGAAAGATGATAGTAACAAATAATGTGTATGAATGAGGACATACTTTAAAAATGTAATTCCTCTGTACAGTAAATTACAAATCTTGAGGGATTTTTTTTTTGTAATAAGAGAATTTATATTTGTAATGGTCTCAGAATTTTGTTTGTAATCTGGTATATAGAATTTTAACTTGGAGCACTTACAAGCACAGTAAGAGAGACTGTAGCATCAGAATTTTCATGGGTTAGGTTTCAACATTTTCTCTAGAATTTTTTCTCTCAAATATAACTTAAATGAACTATGAAAAGCAAAACATCAGTCTTGGGAAATTTAAAATTTGATGAACTTACCTAAGAAGAAAGGGCAGTAAAACTGTATTAAAAAATACAAATACTTCCCAATTCATGAATAATAAAATTTAAGGCCTTCAAAAGTAAAGGGTTTTGTTTGTTTGTTTTTCTGGTCAGCTTTTGTCAACTATAATAGTTATATTCACAAACATTTTTTACTTGTATAATTGGAAGTTTAAGAAATTATAACTACTTACTATAGAAATATTTAAAATGTTCTTTTTGATATAAGCTATATACTTGGACAAAATACATTGGCATCTAAAATTTGAGGTGTGTTAAGACTGCTTTTTGTTTTAAAAATGGTTTATATTCAAATTTTTGAAGTGTTTTATGCTTCATATGGCTCAATTGTAGTTTGGCAGAGATAACAGCATAAGAATAAACATGCTGTAATTTTAAAAGATGCTTTGAATAAAAATTTATTTTAATTTACAGTTTAAAGTACATTTTCATTCTTGAACCCTTTATACTTTGTCTTTCTATCAACAGTATGATGACCGTAATATAAAAAAGTTTAAAAAGTAGAAATGTCATCTACAATCCTGTATCCTCCCGTATTGTTATTTGGTGTATTTTTTTTTTTTTAAAGATTTTATTTATTTATTTGACAGAGAGAAATCACAAGTAGACAGAGAGGCAGGCAGAGAGAGAGAGAGGGAAGCAGGCTCGCTGCTGAGCAGAGAGCCCGATGCGGGACTCGATCCCAGGACCCTGAGATCATGACCTGAGCCGAAGGCAGCGGCTTAACCCACTGAGCCACCCAGGCGCCCCTTATTTGGTGTATTTTATATTTCATTTCCAGTCTCCTTTTAGGCATCTGCTTAGCATAGTGAAATCATAGTATGAATTGCTTTTTCCTACTTTAAAATTATAGCCTTTTAGAGTGTACATATTAATTTAACTTCCTCATTTGGTTCATTTTTACAGTGTTAAAAATACACTGGTAGGGATAAGTATTGCCAGTTCCATTCTAGGCCTTACGGTAAGGGTGATCAGGGTCTGGGATTTTATTTCACTTATATTTGGGATGTGCTGAATGTGGTCACCTCCCTGAGAAGCCACTCGGGGGCCTGTTTACTTTCTAAAGAGTCAAGCAAGTTGATTTAATTTTGTCTTAAGTTATCTTTAGTCATATACTTGGAATAGGCAAGGTTCAGCCTGTCTAGGCTTTAAGCAAAAGAATTTCATACGCAACTCTTCAGTGTGAGTTGTGATTTAAACAGAGTTAGGATGAGATTTTGACAGTCACTTCAGATCCTGGAAGTATGTATGTTGTAGAAGCAAATTAAATGGAAATATGATTAAGGCTGTTACTAGAAGTGAGTTTACTGTTTTGCAGCCAAAACTTATTTGGAGACTCACTGGAAACTAAATTGATCTTTTTAAAGGAAATTATCCAAAATGATGTTAAGTTCAGAGATTTTATTTCAGCTGGAATATGATTTTATTTTCTATTTGATTTCATCCATTTATTTATTTTTAAGGAGGCCCCATGCTTGGCAGGGCTTGAACTCAAGACTGAGATCAAGACCTGAGCTGAGATTAAGAATCACCTGCTGAGCCAACGGAGACACCCAGGCGCCCCGTTTTTTTTTGTTGTTGTTGTTGTTGTTGTTTGTTTGTTTTAAGATTTTATTTATGTATTTGACAGATAGAGATCACAAGTAGGCAGAGAGGCAAGCAGAGAGAGAGAGGAGGAAGCAGGCTCCCTGTCGAGCAGATAGCCGGATGTGGCGCTCCATCCCAGGACTCTGGGTTCATGACCCTACCTGAAGGCAGAGGCTTTAACCCACTGAACCACCCAGGCCTCCCTCAGGTGCCCCGTTTTATATTTTAAAATGGTCTCAAAGTGTGTTTGCTTTTTTTATCTTGGGTAATGTGGACTCTTACTTCCTGCCTTTCTTAGAGCTAGTTATTTGTTACAAGTTGTTTTAGTTCTTGTAAGTGCTGAAAATGTTCATGGTTGTTCAGTGCCCACAACAGAAAAACAATTGTATGGCATCAACAGTTGGTGCAAACATTTCTTTCATTTGAAATTTTTAGCTTTTCTAAAATCTAAAGTTTCAGATTTTTTAAAAAGATTTTATTTATTTATTTGACAGAGAGATCACAAGTAGACAGAGAGGCAGGCAGAGAGAGAGAGAGAGGGACAGGCTCCCTGCTCAGCAGGGAGCCTGATATGGGACTCAATCCCACGACCCTGAGATCATGACCTGAGCCAAAGGCAGTGGCTTAACCCACTGAGCCACCCAGGCGCCCCTAAAATTTAAGATTTTTAAAGTTGATTATTGAGAATGAAAATATCGGACACTTACTTGAAAAAATGCTACATCAGGTAGAGTGTGGTCCAAGTAGGCAGCTTTGGGAGGCTCTCCTTGAAGGAACAATAAACACTGAAACAGGTTGCTATTCGCTTAGGAAAGCAGTGAGCCCTGGAGTTAAGGAGGGAACCAAGCATACAGCAGCTAGAGGCAAGAAAAGACTCGAGATTTTGCACCCGCCTCAACCCGTTACTCCTGCATATTTACTGGAGAGAAATGAACACAGACATTCACACAAGAACTTGTACATTAACGTTCATGGAAATATTTTGTAAAAAAAGCCCTAAATAAGAACAACCAACATGCCCATCAACTGGTGGATGGATAAACTGTGGTCCTACTCTACAATTTAAAGAAACTACAAGGGCGGTGGCAAAAGACATAAATGAAGCCTTGAAAGTACTTACTAATATGAAATGTAAATGAAATTCTAGAAGAGGCCAACCTAACTCGGCAACGGAAATCTGAATGAGATGGGATTGCCTTCAGTGGGCACGAAGGGCACTATTTGAGGTGATTGGAAAGGTGTTGATTTGGGTAGTTACAAGGGTATACACACCAAACAACGAACGGTGGGCTAGTGAAACCTGCATTTTCCTTTACGTAAACTATACGTTAAAAAGTGTAGGGGGAAGACAAAAGGCAAAACAAACGCTCAGGCTAAACGGAAGCCTTGCTTCCCAGGAGGGCAGCTGGGGACGGGGAAGGGCGGCTCAACTCTCCCAAGCCCATTCCTGCAGTCCGTCGGTGGGAAGGAGGTCCGCGCCACAGCCGCGGGGCGCTCTCCGGGGACGCGCACTTGGGGTGGCCGCGGCCCTTCCTGTTTCGGCCGCGCCCTCTGGCGGGCCGGCCGCAGGCGGGGACGGAACTGGGGCGGAGCGGGCCGGAGCGCCGCGGAGGGCTGCGGAGGGCGGCGGAGGGCTGCTGGCTCCCGGCTGCGGGCTCCCGGCTGTGGGCGGCGGGCGGGCGGCCGCGGGACATGACGGCCGGCCGCCAGGCCGAGGGCGCGGACCTGGACTCCGCCTCGGCGCGGCTGCCCTCCCGGCTGGCCAAGCTGCTGTCGGCGCTTTTCTACGGGACTTGCTCCTTCCTCATCGTGCTGGTCAACAAGGCACTGCTGACCACCTACCGGTGAGGAGGACCTCAGGGGGCCGGGCGGGGGCCGCGGGGCGCCCGGTCCCGGGACCTTCCGGCTCCCGGTGCCGCGCGAGGTCCCGGGGTGAGGGCGCGGCGGGGCTGCCCCTGCCCTCCCAGCGCTTCGGCCGCGCCCGGCTCCGCGAGCTGGCCGGGACGGAGAGCGCGGAGTCTTCCTGCTGACCCCAGTGCCAACGGCGTCAGCTGGGACCTTCGCAGGTTTCTAAAATCCAAACCCCAACCTAACAGTCATTTGCCCCCGTCTCCACTGCTTACCGCTGCTGTAAGTCACTGCATAGCTGCGCTTGCCGAGCTACACCCCAAAGCTTTCCAAGGTACCGGGGAGTTGGAACAAGTGATCTGAATGCGAACCTTGAAGGAGAATAGTCCTCTACGCAGATCTAGATGTTCCACCATCAGACGAGTCCTGAGCCGGGACGTGCCTTGTTTGGTCTTTCATTCTCAAATTACCAGTGCGTTGGGGGAAAACAATGAGAAGTTCACATGATGTACTTTTTTGGATTAGTGTGCCCTAAGCCAGATTTGTGGTTCCTTGAGCCTATTTATAAGGACTAGAAATTCCTGTTTAATTCTGCTATCCTTATAGCAGCACTGAAAGCCCTGTGGATTTAGATGCAACTAAACCATCGAATAGCTGTGCCTCTTGGGCTACACTCATAGTCAGCAGTTTTCTTAGAAGCCAAAGCTGGATAATTACAAGCCTGTTAATTACCTCCCAGAGCTTTGCAGGAGCTGCCATAAGTGAGAGAGGGCCTTTGTAAATCATACTGTGCTGCAAAACTGTGAAATCATAGTTTTATAAAGAGCTTAAAAGAGACCTCAGAGAATATCTTCAGCTTTCTTCTTTTATACTTGAGACAGCTGAGACCCACAGGAGCTTGGCTGGTTACACCTCCAACAGTTGGCTCCTGAGCACTTACTATGTGCCAAGCCCATTGCAGGCACCACGGAAGCAGCTGTGATCAGCACAGAAACCCCACCCCCTACCCCCTGCGGGAGATTCTGTACTAGTGGTAGAGATAGGAAAGAAGTGGGTTCATGAATAATCAGGGTGAGTTCAGGTGTGGTATGAGAGTGCCTGGAGTGGAGTGGTTGGCACGAGAGCCTTCCAAGCTGAAGGGAATGTGAGGAAGGGGGCATGAGTTTGGTCTGCTGGAGGAAATGAGTGAGCACATGGAAGAAGGTGAGAGAGAAATGGGCGGGGAGGGAGGCAGGGAAGGCAGGATCAGATCCTTCCTTCATTCAATAATAATTATTAAGCAACCGTTATGGGCCAGGCACTGTTCTAGGCACCTGGGATATAGGAGTGAATAAAGCAGATCAAAATCCCAAATGTGATGGAGCAAATATCCATCCTCCTAGAGTTTACATGGAGCTTTTTAGTGAATCAGTAAATAAACTGGTAGAATTTATGTTACGTCAGATGCAGTTGTGTGGTCAGGAGAAAAAAGTAAGGCAGGAAAGGGAGTTAGGGAGTGTGGGCATGGGAAAGAGTTTGCCCTCTCATGTGATCAGTGAAGCTTTGCTGAGGAGGTGACATGCCCGCCAAGAGTTGAGTGAGGTGAGGGAAATGAGAGAAGAACATTGCAAACATGAAAGAGAAAGGCATTTGGGTGGGGATGGTACTAGGTGAGGTCCCAGGCTAACGAACTGCTATATCGTATAGGGCCTATGAAGCAGCCGTGCGAGCCACTAGAAGTTGCTGATTGGAGGAGTAACATGAACTAAATCCCTCTGGCTGCTGTGTTGGGAGGAAATATTGGGGGACCAGGGAGGAAGCAAGGAAACTAGGATAAATCATTTTAATTTTAGTGTAAATGCATTTGGGAGTCCCTTAGAGGGTTTTAGCATGAGGAGTGACATGACATAATTTGTGGGATTAAAAAGATTTCTTTGGTTGGTGGGTGGCTGGAGAACTGATGGCATTGGAATCGGGGAGAGGAGCTAGGAAGAAATTGCCATTTTCTAGGTAATTCTAAGAGATGGCTTGGGAAGTGGGGTGAGGGGTAGTGGCAGATATGGAGGAAGAGAGAGATTTGGGATATTTTTTTTGGTGATCCTACAGACCTACTAGGTCTCGACCACTGTGTTGCAAGTATGCTTGCTGGTGTCCATAGAAAACCCAAATGCTGCCTCAAAGAAATTAGAATGAACATATACCTAAACCTGTATCATTTAACACATAACAATGCAAGCTAAGCAAAGAAAAAGAAAAGTTAAGACATCTATGATAAGAAAAACAAGAGGATAGTATTAAGAGGGTTGTTTGGGAGTGGTTGATAATTATGTTGGATGAAGTTTGAAGGTCAGTCTCAATTTTCTGCCCTTGAATGAGCTGTGTGCTCTCTGGCCATGGCTGTTCACTGCCTCCAAAAACGTGTCTTGTTGGAAGCAGGGACCAGTAAACACTGGTTAAGTGCTTTGAAGATGAAGGCCAGTATCCAACTGGGAAGAATTATTATTATATGAGACATCTCATGCTCTAGTCTTTCCATCTTTAAAATTTTGAGTTCCAAGATTGAAGGAGGAAATGGAGTTTTTGTCTCTGCAAGGCGAAACTCTTTCAATCCTTAGAAGTAAACTTTTCATATTTCCGTAACATAATATACAATCGGAGAACCCTGTTCCAATCACATTGTTTGTTCTCTCATCTCAAAATGCTTTAGGAGCACATTTTTGAGGGGAAGAGGGTTGGGTTAATTTTGTTACAACAATAAACCATAGAAATCTGATCCAAACATTAGCTGTTTGAAGATAGAATGTTGTGTTGTGGAATAGAAGGAAAGACATTTCAATAATTACCTAATCCACAGGGTCATGAGAATGTAGCTCAAGGGATGTTTTTTCTTTTCCATTTTGAACAGATTGTTTCTGTTTGGGGTATAAGACTGATGGGTGGTCTTTGTTCTTTGTTTTGTTAGACTTCTTTGGTTCATTGTAATACTAGATTTATCTGATTGCACAGAGAGATCTTTGAAGGATGTGAACTCTCAGACCCTGTTAAGGTGAGATGGGAAAAGCAAGGTCATCTAAGGGTCTGTGGCCAGTTGGTTACACCAGTGGGTCTTTGGAATCAGATTCATGAGGGTTGTGCAAGTGGTCTGGAGCCGGCTTTTTTGGTTGTCATTGTAATATACTATTCTCTATGACACGCAAGAATTTATAAAGGGAGTTTAATAAAAATATAGAGCTTAGTTGTATTTAGTTCGACAAACATTTGCTGTATGTCTACTTCTTTATGCATCCCAGGACTTTGGGGATCATTTAATACAGTGGTTTCCAAACCTGCCTGGGAGTGTGAATTACTTGGAGAGGTTTTTATAAAAGCTATTGAATTGAGTCTCCAGCGGTAGGAACAAGGAAATTCATATTAAAAACAAAAACAACTTGAAATTTTCTCTTACTCTGATGAAAACCTGCTCTCTCCTGAAGATGCAGCTCCATTGGCCCCTGGAAGCAGCTGGATCTTGGTCTCACCCTGGGTCTGGCCAGGAGGTGAGGTTAGGTCCTCATGCTTTCCCGCTGGCCAGGCTCCATGTTCTCCAGAAAGTAGAGGGACCACTCCTTGTGGTCCTCTACAGTGGCTCTTGAGCTCCTGTCACTCATGTAACAAAGTGTCCTGGTCTTCCTCTCCCCCTGGACTGGCGTCAACCTTGGGGACTTCAGGATGCACAGGCGAACCCTCTCAGCCTGTGTGGCCCCATTTCCTGCAGTCACTCCCATGGCCATGTGGTTGGTGTGACCTGACAGGTGTCCACACCCCACTCCGCCTCCAGCTCGTAGACACGAGCTGCACATCCCACCCTGCGAGTCCTTCTTCAGGCCCACTGGGACAGCGCCTACCACCTGCCTCTCTCCTTCAGCATGGAGCAGTGCAGACTGTTGTGGGAGGAAAACCACTTCTGGGTTGACTTTAAAATGATGATCATGAAGCTCAACTGGCTCTCCTTCCTACCCCGTCGTTTCTTATGGGGGCTTGCTTTCCTCATCTCAGAAGTGACTCCTTCATGCTTTCTCCTTCATCCTAAAACTTCCCACACACCTCACACTCCAATCCCCATCTCTGCTACTCTTGAGAAAATAGAGGCCATCAAAGAGGCCCCCACCTTGCCCTTGCTGGTAGGATGTAGGGACTCTTTTGTCCCTGTGGAAGGTCCAGCACTCCTCTTCTGCAGGTCTGCTCCTCTGGCTCCTTCTGTCTCCTCCTCTGTTCTGCTTCAGTAACCTCTAGCCCTTGGAAGCATGTTCGTGTTTCTCAAGAGAAAATAACCCATACTTGATCCCTCATGGACCTTCATTTCTCTGTTCCTTTTAGAATCTGACTCTTGAGAAGTTGTGTACCCATGGTCTTCACTTCCTCACATTCACTAGGAGAAGAATTCATTAAAAAAATTGGAGGTTTTTGGGGTGCCTGGGTAGCTCAGTCCTTAAGCGACTGCCTTCGTCTCAGATCATGATCCCAGAATCCTGGGATCAAGCCCTGCATCGGGCTCCCTCTTCCACGGGAAGCCTGCTTCTCCCTCTCCCACTCCCCCTGCTTGTGTTCCCTCTTTCACTGTGTCTCTGTCAAATAAATAAATAAAATCTTTAAAAATTTAAATATAGAAATGTACAAAGAAGATAATAATAATTATATTCCCACCTACCTAGAATCAATGTCTTGAAATATCTACTAAAAACAATTTTCCTGAAAGTAAACTCTGTGGCCAGTGTGGGGCTTGAACTCATGAACCTGAGATCAAGAGTCACATCATCCACTGACTGAGCTAGCTATGTGCCTCTCTCTCTCCTTTTTTTTTTTTTTCTAAGAAAAGTCATTCTGGCATGATCTTTACAAAGAATTCAAACAAAAGAAAAATATTGAAATTTTAAAAAATACTACTAAATACTTAGTATTTTAGAAATACTAAGAAATATATACTAATATTAAGGTGGCTCAGTCATTAAGCATCTGCCTTTCACTCAGGCCATGATCCCAGGTTCCTAGGATCCAGCCCTTCATGGGGCTCCCTGCTCAGCGGGAAGCCTGCTTCTCCCTCTCCCGCTCCCCCTGCTTGTGTTCCCTCTCTCACTGCTCTCTCTGTCAAAGAAATAAATAAAATATTTTTTTTAAAAGAAATACTATGAAGATGTATAGATTACTTTTTAAATATATATATATATCTTATATATATATATAGGCATATATTTTTATATATATACTATATATATATATTCATCTGTCAGTGGACATCTAGGCTCTTTCCATATTTTGGCTATTATGGACATTGGAAAGAAGGGCTTTAATTTAATTATTTTTTCAAGTATCACCTAGGTGCCCCCCCCCAGCACTTTTCACGGTGAAAAGTTTCAAGCATACAAAAAAATGGAAAGCAGACATCACTGACATGCAGTAATGAACATTTTATTATATTCGCTTCCCCCCAGCCATTGAAAGTAAGTTGGAAACATCATGATTCTGCACTCCAGTTTTTGGGGTGCATATATTTTAACATGTCTCTCCTGAAATAGTCTCCTGCATAGTATCATTTTTGCTTTTAACAAATTTTAATGATTTCCTAAAGTAATCTAATACCAAATATATAATCATCCCAGTTGTCCCAAGATATTTTTATGGTCGTTTTAAACATTTAAATCAAGATCCAATCAGGGTTCATGAAATGCATTGAGTTATGTCTTTATAGTTTATTTTAATCTAGAAAAGCTCCTCATCCCATTTCTTCCCCATGATACTGACTTTTTGAAAAGCCTGGGCCAAGTATTTTATAAAACGTCCCATATTATGGATTGTCTGATTTATGTTTTGAAGGCTTGCTTAGCTTATTTCCCAACTGAACTTTAGATCTAAGAGCTTGATTACATCCAGATTAAACCTTTTTGGCAAGGCTGCTGCATTGCTGACCCTGTGAACTCTTATTGTATCATTTCGGGGCTGTGCCACTATTTGTCATGTTGGCTGCTTTTGAAGGCTTATTTAAGTGGGGATTGCAAGTTGCACATATGCATGAAATTTAGTTATTTTTTTAAAAGATTTAAAAAATTTATTTATCTGACAGAGATCACAAGTAGCCACAGAGGCAGGCAGAGAGAGAGAGGGGGAAACAGGCTCCCTGTTGAGCAGGGAGCCCAGTGCAAGGCTCGAACTTAGGACCCTGGGATCATGACCTGAGCCGAAGGCAGAGGCTTTAACCCACTGAGCCACCCAGGCGCCCCATGAAATTTAGTTTTAACTGAATTTCAGATATAGATTTCTTCACTACAAGTGTTAGTATTTCTTAAAAGGTCCCTCTGAGATGAAGAGGTCATGGAAAACATTAAGAAGTTGATCTCATCATCACATCTGGGTGGCTCACTTGGTTCAGTATCTGCCTCCAGCTCCAGTCATGATGGGCTGGGGCCCCACATCAGCTTCCCACTCAACGGGGAGTCTGCTTGTCTCTCTCCTGCCACCCCTCCCTCTGCCTCTGCTCTTTCTCTCTCTCTCAAATAAATAAATAAAATCTTAAAAAAAAAAGTTGAGGGACGCCTGGGTGGCTCAGTGGGTTAAAGTCTCTGCCTTTGGCTCAGGTCATGATCTCAGGGTCCTGGGATCGAGCCCCACATCAGGCTTTCTGCTCAGTGGGGAGCCTGCTTCCCCCTCTCTCTCTGCCTGCCTCTCTGCCTCCTTGTGATCTCTCTCTCTGTCAAATAAATAAAATCGTAAAAAAAAAAAAAATTGATCTCACCATGTAAACACGTTCAGTTTAAGACTTCCCTGCTATGAAGGATGAAGATACTCCCGTGGTTCTTCCTGTCTCCCCTCCTCCCCTCCACATCTTGTTTTATATGAAGCAAACTGTTGTGTAATTATAACCCCACAGCTGTTTGAATCTGTTCTATATTTAAATGGAGATAGTAATCAGCAACAGTCTTTTTACCACAATGTCTCCATTCCTAAATTTATTGTTTTGATTTCATTCCTAATTGGTGGATTCCATTGTCAGGTAGGGTTTTTTGGTTTTTTTTTTTTTCATTTTATTTTATTTATTTTTTCAGCATAACAGTATTCATTGTTTTTGCACAACACCCAGTGCTCCATGCAAAACGTGCCCTCCCCATTACCCACCACCTGTTCCCCCAACCTCCCACCCCCGACTCTTCAAAACCCTCAGGTTGTTTTTCAGAGTCCATAGTCACTTATGGTTTGCCTCCCCTTCCAAATTTTTTTTTTTAATAAACATATAATGTATTTTTATCCCCAGGGGTACAGGTCTGTGAATCGCCAGATTTACACACTTCACAGCACTCACGATAGCACATACCCTCCCCAATGTCCATAGCCCCCTCCCCCTCTCCCAATCCCACCTCCCCCCATGAAACAAGATGGGATTGGGAGGGAGACAAACCATAAATGACTCTTAATCTCTCTCTCTCTTTTTTTTAATGGATTTCATGGTTGCTGCTTTACTTAGGTCGAACAGTCTTTATTTATTTATTTATTTATTTATTTAATTTTATTATTATTATTTTTAAAATTGATTTGACAGAGAGACAGGGAGAGAGGGAATACAAGCGGGGAGTGGGAGAGGGAGACGCAGGCTTCCGGCAGAGCATGGAGCCCGATGTGGGGCTTGATCCCAGGACCCTGGGATCATGACCTGACCTGAAGGCAGCTGTGGAACATTGTTTAACAGTGTGTTTTTAGATCTGAAGATTCAGTCTATTTATTTTCCTCACGTCAACAAATTTTCTTTGAATCATTTTCTTTCTTTCTTGAATTCCTTCTTTTCCATATTATATTTTCCTCTAACCTGATCTCTTTATTTGTCTTCTGTAAGCCTGTTCTTGTCGTTTCACCGTTTATGTTGCTGTCTTGTGGCCTCATTTGCAGCGACAGGTTGTGTTCTCTGGCAAGCAGACTCTGAGAGGCGGAGGAAGTATACTGAGGAGAGCTCTTAGGATCCACTCCTGAGGAAGAGTGAGGGAAGTAGGATTTGGCTGTAGTGCAAGCATAGCAAAGCCTGATCCCAGGGGCTCTGGAGCTGGGATGGCCCAATAGACCAGTCCTGAATTGGGGTGGGGACCCCAGCCTGTTACACTTTTTGTACAGACCAGAGATCGGAATGCAGGAGACTCACAGGGAGGGCGTTTGCTAGTTGACAAGGTAACTTTCCTCAGCTGAGGATGTTCTTGGGCAACTGGGGGAATGAATGCTCAGTCCAGACAGGGTCTGGATGGCAAAAATGGCATCCAGCCCTTGGAATTAGTTTTATTCTCCTGGTGGTACTGTCCATTCATTCCATTTCTTATGATAAGTTAAGTCCATTCTTTACTCTCTTCTTGCCCTAGCTGAAATCGGTGACATACAGATTGGCGGTGTATGTGTGTGGGAGGTGGTATTTCCCTCTATTGTAGTAGCCCGAGGAATGGCTGGGAGACAGCGCAGTGCTGCCTTGTTAAAAATGGTGTGAAGCAGGGGTCAGGATTGTGTATCTAAATTACCAGTGCCATTTGTTGAAAGACCGTCTTTCCCACACTGCTCTACACTGTCTTCTTTGTCACGTATGTGTGTATCTGTCCTCGTCTCTGTTCTCAAACCTTTTAGAATCTCTAAAAGTAAGAAAGAGAGTTTTATTCAAGTCCGAGTTAGGATAGCTGTCTGAGAAACATGCTCTTCACAGGAAGAAAGAGCTCCAGAGAATGAACAGTTTTACAGGGTTATATATTGTTTTTATGTCTTGTAAAAGCTCAAAAGATTATATATGAACATACAGGCAAGAATCACAAGTTTTTTCTTCTCGTCAATTTTAATCTTTAATTAGCCTTTTATTAGATTTGTTCCTGGGTATATTATTATTATTATTATTATTAAAAGATTTTATTTATTTGAGAATGAGAGAAAACATGAGTCAGGGGGAGGGAGGGGAGCAGAGGGAGAGGGAGAAGCAGGCTCTCTGCTCAGCAGGGAGCTGGATGTGGAACTTAATCCTAGGATCCCAGGATCATGGTTGGTCTAAGATTTTTTAATAACTCCTGACATTATATATTATAGACAGTCTGTAAACTTTTGTCAGTTGTTAAAATTGTTATTCTGTGTTTTTAAACAGATTCCCATCACCAATTTTTCTTGGAATTGGGCAGGTAAGTGGAAAAGAAAAATTAACTGCTTAATT
This sequence comes from Meles meles, assembly GCF_922984935.1. Lineage (NCBI taxonomy): Eukaryota > Metazoa > Chordata > Mammalia > Carnivora > Mustelidae > Meles > Meles meles. Next base: position 65,624,470 of record NC_060076.1, read on the forward strand.
AGTTGTCATCATACATGATGAAATTTTAGTGCTTTTGCTTAAGACCATGGTTTACAGATGCATTCAGCTGGCAGAGAGCCAGAGGATCATGGTACTTTTGGTGAAACAGCATAAAATTTTTTTTTTTTAAGATTTTATTTATTTGGCAGAGATCAGAAATAGGCAGAGAGGCAGGCAGAGACGGGGGGGCGAGGAAGCAGTCTCCTTGCTGAGCAGAAAGCCTCTTGGGGCTCCGTCCCAGGACCCTGAGATCATGACCCAAGCTGAAGGCAGAGGCTTTAACCCACTGAGCCACCAGGCACCGTGAAACAGCATGAAATATTGACACATCTTATGTCTTTCTATAATTTAGGAAATGTTGTATTTGCTGAAAAAAAAAACCAAACAACTACTTGTTTCAACTTCCTTAATTGGATTTAATTACCCTAAAACTAGGGACCAGAAGACTGAAAGCTTCCAAGGCCTGGTGGGCAAAAAATGAATGGGTTTGAAGCCTGGGATAGGACTAGGAGCACAGTTGCTCCAGTTGAAGTGTGCTATCGATACTCAGTTTAAGCCACTGTGCTGAGAGGAAAAGGGTTGGGGAGATGAGACTGGGTTTACTACACCCTTATTATCAAAACCCTGGAGGTGTTTCAAGAGGCAGGGGTTTTGAATTTTACGTCAAAGTTGTAAATGCTGGCAACTTGTTCCAATTTTCACAAAACTCTCTATGGGCCTAACTAGACATGCTTCCATTTTGCTTCCTGCAGTTTGAGATTTTTTCATTCTCAGTATAAAGATGAGGTTGGAGGGGCACCTGGGTGGCTCAGGGGTTAAGCCTCTGCCTTCAGCTCAGGTCATGATCTCAGGGACCTGGGATGGAGCCCTGCCTCAGGCTCTCTGCTCAGCAGGGAGCCTGCTTCCCTCCTTTTTCTCTGCCTGCCTCTCTGCCTACTTGTGATTTCTCTCTGTCAAAATAAATGAATAAAATCTTAAAAAAAAAAAAAAAAGATGAGGTTGGATAAGCTTTCAGACTAACCTCATTTGGCTCCTTCTGAAATTTCCCATTAATATTAATTCATAGCTTGTTTACTCTCTTGATCCTATGCGGTGATTTCTAGTAGACAAGTGGAAACAGGCACCAAGGCACATTTTTTGTGTGTTTGTTTGGTTTTGCTTTAATTTACAGGGAGAAAAATGTAAAATTAGGAAAATTATATCTGTTAACTAAATTTTTAATTGTGAGTCTTGGAAAGGATGTCATTTATATGGTTAAACATTATTCTGGTTAAATGTTTTGCTGATAAGTCACTCTTTACAACATCATTTTAGGGAAAAAGTAATAAGAAATCAATATTTTCCTTAAGGTCAAAAATAGATTGTCTTAATGTTTCAATGTGAAACAGGTAGAAAAAAGTACTTTAAAAGATCAGTGAATATGTGATAATGTGCCCTTAGTAATCCCCAAGGCAAATAAACTCACTGACTTACTCAAAGTAAAGCCTTTCTGATATGCAATTTGTGGGGAAAGAGAGTAGCAGAACTAATTTAAAAAGTCTGAGTTGCAGAATATTTTAAATAAGGGTTAGTATATTTCTGTAAGAATTACAAAGTAAGTTATAAATATAAACTATAATTATAATTCAAGATGGGCTCATGTTATATTAATCTATCATAAGTATTACATTTGTAAACTCATTAAGCTCAAGGTTTAGGATGTTAATCATGTTGAAGGAGTTCTTAAATTTTTGCATCGTAATATGGAGAAAATTGAGTAAGTTCTAAAATTTGCATAGGAAGATGATATTAAAATTTTTTATTATGAAATTAAAATTTTGTATTCATAATGATAATTTGGAGTATTTCTAATATACTTGATATACTCCAGGTTAATAGGGTTTGAATGAGACATTTTTGCAGGACTGGCTAGATTGAAGAGAAAAATAAATCCCTTTAAAAACTGTTTTTCTCTTAATTTGTCTTCTATGTTATAGGAATATTGGACATCACAGAAAGTATGTTTATATGTAGAGTTTGCCCCCTCAAGGGAGCCCCAGTCTCTATGTGGAAAGGTGACCATATGCTCTACACAGGAAATATGGTCCAGAATCAAGGAGTGGCTTTTCTGACTGTGGTCACTCTGGCCAGTTTTGGGGACACCATTTCTTTTTTCCCCTCTGTCACTATTCCTTGAGCCCCTTGAGACAGGATACGTGTATATACTTTTTGCCTATAGTTCTGGTGGAATTTATACATTGACAAGAAAAATAATTTTTAATACTCTAAGAAACAGTTATTATTTAGAACCTAGAAAATGAATTTTTCTGGATAATATTTTCTTTTTGATGAATCTTTTCTTCTGATGATGTCTTTGTACCTCAGTCTTTCCAGGTATTTTGCTAAAGTTTCTCCCTCCCCCTCATTTTTTTTTAGATGGCAGTGACCATAATGATACTGTATGTATCCAAACTAAATAAACTAATTCATTTCCCTGATTTTGACAAGAAAATTCCTGTGAAGGTATGTGATGAAAAGTACATATAGCTTTGAAGGAAGATGTGAAAATGCTATAGAATTTAAATGAATCTAAGAATACATGTCAATTTCCACACACAGTGTGCTTCCTGCTTACACTGGGTAGAGACGACTTCTTCTTCTTCTTAAAGATTTTATTTATTTGACAGAGAGAGACACCGCGAGAGAGGGAACACAAGCAGGGGGAAGGGGAGAGGAAGAAGGAGGCCTCCTGCTGAGCAAGGAGCCTGATGGGGCTCTATTCCAGGACACTGGGATCATGACCTGAGCAGAAGGCAGCTGCCTAGGACCAAGCCACCCAGGCATCCCTGGGTAGAGACTTCTTAATAGAGATATTATATTACTCATTCAGTTGTTCATTAACATAGTGTAATAATAGTGAAAGTGCATGCTTAACAACTGACATTAAATAAATACTTATGTCTTCTGAAAAGGCAAAGCCCTATCAGGAATTGGTGAGTTTTTTTTGCTAAAATAAAACAGATAGTAAATATTTAGTCTTTGTGGGCTAGACCATCTCTGTTGGAACTATTCAGCTCTGCCACTGTATCATGATATATAAATGAATTGCTGTGATTATGTGCTAATAAAACTTGATTTACATAGACAAAAGATGGGCCAGATTTGACTCTTTGGCCCTACTTTTCTGATCTTGTTTAAGTTTTCATTTTTTTTTAAGATTTTATTTATTTATTTGACAGGGAGAGATCACAAGTAGATAGAGAGGCAGGCAGAGAGAGAGAGAGAGACAGGGAAGCAGGCTCCCTGCTGAGAGAGAGCCCGATGCGGGACTCAATCCCAGGACCCTGAGATCATGACCTGAGCTGAAGGCAGTGGCTTAACCCACTGAGCCACCCAGGTGCCCTAAGTTTTCATTTTTAACTTGGATTGATAAAGTATAAAACCTGCCTTTCCTTCCTGGAATGTGGAACAGAACTACCTTTCTTGAACAGTTGCTGGTTCAATAAACAGTTGTTTTAAGCCAGGCATTTAATTCTTTTTTTTTTTTTTTAAGATTTTTAAAATTTATTTGACGGAGAGAGAGATCACAAGTAGGCAGAGAGGCAGGCAGAGAGAGGAGGAAGCAGGCTCCCTGCGGAGCAGAGAGCCTGATGCGGGGCTCGATCCCAGGACCCTGAGACCCATGACCTGAGCCGAAGGCATAGGCTTAATCCACTGAGCCACCCAGGCGCCCCCAGGCATTTAATTCTTAGAGCAATCCTATACAACAGGTGGTACTAATTGGATTGTGATGGCATTTTTTTGATTTAGGGGTGTTAAATCAGCCTGTCAGTTCATTGAGGATGAGGACCTCACATGGCTTCTTCACTACCACATTTCTAAGGCCTGGAAAGACACTGGCATCTATCACTAGGTTATTCATTAGACTGACCAAGCACATGGGTAGAGCATCAATAATCAGAGACATTCACAAAAAGGGAAAAACAAAATATTGAAGTGTAATGAAAGCTATAAACACAATCATAATTGGAAAAATCAGAATATCGTTGGGTTTGCTTATACTTAGTTTATGACATATTATAATTTTAAACATTTTAAAGTTGTGAAAAATGATCTATAGGTAGGGAAAAAGGAATCATTCATGAATGTGTAGTTGCGTGAATAAGCTGTGCAGTCATTACCTAGGTCATGAAATGGGATCACAATTCTCCTTACCCACTGTTCTGGCTTCTGTGATAATACTTTTCTTGCTTTCTTTGAAATTATTCTAATATGCATTCCTGAATTATGTTTTGCTGAGTTAGTTTTGCCATTCATGAATGTTCTAGGAAGAGAATAGTGTTCTGAACATCCTTGGGGTTGGATCTCAGTGCACATGTATTAGTCAGCCAGGGCTCCCATAACAGAATACCACAGACTGGGGGGCTTAAACAATAGGAACGAGTTTTCTCACAGTTCTGGCGGCAAAAAGGTCCAAGATCAAGGTGTCAGTAGAGTTGGTTTCTGAAAGTTCTTTCCTTGGTGTGTAGACTGCTGCCGTCTCTCTGTGTCCTGATGTGGCCTTTACTTTGTATGTGCACACTCCTGGTATCTCCTCTTCTTAGAAGGACCTCGGACCTTGGATTAGGCCCAATCCTTATGCTATAACCTTAATTACCTCTTAAAAACCCTATCTCCAAATATAGTCCCATGAGGTTAGGGCTTCAGAATATGATTTTTAAAGACAGTTTAGTCTGAAATGATACTTGTGGCATGAATTTGTTTTGGAGGCATATTGGGAAGTGGAATGGTTGACTCCTATCCTGTGCACACCTGCACCTTGAGTAATTAATGTCGAAGTGCCCTCCAAAGTGGTGGTACCGGCTCACACTGCTGAGGGAAGTGCATGAAAGTCCCTGTTGCTCCATATTCTTGCCAATCCTTGATAGGTCAGTCATTTTATTTATTTTTTTACTTTTTTAAACTTTATGCTCTTTTAATTACTGTGTGTCAATATGTCAATCATTTTAAATTGTGCTAATCTGGTGGGTGTATAATGACTTCTTGGCTTTTATTTGCGTTTTCTTGGTTATCAGTGAGGTTTTTCTTTTTCTTTTTCTTTTTTTTATGTTATGTTATTCTTTCCTTTCTGCATCCCCGTTTTCCACTTTCCTCCTGATTAAAGTACCTCCTTTAGAATGTATTAATGGTCAGCTTAAATTCCCTTAGTTTTTGTCTGTAAAAGATGATGGTTTTCCTTTGCTTTTGAAAGATACCCTTGCCTTCTAACTTAATAGATCTTGGAGCATGCAATTCTGCTGTCTTCTGGCTTCCATTGTTTCTCTCTGGGTTTCTGTTCTCACTTAAGTTTTGGCCTGGGGGCTCACTATCTCCCTACATACTTTTATGAAGGTTTTAAATTATTTTATGTAGCATTTTTAATTGTTTTCAGTGGGGAGATTAACACAAATAATCTCGCCCACTGTTTCTAAAAACTGGAAGTCAGTATTGTTTTTATTTTGAATTATATATGGAAAGGGGGGCAACTGATTCTTTTCAGTGCCTAAGAACTTCCAAAGTTGTAATATCCAAGCAGTCTCTTGTTGAGCCAGGGGTAGGCTGCCAACCAGAATGCTGTTAATGAAGAGGGGAAGGTCCCGGATCTGAGGTCCTCTCTTCTTTGTGTCTTCTTTCTTGAGCAAATCTCCTAATAATAAAATTTTATAATTCTTTTGGGGATAGATGACACTTACTATTTCAAAATCCTTCAAAGAATATCTTATCTGAGTTACTGCTTAATGTCTGTTTAGTGGAAGAAGAAATGGTGGACTCACCAGGATAGCTATGGATTATCACATCAGTTAAAAAGTTCTCAGTTATTGTGTGACCTTATGAAAGGGTATATGTTTTTTTTTTTCATTTGTGAAAGACTAGGTCTTCCATTTTGTGTGTTTGTTCAGTATGTTTTGAACAATATTTCTCTTGACAATCAGAAAACAGTTCAGGAACTCGGAGCTCAGAAAACCCAATTCAAGTACTGCTGGTACGTTTTTTAACCTTTGGTAGATATGTAATCATTTTAGACCTTGAAAACAAATAAAGTAACTCCACGGTAATGTGGCTGGTAGACACAACTTTTTGAAAGGGTCACCAGCTTTGTGACATTCCAGTGAGATATGAACCTTTGCTGTCATCCAAAAAAGTGCATAATGCATAGATAACAAGTTTGTACACCTTCTCAAGGGGCCATCTGAACCTGAGGCATGAACTATAAATACCCCTCCTCAACTCAGCAATGCAGCCAGGGGTCTCCACTTAAGAGAGGTGCTAGTTCAGAGCCTCCCTTTAGGGAGATAGTCTGCCAGTCTTGATAAGGTCAACATTTCCATTTCAACGCAGATCCACTCCACGCCACCATGATTATAGATATCATTGCCCACCTAACTATTTTGATCACATGGAGAAACTTATGATGTGTTTTAGATGGTGGGAAATTCACAGCTGTTACAGGGAAATAGACTCGAATGATTTGCTTACTGACAGGAAGTGTCACCATTATGTGAAAGAAAATCGTTATTGGAGTTCTAATCAGATATTCTTTCTTTTTTTTTTCATGGAAGCTATTTCCTCTGCCTCTCCTCTACGTTGGAAACCACATAAGTGGATTATCAAGCACAAGTAAATTAAGGTAGAGTGCAGGAGAATGGTTGATGGGAGGTTTTTGACTCATTTATTTCCAGTGGTACAAAGACCAAGTTTGATTTTGAATATACTGCCTGGGCTACATACAGAAGACAATAATATTTACTAATTTAAGAGAACTAAGTGGAGTTTTGAGTTTAATTTGCTTATATTTTTAGGAAACTTAAAAAGTTTTTCCTTTTTATTCAAGTCTGAACATAGAATGTGAGATCTGTGGGCATCAAGACAGAGAATGTCTGACTTATCCAGGTGGATTTATTTATATTGTATATCCAATATCCAATACATTTATATGAATGGTTCTGTGAAACTGGTTTCATCATGGTTTTGTAAAATCAGGAACATCCTGTCAGATTTAGTAGGTCAGGTTTGGTCCAGAGAAAAATAAAGGACAGATGTTATATTTAAGTGTGTTATATACTTCTGAAATTTGCATTTCCATGTGTTTTAGGGTCCTTTGATTAACTACTTTTGTTAAAAGTCACTGTAAAAATGGAAATGGAAGTAGAAAGACCACGCCACTCTTTATACTGGAAAACTTGGATGCGAGCTGTGTAGCCTAACTAATGAATGCATATGAATGCAGGTGTAAATAACGAGAAAATGAAGTTTGTGCAAAGGATGACAGAGATTGAGGAAAACCTTGTTAGTTCAGTGAGAGTAACAGGGGCCAGGTAGAAAGTAGACCAGAAGGAGAAGTTCAGATAAAACAGACAACTGAAATCAGACCTGTCATCTTTCCTCTTGTTTGGAAACGACAGGTTGTGATTATGGAAAACAAAATGTGAAATGTTGGTTGTAGTTATACATTTTAGTTGTTTTTTTCCTTGTTTTTTTGTTTGTTTATTTGTTTCTTTCACTCAGGACAATCAGTTTTCCTTATTTGTCTCAAATTTGTGTTAAAGTGTCTTGTGGTAGGTGCAAGCCCTGTGTTACCATGTATCCTGTTGGCCTGTCTCTGAGTGAGTGCACCTGCTGCTGCCCCTCATGCTGAAGGGCTTTGGGGGTCTCTGCTTCCTAGATGAGAGCTGCTTCTTCTTCTTTTTTTTTTTTTAAGATTTTTTTAGTTATTTATTTGACAGACAGAGATCACAAGTAGGCAGGCAGAGAGAGAGAGAGGAGGAAGCAGACTCCCTGCTGAGCAGAGAGCCCGACGTGGGGCTCAATCCCAGGACCCTGGGATCACGACTCGAGCCAAAAACAGAGGCCTTAACCTGCTGAGCCACCCAGGTGCCACTGCTTCTTCTTTTTTAAAAAGTGATTTTAGAAACGGCCTTATTACAAGTGTTCTAAACTGCTCTACATGCATTGCAGAATGGGTATAACTTCTCTTCACCAATACAGCACTCTTCTCGAGTAGCAAGCAAGTAGCAGCGTTAGAAATATCTTTACCACATGTGTTCTTAAACACTTTCTACGTGCATCTGAAAGAGGGAAGAGGGGGCATTCCTTGGGTGCCGTGGGGCTTTCTGGAAGAGAGAAGGAACCAGAAAATGAGACTGAGTAGGAAGAAAGATTGTTTATGCAGGGTATCATGTAATGCATTCCCCTGTGCCTCATATTTTCCATAAATGGGTGGTTGGTTCTACTGGTTTGATCATCTGCAGGTTCAGTTTTTCGGACAAGATCAATCTATTGGTATGTTGGGTGCTTCCTACTGTATCATGGGACCACAAAATGTTTTAGCCCATTTTTTTAAAGATTATTTATTTATTTATTTGACACAGAGAGAGAAAGAGAGACACACAGCGAGAGGGAACACAAGCAGAAGGAGTGGGAGAGGGAGAAGCAGGATTTCCGCTAAGCAGGGAGCCCAACACAGGGCTCTATCCCAGAACCTTGGGATTGTGACCTGAGCCAAAGGCAGATGATTAACAATTGAACCACCCAGGTGCCACACCCACTTTTTAAGAAAATAGCTTTTTAAGGTGTAATTGGCATAAAGTAAAGTACACATAATTAAACGCACATTATGATAAATTTTGACCTATGTATATATCTGTGAAATCCATCACCACAATATCCAACACCCACAAAAATTTCCTCAAGTGTCCTACTTATAATGATATTAAATTGATCAATTCCCCTTTTAATAATTTTAAGGGATCAGTCTGGTCCCTTCATTAGAAAGTGCCCCATCCGTCTTTCACCTAATGGTTTTAGGATTCATTGATGATAATTTCCTCGATCCATTATTTCATTACAAGTTACAATATGGTGATTTTCTAACTATATCACCCCATCTGCATGTGTTGTCTAAACTTTGATAAATACACCCTTTCACCATGTCACACAAGAAAGGCAGGATTAAGCTTTATTTATACATGTTCAGAATAATTAATTAGTGTCCTGTCACCTTCAGTGGTGACCAGTGAGTTTTTGTTTATTTTTATTTTTTGTTATCATTATAAACTCATGAATTTTCATTTATTTGATAGAAATTTTTTGTCAGATATGTGTTTTGCAAATATTTTCTCTCAGGCAGTAGTTGGTCTTTTCATTCTCTTAATACTGTCTTTCAGAGGAGAAGTTTTAAATTTTAATGAAATTTTAAATTTAATGAAATTTCCATATCAATTTTTTCTCTCATGGATCATGTTTTGGTATTGTTTTTGTTTGTTTGCTTTAAGGTTTTATTTATTTATTCAACAGAGAGAGGGAGAGAGAGAGCACCTGCACAAGCAGGGGGAGTGGCAGGCTGAAGGAGATGCAGACTTCCTGCTGAGCAGGGAGCCTGATGTGAGACTCCATCCCAGGACCCTGGGATCATGACCCAAGCCGAAGGCAGAGGCTTAACCAACTGAGCCACCCGGGTTCCCTGTGCTTTTGGTATTGTTTTTAAGAACTTGTTGCCAAGCGGTGCCTGGGTGGCTCACTCAGTTAAGTGTCTGACTCTTGATTTCTGCTTAGGTCAGGATCTCAGGGTTTTGAGATTGAGCCCTATGTCAGGCTCCATACTCAAAGGAGTGTCTGCTTGGGATTCTCTCTCTTCCTCTGCCTCTCCCCACTTCCCTCTATTAAAAGAAAAAGTTATATATATATATACATATATATAAATCTTACAAAAAATAAAAATAAAAACTCATTGCTGAAACCAACATCACCTAGATTTTCTCCTATGCTATGCTATCTTCCAGGAATTTAATAGTTTGCATTTTACATTTAAATGTATGGCCTGTTTTGATTTTATTTGTGAAAGGTATAAGGTCTATCTGGATTCTGTTTTTTTGCATGTAGGTGTCCAGTTGTTTGAACATCATTTGTTGAAAAGATCTTCCTTTCTCCGTTGAATTATGTTTGCTCCTTTGTCAAAGATGAGTTGATTATATTTGTGTAGGCTTATTTCTTGGCTCTCTAGTCTGTTCACTTCATCTATTTCATTACTTGATATTTCAAGTCATTTTATAAATAATTCTTTTGATATTCATATTATCCCATCTCAGGCCAATGGGAGGCCCTTTGAGTAGGCTTTTATATTCTAGGCCCCCAGTAATCTGACTATTTCCTTGCTGTTTGGCACATGATGTCCCAAGCTTACCTTGGAGTTTTCCTGCCATTTCTTCAAGGATCCCCTGGTTAATTTAATGTTAAAGGTTATGTTGAGGCCACAATCTGGGTGCTATATATATTCTGAAGGACCAGCCAACACAGTTTCCTGATGATTGATATGTGGAATGTCCGACAAAGGTGACTTCATGGTTTTTGGAAGAATGGGATTACCATTGATTGGATATATACCTAGGAGGATTTCTGGTAATTAGGCAGTTCTCTGTTTAAATATTTTCAGGAATTGTCAAACTGTTTCCCAAGGTGGGTACACCATTTACAGTCCCACCAGCAGTGTAAGAAGGCTACAACTTCTCTACATTCTTGCCAAATATGTTATTATCTATCTTTTGGGTTATGGTTGTTCTAATAGTTGTAAAGTAGTATCTTGTTGTGGTTTTGATTACATTTCTCTGATGGCTAATGATGTGAAGCATCTTTTCATGTACTTATTGGAGATATATACATATAGATATATATATATATATATCTGTATCTATCTATATATCTATATATATCTATTCAAATCTTCTGCCTATTTTAATAGGATTATTCATCTTTTTAAGTATTAAGTCTTCTTTATATTTTATATACATAGGTGCCTTATTATCTGTATGATTGCAAAATTTTCTCTTATTGTGTGGGCTTTTACTCTCTAAATGTATACTTTGAAACAAAAGTTTTAAGTTTTTTAAAATTTAACAAAGTAAAATATACATAATATAAAATATCATTTTAACCAATTTTTTAAAAAGATTTTATTTTTTTTATTATTTGACAGAGAGAGAGGGATCACAAGTAGGCAGAGAGACAGGCAGAGAGAGAGGGAGATGCAGGCTCCCCGCCGAGCAGAGAACCCGATGTGGGGCCCAATCCCAGGACCCTGAGATCATGACCTGAACTGAAGGCAGAGGCTTAACCCACTGAGCCACCCAGCAGCTCCTGTTTTAACCATTTTTATGTGTACATTTCATTGGCATTCATTATATTACGTGTTGGGCAACCATCTCCACTATATCTAGAACTTTTACGTCATCTTAAACTGAAGCTCTGTACCCATTAAATAGTAACTCCCCATTTTCCCAGGCCCCCAGCCACTGGTAACCTCTATTTTACATTCTTTCTCTATGAATTTGCCTACTGCAGATATTTCATGCAGTGAAATCATACAATCTTTGTTCTTTTAAATTATGAATTTTTTTAATGAGCATAATGTTATCAAGGTTCATCCATGTTGTAACATGTGTCAGAATTTTATTCCCTTTTCTTTTAAAGTAAACTTTAAGTCCAGTGTGGGACTCAAACTCAGAACCCCAGATCAAGAGTGCTCTACTGACTGATCCAGCCAGGCACCTCTGTTCCTTTTTTGTTGTTGTTGTTGTTGTTGTTGTTAAAGCTAAATAATATTCTATTGTTTGTATGTACCCATTGATTATCCACTTATAAACTGAAAATTTTTATGGAGCTAATTTTTCAATTTTTCTTTTGCTGCTTGTGCTTTTGGTATTGTATCTTAGAAGACCTTGCCTAATCCAAGGTCATGAAGATTTACCCCTACGTTTTCTTCTAAGATTTTAATAATTTTAGTTCCTATTGGAAGTCTCCTACAAAGGCTTTAGGTCTTTGATACATTGTGAGATCAATTCCTGTATGTGGTTTGAGGAAGGGGTCCATGTTCCTTCTTTTGCATGTGGGTGGATAGTCAGTTGTTCCAGTACCATTTTTTTTTTGAAAAGATATTTCTTTCTCCATTGTATTGTCTTGGCACCCTTCTTGAAAATGAATTGACCATAATTGTATGGATTTATTTCTTGATTTTTTTTAAATTTCTTGATTCTTAATCCTATTCATTTGATTATATTTCTATACTGATTATGGTAGCTTTGTAGTAAGTTTTAAAATTGGGTCCACAAACTTTGTTCTTCTTTTTCAAGATTGTTTTGGCTTTCTGGTTTCCTTGTATTACCATATTAACTTTAGAATCAGCTTGTCAGTTTCTGGGGGGAAAAGCCAACTGAGATTTTGACAAGATTTTTGATTCTGTTGGCTCTATAGATCTATTTCGGGGAGTACTTCCATTTTAATAATATTAAGCCTATTGATCCAGAAACATGAAGTGTCTTTCCATTCATGCTTCTTTAATATTCTAACAATATTTTGTAGTTTTTAGTATACAGGTCTTATACTTCTTTTCTTAAATTTATTCCTAAGAATTGTGTTCTTTTTCATGTTATCATTAACAGAATTTTTTTAATTCCCTTTTTGGATTGCTCATTGCTAGTGTATAGAAGTATAATGATATGGGACGCCTGGGTGGCTCAGTCGGTTAAGTGGCTGCCTTTGGCTCAGGTCATGATCCCAGGGTCCTGGGATTGAGTCCCGCACTGGGCTTCTTGCTCAGGGGAGAGCCTGCTTCTCTCTCTCCCTCTGCCTGCTCCTCTGCCTACTTGTGTTCTCTCTCTCTCTCTCTGTGTCAAAAAATAAAGAAAATCTTAAAAAAAAAAAAAAAGTATAACTGATGTTTATATATTCAATTTTTTCCCCACACTCTTGCTTAACTATTAGCCCAGATAACTTTTTAGTGGAATACTCAGGGTTTTCTATATGTGTCATCTGCAAATAAAGATAACTTTATTTCTTCCTTTCCAAACAGTATGCCTTTTTTTTCCCCCTCCAGCTTAATTCCCCCTTTTAGAATCTCAAGTACTTGTTAAATTGATGTGGGGTTGAGAGCAAGCATTATGGTCTTATTACTGATCTTAGGGGGGAAACATTCAGTTTTTCATCAGTAAATATACCTTACTTGCTTTTTTTTGAATTAATTGACTTTTGGCTTACTTTGAAAAAGGCAGTTCTAACCGGTCTCATAAGTTACAAAGTTCCTGAAAATTCTTTCTGTACCTGCTCTCTTTTTGTGGGATTATTGATCACATACAACCCCTCCTCAGGTCTGGTCAGGAGGAGCTGGCCACTAACCTTGTGGCTCTGGTTCTGACTTTCCTTCTCTAGGTCGCCATCTTCTCAGAATCATATCTGGAAGCAGATGAAAGTGGGCTGTTTCAGCCCAGGCAGTTTGTTGGCTGTGCACTGAGCTGTGCTTAGAAGCTGGGTTTTGACAGTCAGTGAAATGTTTTTAAGTCTTTTTAAAACGTAGTGAATATATCTTCATTACCTAGAGTTTTTTGGGAAAAATAACCCATAATTTTATTCTCTAACATACTATTTACTTTATTTTTTAAAAAAGATTTTATTTATTTATTTGAGGAGGGGGAAAGGCACAGAGGGAGAGTGGGAGAGAGAAGCAGACTCCCTGTTCAGTGGAGAGCCTGATGTGGGGCTTGACCCCAGGACCCCAGGATCACGACCTGAGTGGAAGGCAGATGCTTAACTGACTAAGCCACCCAGGCACCCTTAACATACTATTTTATTTTATTATCATTTTTAAAGATTTTATTTATTTATTTGACAGAGAGAGAGAGATCACAAGCAGGCAGAAAGCAGGCAGAGAAAGAGGGGGAAGCAGGCTCCCTGCTGAGCAGAGAGCCCGATGCGGGCCTTGATCCCAGGACTCTGAGACCATGACCTGAGCCAAAGGCAGAGGCTCAACCACTGAGCCACCCAGGCACCCAACATACTATTTTAAACATCGATTTCAGTCTTTTCCCATATGGTGGACTGCATCTTGTTTTAGTAGTAGACTCTATGTAGTTTTGTGCCTTCTTTATTTAATATTAATTTTCTAATAGTTACATAAAGTTTTACATTATAGAGTTAACATATAATGTTCCCTCAGGTAGATTTATCATATTTTTTTTATCATTGCCTTGTATGACTTTTAAGTTGTTTCTGATGTTTTTCCCAAAGACATTATTGCAGTGAACACATTTGTGCACATGGTTTTTTTCTTTCTTTTGTATTATTACTTCAGGGTAAGTGTCCCAACAAGAAATAATTAGGTCCAAGGTTAGCAGAACTTAATGACAATTGATACATTGTTCCAACTCAGTTTGCTGAAGGGTGTGTTGGTTTACATTACATACAATCTTTTAGCATGGTCTTTGTAGTTTTAGCACAATCTTTTCAGTAGTTGGGTTACATGAATTTTGAAAAATTGTTAATAAGTGAAAATAATTGTTAACAAGTGAAAGTGGCATGAAACTATTAAATCTCCGTTTCTTTTTATTATTTAATGTGATTTGTTAATGGTATAGGTGAGAATTAAGGTTAATTTCTATGTTTAATTTGGAAAGTAAGTGAGCTTAATTAAAAATGTAAAACATGTTAAAAAAAATACTTGGCATCTGATGTTATTATATTTGAATCTTTTCCCAACAGCTTGCCGATGTTCACTGTGCTCAGAAAATTTACCATTCCATTCACTTTACTCCTGGAAACCATCATACTTGGGTAATTCTTGTTTTTCTTCTATTCCTCTTATGTCCTTTCCCCTCATCCTACATTATTTTTATGTAGCAAATTCTCAACATCTAGTTATTTTTCCAAAGAGTTGTTTTGAATTGCTAGTAGCAATAACTTAGGGCCCTGGGCCCCGTGGTTGATTCACTTAAAAGCATCTCCTGTTTCCATGATTCCTTAAGAACATAATGTGTGATTTTTTTAAATTGTAATTTTATATTAGACTAATAATATGTGTTTATGATAGAAAATTCTTTTAAAAATGCAAGAGCCTCAAAACAGATGTAAATATGTTTCCTGAATCCGATGGAATGTACACTGATTTTGGAATACAGAGGAAAAATTGTCCGTGTGTACCACAGGATAGAAATGCAGGAAATCACAGAAATCCATTTTGATATAGTGATTGTGATGTAACATAGGAATAAATTAATTTTTATAATGTTGGTTTAAAAATCTCTCATAAAGACACTCAGGCTGGACTCTAAAAATGTGAGTCCTAGTTTTGCTGGGAAGACCATTTAGCAATGAAATTTGGATGATGGCCCAGTTCTAAGTCCTACTGTTGAATTTTATCCTAATCTTTGGATGCTTGATAGAAGACCAACTAGAACTTCCAGCAGGACTCTTCTGCATTTTGTCACAGCATCTTTCCAATGAGAACAGAGAAATACATTTATAATTAGATTAGATATCTGCTTAAGAAATACATTTGATCTAATTTATTAATCCACTTACAGGTGCTTACAGTGCTTTCTCTAGGTAAAGTGATGTCCATTAGATTTTAGCCATAAGACTGTGAACAATGTCTGTTTTCAGTTTAAGAGTCATAATCCCTGTTTTTTCCTGCCTTGCTCCTTCCCTTCTCTATCCATCCAGGAAACAGTATTCCTTGAGCATCATCGTCAGTGTTTTTACCATTGTGCTTGGTGCTTTCATAGCAGCTGGGTAAGACTTTGGACTGTTTCTGCTCAATAACTTCTTTGTGCCTTTGACAATAGGCCCGGCCCCACCCTCATTTTCCATTCTCCATCTGGCTGCAGTTGAATTGAGCAGCCAAGAGACAAGTCTGTTGATGTTAGTGGGTTCCCCATGTGTTCCTGTGAAAGTCAGAGTGGGTTCCAACTTGGCCAGAACATTTCTGAGAACATGTAAAGGGAACATTAGAAGATATGAATACAGCTTTTCTCCCTAAAAAGGAGTAAACTATTTCCTATTATTACTGAATGTTTGTCTTCAATACAGAAATTCACTAGAAAAGTTCTTGGGCATCTGGTCAAGAATAACAGCTTTATAAAGCCCTTGCAGGCTGATTTGTTTTGTCACCTGTGATGCCTTAGCAGTCTGTTTCCAAGGCTGGCATGCTCTCATTAAATGTATTTGTATATTTGGGACATGAGCCAATACCAGTGTATGACTAAGTGGATCCTTGAACAACACGGCGATTAAGGGCACCAACATCCTCTCCCCCCGTACATAGTGGAAAATCCGAGTATAACTATTTGCTCCCTAAGAACTTCAGTACTGATAGCCTATTGTTGACTGGAAGCCTTATTGATAACATAAATAGTTGATTAACACATATTTTGTATGTTCTATGTATTATATACTGTATTCCTAAAATAAAGGAAGCTGGGGAAAAGTGTTAAGAAAATCATATGGAAGAGAAAATACATTTACTCTACTGTACTGTATTTAGTGAAAGAAATCCACAGATAAATGGATCAGCACAGTTCAAACCTGTGTTGTCCAGGGTCAGCTAGAGTGTCTTACTCATTAAAATGCAAGAGCAGGAATGTGGACTTCCAGGTTTGCAGTTGCAAGCAGACACTCAGACTCCTGACTTTTACAGCCTAGTGGTTAAAGCTTGTGTGCAGTTATATTCTGTGGGTCCAGAACTTAGCCTGGCCCTTGTCAGCTGTTTCTCAGCCTCTCTCTGCCTCAATTTTACTCATCTGTAAGGTAAAGAATGTAATAGAAAAGAAAAACCTGCCTGAGTGAAGGGAAGAATGCAAAGATTGGATGAATTTCAGTTAAAGTAGTTTTCTTAACTGATTTATTTGGATGATACTTATTGTCTGGGGACACCTGGGCACCTGGGCAGCTCAGTCGGTTAAGCATCCAACTCTTGATTTTGGCTTAGGTCATGATCTCAGGGTCCTTAGATTGAGACCCGCATCTGACTCCATGCTCAGCATAGAGTCTGCTTGTCCCTCTCCATACCCCTGCTCTCTCTCTCTCTCTCTCTCAAATAAATAATTAAATAAAATCTTAAAAAAAAGTTCTGGAACACTAATTGCAAAATAAATAAGGATGTGGATATTCTCTTCTAGTCTCTTCACTTACTAGGTGTATAAGCAGGGAGCTATTTAACTTCCCTGCACCCCAGTTATTTCAACTATAAAATAGAGATTAGAATGGACCCACCTGAATGCAAGCTGGTGTGGCCACTCTGGAGAACAGTATGGAGGTTCCTCAAAAAGCTGAAAATAGAGCTACTATATGACCTTGCAATTGCACTACAGGGTATTTACCCTTAAGATACAAATGTAGTGATCTGAAGGGGCACCTGCACCCCTGTGCTTATAGCAGCAATGTCCACAATAGACAAACTATGGAAAGAACCCAGATGTCCATCAACAGATGAATGGCTAAAGAAGATGTGTTTCATATACACAATGGAATACTATGCAGCCATCAAGAGAAATGAAATCTTGCCATTTGCAGTGATGTGGATGGAACTAGAGGGTGTTAGGCTAAGCAAAATAAGTCAGTCAGAGAAAGACAATTATGATATGATCTCACGGATGAGGAATTTGAGAAACAAGACAGAGGATCATAGGGGAAGGGAGGGAAAAATGAAACAAGATGAGAAACCAGGGAGGGAGACAAACCATGAGAGACTCTTATCTCAGGAAACAAACTGAAGGTGGCTGGGGAATGGAGGGGGAGGGATGGGGCGGCTGGGGGATGGACATTGGGGAGGGTATGTGCTATGTGAGTGCAGTGAATTGTGTAAGACTGATGAATCACAGACCCGTACCCCTGAAACAAATAATACATTAGATGTTAATTTAAAAAAAATAGACCCACTTAATAGGATCTTTGTGTGAATCAAATGGGATAACAATAAATTGGGGTTTATACACTAGTATGTGGCCCAAACCATGTTGAGTGTTTACTGTCAGGTGTCGGCTTAGGTGTGGCAGGGGGAATCCAGAGTTAACAAAACAGACAGGAATCCTTGCTTTCGAGGAGCTTCCTTTCTAGTTGGTGGGGACAGACAGTAAGCAAAAGAAACAGATTAGAAAACAGGGCATGCCAGATGGTGACAGATAATGATGATGTATTTTTTTTTTTTAATTTTACATGTGTTAATTTCTTGCCTAGACCACAGTTTGTTATTTATGGTTTCATTGGTAATGTCCTCCTTCTCAGTCCTGGCGGTGGCTGAGTTGAGCCCCCCTGCGAGCTGGCCCCTGGTTTGAGCACTATTTCCGGCCTCTGGTTGGAGCCAGCATGGACAGGAAAGGGCAGCACTGAGAGCCTATTGTAGTCTTGAAGTTTTGTTCCAAGAAACTCCTAGGAGCAAAGGAGCTAAAAGAGGGAGGTGCTCTGTTGAAAGCACCCTCCTCCCACAGTGCCTTGGGGTGTCCCCTGGGCAGCCTCTCTTTAATTAAGTTCCTTTGAGCTCAATTTGGAAACTACTGACTTTGAGGCAGTTGTACACATTTCCAAAAGAATGATTTATAGAAATGTCTGGAAGACTTTGGTGAGAAATGGCACTTCAGATGCTGTCTCTGGAGGCATATTTCCAGCCCCACTGAGTGGAAATTCAGCTCATAGTTACCACATATGATATTCTAATGAGATGAAAGGGTAAATAGTGTTTTCAGAGCATTGCATTTCCCCCCAAGAGCTAGCTTGGAGCAGCACTTCTCGACGTTTTCCTTCTTTAGCATCCAGAGAATGGGTACTCTCTGGGTGGGTGACAAGCGCCCTTCGCTGAAGGCTGGCCATCACCCCACCCTTCTCTCCTCTCATTAAGATCTTCTTATCCAAATGCAAATTACTATAGAGCTGATTCAGTCAGATGGGCCAGTTTATGCTGCTGTAACAAACAGCTCCCACATTTACACACCAAATATATTCTGCTCACACTGCATACTCAGACCAAAATTAGTTACATGGGATGGGGTGGGGGGTGCTGTGCTCATGGTAGCTACTTAGGGACTGAGGATGATGAAACCCCTGCCTCAGAAGGGACTTCCTTCCTCACCCAGGAGGGAAGAAGGCATGTGGGGAATCATGTGTTGGCTTTTCAGACTTTTGCTTGGAACTGCCATGGGTTACCTCCTCTTACATTTTACTTGCCAGACAAGTCACATAGCCAGAAAAAGTCAAATATTATGTCTGAAAACAGCCCTAAATGACAACTACAATGGTTAACCATGAATCTGCTCTCATGTATTAAAGCAAGCAAATTGTTTTCAAACTTCTGTGCTTTTACCAATGGCCTGAATGAGTGGTGTTGGGGACATGTAACCCCTGGAGTAGAAGACCTGAGAAATCTGGGAATTTCCCTCAGGCTCTCTGAGCTCCCCTAGGAACCTGTTTTTTTTTTTTTAATCCATTCAACTCTTTGCCATTTTATGCAACAGCAGACTCTTCTTAACACAGAGCCAAATGTGGGTAGGCGTGAGATTTGGAAGACCCTTATTTTGAGAGATTCTATTTTTTGTGATTGAGCCAGAGAATTCTGATTTATGATGATCTAAAATTAATTTGCATTCTCGCAAATATATTTGTAGTTAATGGTACCAGCAGAAGCCTTGAATAAATCTGGTTTAATTTGGATTCAGATTTTGATGAAATTTTTGCCACTTTTTCCCCTTCTCTTTGGTTAGAAATAGTCTTTAAAAAATTTATTTTTTTTTAATTTTGCAGGGATCAGGATATGCCACTCCAAAATAGGCCACTTAGGCATAAACATTATTTTGAGCTGAAGGCAATTAATTAAGAATCAACAGATGTAGAAAGAATTCTCTGTCTTCCCCTTTCCTGGCTAAAAGTAGACCATAAATTTCCTTTTGTAAGAGTGGTTCCCCCTACTCCCTCTACCCTGAACCCTCCACCAGGAATAGGAAAGCAGTCCTTATTACTGGTGATGGAGAGTTAGTACCAAGAGGAGTCTGCATAAATAACCCTTACTACAATAAACCTTCTCTTCCATTAGTTTCCCCTATAAATTTCCTAGTCTTTATTCCATAATTTATTTGTTCCTTGGAATCCAAACTTCTTCATTTTTAAAATGATATATAAGCCCCAGAGTCTAACTACTTATTTGAGATTCATTTTTTTGTGAACTCCTTTACATGTAAAATATTTAATAGAAGTTGTATTCCTTTTCTCTTGTTACCCTACTGTCAAATTTGCAGGCTCCAGTGACTGAACCTAAGAGTGTAGAGGAAGCCCCTTTGATGCTAAGTATTTCTGAATTATGACATGGCTCTCATACTGTCTGTAAGATCAAGTGTGGTAGATTAATCACCTCAGGGCTCAGCTGTTCTCTCTGTCCTCCCTGAGCCATTTTTATACTAGTCCTCCCTGAACATTTTTATACTAGTATTATTTATATAAAATGGAAATTGAAGGTGGTGATGGGGATGGGGAGAAAGGAGTCTTAGAGGAGTTGTGGAGAAGGAATGGATCCTTGCCTTGTTTTATCGTTGGACCGGGTGTGATGGGTACCCAGACATCACGGTGGGTGATGTGACCAGCCGGGTACCAGATGGAGGTGTCAGTTCCTCATTTGACCCCTCTTGCCCCAGTAACTGCCCAGCTGTCCCCACAGGGCTGTACCCGGAGATGGCCCTGGTTATTACAATAAGCAAATCCACTGGGTGGGTTGGACAAATCACTCCCTTTAGAAAAGAAGGGCATCACCAATGATTATGCCAGTTGATTGTTAGTGAAAGAAAGGCCTTTGCCGTTGAAGGAAGATGGTTAATGTCCCTTTGGTGTTAAGCCATTCATGATTAAATTGAAGCCACCTGATGGCCTGGTTTTGTTTTGTCTGGAGGCAGAGCAGAGGAATTAACCACAGAGGGGGAAAATATGCCAGAGGGAAAAAAAAAAGGTAGTTACGGGCATCACAAGTGGATTTGATTAGGGAAAGATAAAACAGGCAGGCTTTGAAGGCCAAGCTGTGTGAGTTTCTGAATAATCATCCTCCTTTTTGTGTTCTCCCTTCCAGTTCTGACCTCGCCTTTAACTTGGAAGGCTATATTTTTGTATTCCTGAATGATATCTTCACAGCAGCAAATGGAGTTTATACCAAACAGAAAATGGACCCTAAGGTACCAGGCCTTCGCTCCTGTGGTTTTTAGGCTTTGTCATCTTGTCGTTGAAATTGCATGAAAAAAGAAATGAATTTGTAAAGTTGGCATGTAATTTAATTTACATGGTATGCTTTATAAATCACTGATTTCTTTTCAGTTATCCTCTCTGTATGGGTTCTTGTTACCCCGACCTTGCAAAGTTTTGGGAGAAAATCAGATAGGGAGGGAAAAGACACCACTATTTTCCAGGCAGAGTCAGAATACGTAAAGAGGAGATTATTTGGAAAGGCAAAATAAACTTAAAAGTTTTTTGCAGTCCTGCTCAGTGAGCAAGGCAAAGTAGGGGGTATTCTGAAGCAACCCTAGTTTGGGAGCCTGAAGACGTGGGTGACGCAAGTTTTGCGGCTTCCTGGTCTCTGTGACTTGGACCCTTAACTCCTCCAGACCTCAGATCCTTCTTCTGTGGCATGGCCATTGTATCTGCTCCTGGCCAGCGAGAAGTGCCTCTCCTGATCAGCCGTTGAGCAGTCCCCCAGAGACCCTTGGGCAGACGAGCCTGCTTGCACAGGGCTGCCCCCCTGCCAAGGCCCCTCGTGCTTCCCCTGCCCCAGCTGTTCCAGGAGCCCTGGAGGATGAGCCAGGCATATGTTGCCTTGTTTCAAGTTCTTTGTGTTGAGTGAGGGAGTTTGCTCAGAAGGACAGACTTATTTCTATGAGCTGTTTTTTTTTTCTGCACGGCCCTTTGTTTTTTTTTAACCGGTGGCAGTTTTACAAAACCAGGTTTCTTGCCTTTTGAGGGTCCCAATAGGTCACCCTTTATGAGAAATGGTGGAAAATGGGTGTAGCCACTTTGATGAAAAGTAAATTTATGCAAGTTTAGAAAAGGAGATACCTGGTGTTTTAACACTGCTGCTCCTTGACAGAAAGAGCAGATGTTTTTAAGGAGTTCTGTTTATATTAACACTTTCAATGTTCTTTATTTTGTTCCAGATTTCCCATTCTGAATACAATACTTAGAAAAAAGAAACAAAACCGAATCGGAATGGTAGAGATGGGTGGGACCTCGGAGTCCCTCCATTTTTATCTGTCATTTTTGTCTAAAATAAATGTTTATTTTGCTATCATGATGTACTTGAAGTGAAGCTTTTTACATTAGGAATTTGCTAAAAAAAAAAAAAAAAAGGAATTTGCTGAAAATATTCCAACACAGAGTTGGTCGGAATAGATTTTTAACTCTGCATAAATACACAATTGTGTAAATGGCTCCAGGAAATTTGGTGCTTTGTATTTCTAAAATTGAGTGTTTTCTTTGTTTTTGTAGGAGTTGGGGAAATATGGAGTGCTTTTCTACAATGCCTGCTTCATGATTATACCGACTCTTATCATTAGTGTCTCTACTGGAGACCTTCAACAGGTAAGCTGAGGAAGGTCATTGCAGTCTGACTGAGCAGTCTCTTAAAGTCTTAATAGTTAACTTCTGGCACTCACTGCAGGGAAGTGTGTAACGGTAAGTAGGATGAGCAGGAGGGTCCCTCAAAGCGAGGTCTGTGACATCCCCAGCTGCACCTTTGGCACAATCGTTTCCTTTGTGTTTATCTTCAGACACATGGGAAAGTAGTCACAAGAACTCTGGACTTGAAGTTTTTTTGAATACAATGACAGTAAAAATCTGAATTTGAGTCTTAATATCCCTATTTGCTGATGTGGGGATCCTGGGAAAACTAACTTAGAAGAGGATTTTGATCGTTTAAAAAATGGGTTTATTTATCTCCTGCCTTTATAATGGACATTTTGAAACATATGCAAAATAGAATAATTCAATGAATCTCATGTACCCACCACCCTGTGTCAACACTTTTTGGCATTTTGCCATTCTTATTTCATCTATTCCCATCTGCTTTCATTCTTTTTTCCCTCCTGGAATATTTTTAAGCAAATTCCAGAGATCATGGAGATTTGCATCTAAGTATTCTGGGAGGTACATTTGGAATTTTGAGAATGTGTTGCTTGGTATTTGCCCTGCTCACCTGTTTGCTGCACACACCTGAGAGACAAAGAAAATGGTCTAGGAATAGAGGAGGCCCAGCTGGAGGGAGTGAAGACCATCTCTCAGGAAGGGTAAAGATTCAGCTCACAGCATCCTTACTGTCCTCTTTGAAGCGTGCCAGCCCATGTCAAGCTCTGTTTTTTCAGAAAGCTGCTAACTGTAACACTTCTAAGAAGTTTGCCTGTATCTTAAGGGAGATGCTTAAGTTCATTAGAGAAAATTTGCTGGGCAGCACTTACCATCCAGCCTTGCATCTGCCCACAGAGCCAAGCCCCAGACACTAAGTCTCTGGGTGCGGGACCCAGGTTCAGGGTTCAGAGGGGCCCTGTGCAGTGGCTGCTCACCCACCACAGGACACTGTTGCTGTGTGTACTGATCAGCAGGTGTCTGTGGGGCACTCAGGTTGAGTGGATCCCATCTGTAGCCTTTCTGGGGTTTGAATACTTCGAGAAGTTTGCAGCCTCTTGTGGGCTCCTTGGGTGGATGTTGGGGCTTCTCATTCTTTCTTAAAACTACACTTTCTTATTGGTACAATCCCTTTCCAAAAGAGGGGACAGGAGAACTTGGCAGCAATGCTATGAATGGCATGGTAACCAGAAACTGAATTTTAGGTACCTTATGAGTTAAATCTCCTGGATGTATCATGTTAATAATTTGTAACATGTTCCCATAGGAATGTGTGTTCCCACATCCAAACCTTTGCTTTATGAACTTATAACAGGTACTCTTAGAAGTTTCACCTGCTTGTGGGACGCCTGGGTGGGGCCCCTTGGTGAGTCGTGGGAACGTCTGACTCTTGGTTTTGGCTCTGGTCATGATCTCATGGGTTCGTGGGATGGGCCCCACAATGGGCTCTGCCCTCAGTGGAGAGTCTGCTTCAAGTTTCTCTCCCTCTGCCCCTCCTCCCACTCCCTCTCTCTCTAAGATAAATAAGCCTTTTAAAAAGTTTTACCTCATGGGGTGCCTGAGTGGCTCAGTGTGTTAAAGCCTCTGCGTTTGGCTCAGGTCATGATCCCAGGGTACTGGGATCGAGCCCCACATGGGGCTCTCTGCTTGGCAGGGAGCCTGCTTCCCCTCCTCCACCCTCTGCCTGCCTCTCTGCCTAGTTATGATCTCTCTCTCTGTCAAATAAATAAATTAAAAAAAAAAAGTTTCACCTCCTTGTAATGCTTACCATTGCAGAATTATACTTTCTCAGTTAATAATAAAAATAATAGCTAATAATTATTGAGGACTTATCAGACTTTGTTCAAAGCATTGCACATGAACTATTTCACTGCTTTCCACAACAGCCCTCTGAGGAGAGGGTACTGCTGTTATGCTCATCTTTTAGATGAACCCAGTGTTTAAATAACTTCCAGGGATACAGGGGATCCATCTAGGCAGTCTGACCGAGGAACACATCTTCCACTGTCCTCCCAGTTACTTCATTGTATATGAAAAGTGCTTTTTTCCTTCATGCATGAAAAACCAGAACCTAGTGCTTATATCTTTAGAAAGTATAAGAGGCTGAACATATACTCTAACCTATTAAACAGTGGTGTTCTAGGAGAATATTATGCTCCTGTTCTGGCTTTTGGTGTTAAACTCTCTCAATATTTACCCTTGGCTAGCCTCTTCTGTTTGACCAGGCTCCTAAGATTTCAAACAGAAGGTACCTTCGAGCCCCAGTTGTGGTTACTAGCCACTGTAATTCCAGAGCTAAATATAGAGATTTAAAAAAAAAATCTATATGAAAATTATAATTTAGAAAAAATAGAATGTGTTTAAAGCTGTAAGAAAGGACTACTATAAAAATGAAAAAATACAAGGTCATGAAATTAAAACTTTGACTCTTTTTAAATTTACAAGTATTGTATGATAAGAGTGCCAAAAGATATGGGACAGTTTCTGTAATCAGTCATTTTTAAATCCCCGTAGAAAATATTTGATATTTTCACTAGTAAGATTGTTCTGCTCTGTTGCAAGTTTCTTTCAGTTGGTTATTTTTAACTATGGTTGAATCCATTTTAGATTGTGAAGCAAATAAAATAAAGGAGAGAACTTATGTAATTAGGTCTGTTAGTCTATAAAATTGCATTTTATTTGCAGTTTGGGGTGATTGTACCAAAAGTTGATTGATGAATTAGGGTAAAATGCTAACTTATTAACAGAAGAAGTACTTTGATGAGTCATTTTTCCTGGTTGACTGGAGAAAATCAGAGATTGTGGTAAGACTTGTATGACTAACTGCACTAGAGTTCACTCCTGGACCTTGGACTTATACAGTCAACAAATCTGGTAACAGCACCTTGATTCTGTCTCTGGTTAGCAAAGTCAGCAATGCCAGCTCCTCTTGTCAACAGTATAGGCCTTTGGAGAATACTGATTGGGTGACCTTTCTTTAGTGATTCGAATTGCTGCAATAAGTTCAGAGTACATGGTTTATTATAGTTGATGAATAGGGATAAATAATAAGATTTATTTTTCTGATTAAAAAACCCACATAAATGCAAAATAAAAAGATTCATACTCTACCATACTTTTACAACAACAGTTAGTCTAAAGGAAGCACTACTATATTGTTATTCATCTTTAATTTCTATTTTTTAAAAAATATTTTATTTATTTACTTGCGTGTGTGTGAGAGAGTGAGCAAGAAAGGGAGCATGAGCAGGGACAAGGAGAAGCAGACACCCGCTGAGCAGGGAACACAACACGGGGCTCTATCCTAGGACCCCTAGATCATGACCTGAGCCAAAGTCAGATGCTTAACTGACTGAGCCACCCAGGCGCCCCACTGTTTTAAATAAATGTCATACTACATCATTTTTTAAAATGTCACCAGCATAGCTTTATCATTATTAAAAGAGCAAAATAAAGCTAAAATCTACCAAAATTTAGAGTGGCAAAGAATCCAGATATTTTTATGAAAATGACTACATGGCCCTCAAGTGGTTCAGGAGTATATAGTTTTAATTTACTGTTTGCAGAAATACTTCCAACTTGTTGAATCAATATATGTTTTGCTACCCTTGGTTTGAAGTTCAGAGCATATGGTTTTCTATTATTTCCAGTTCTATTTTAATTTTAGATATAGATTGTTTTCTGTGTTTTTTTTTTGTTTTTTTTTTTGTTTTGCTTAGTTTTGGTCTTTGACTGCCTTGGATGTTTTCTGCACCTTCGATTGGCTTGGGCTTGCCAGTAAGATGGATTCATGTTTATTATTATTTTTCTTTCACAAGTAAGCTTTTAAAGAAAATAATTTTTTTAAATTTATTTGATAGAGATATCAAGTAGGCAGAGAAGCAGGCAGAGAGAGAGGAGGAAGCAGGCTCCCTGCTGAGCAGAGAGTCCGATGCGGGGCTCGATCCCAGAACCCTGGGATCATGACCTGAGCCGAAGGCAGAGGCCCTAACCCACTGAGCCACCCAGGTGCCCCAAAGAAAATAATTTTATGATGGAACTTTCAAACCTATGTATATAAGGAGAACAAATAGTAATAACAAACCCCATGGACCCATAGACCAGGTTCAACAATTATCAACATTTAATGTGTTTCTTTTGTTAAGAGAGGTGGACAAAGTCTCCCTAGTGAAACAATGTCAAGTATTGCAAAAATGTATTAATTGGAGAAGAATCCATTCTAATTGGCCTAAAATTTCTGAACTATAAACTTGATAAAGATTTAAATAGCTTTAAATCTATAAAATTACTAAAACTTGGCTAATAAAGTTTTGCCTAGGAAAAAGTGAATAGAACTGATATTCAATTATGTTATTCAGTCCAAACATAATGTATAGTCTTGAGTCACCTTAAAATCATTTTTGGGTGCAGGCAAAGGACAAAGAACAAATAAAATGCTCCTTTTTATTGTTGCCTGTCATTCCAAGAGGGTTAATTTCATTTTCTCAGCTAAGAGACTAAGACCAAAGTCTTGGAGAGTTGAACCTCCCTCGTAAAATTTTCTGTCCCAGCTCCTCTACCCGATTACTTGCTTGCTTTGTAAATACACAAAGTAGTTTATTTGTTCATAATGCTTACTAGGCATTTGTAAATTATTTTTTAAAAAGAGCTTGTTTATTTATTTTAGAGAGGGAGACAGTGCGTGTGAGCAAGCAGTGGGAGGAGCAGAGGGGGAGGGAGAGAATCTCAAGCCAACTCTGTGCTGAGCCCAGAACTTGACACTGGGCTCAATTCTATGACCTTGAGATCATAACCTGAGCCAAAACCAAGAGTTAGACGCTTAACTGACTGAGCCACTGAGGCACCCCAAGCATTTATAAATTCTTGAAAACAGTTCATGGACTTAGTTTTCTGAACTTGCCAACATTATTAATTTTATCATAAGCTTTCTTCTAAGATTATTTATACAAAGTAAACCCAACCATGATTTTGTGAACACAGATTAGTAGAGAGATAGTCACAGCAACAATAGCTATGTTGTGTATGTGCAACCTGCCAGGTTCTAAACAATTTCATTAAATCCTCATGTTGACCTTTTGAGGATGTTTTAAAAAAAGATCCTTGTTTTGTAAAGTGAATCTGAGATTCGGGAAATAAAAGTAATATGCCCAACATTACAAACTGGTATTGCCTAGGGTTTTTTAAAGTTGTATTTTCTGTTTGGGAAAGTGTTTCCTGTACTAAAACACACAATTTGTTAAAAGCCATAGGTTTAAACTGCAATTAATAGTCTAACCATTAGTTTTCTTTTTTTTTTTTTTTTTCATAATAGGCTACTGAATTCAATGAATGGAAGAATGTTCTCTTTATCATACAGTTTCTTCTTTCCTGTTTTTTGGGGTAAGAAACCATCCATAAGTAGAAGCTTGATCTGTGATATTTCTTGACAAATCAAGTCAAAATATACGTTCTGTCTCTCTGTCAAAAGCCCTTTGTCTTTGCTTTTCCACCTTTCTCTGGAAAGCAGCCTTGCAGCAAGGAGTGGGATGGGACCCAGGATCCCTGGGAACACAGCCTGAAAGACCAGGAGCAAGCATGAAACAGTTTTATTTTTGAAAGTCATGCCTGATATCACATTCTACTCCAAAACGTGATGTTTCCTATTAATTTCTGAAAGCATAAGTTAAGTGAAATAGTTGTAGTTTTCTCAGTTGTTGTCTCCCATTTGACCTTGAAAAAAATCTAAGCTGTGTTTGTGAGTCACCCTTTGTCAAACCATCTTTTCTTTTCTCTCTGATTTAAAAAAAAAATTCAATCCATATCACATAAACTTAGACAATACCTTTCTCTAACAAACCCCAGATTCACCTATGAGCAACAGAGCAGAGTTTCAAAGTATTTTCTCATTTTGCTATAAACTTGATGAGATGCTGTTCCTGTTTTTGTTTGCTTGTTTGTTTTACTTGCACTACTGAAGGAACTCAAGAACTAACCCCAGCAAAGTCTTTGTCCTCAGTGGTGATGTGGTAAGTGGTGCCTAGATAGGAGCCTCCATTCTCTGGGGCTTGCCTGTCAGAGGTTTAACCTGATCTGTGTATAATTCTGTACATTTCCCCCCCACTTAATAATGTGCTTCTTAGAAAACGAATACTCTTGATAAAAGTTCTTAATGTATTATGTCATCAGTAGTCCCTTTGCAAATGAAAATGCCATAAAGGCATTCCAATTATAAATAAATCAGTAAAAAATGATAAAGTCTTTAAGATTTAGGTTTCACCCACATTTAAAGATGAAAATTAGGTAGGTCTGTTTTTAAAGTGGGTCTTTTGAGGACACTAAAATCATGGCACCATTCCAACAGCGAGGTGTCCGAATTCTGGCATCAGATGCCTTGGGTTTGCCACTTACTAGTTCTGAGTCCTTGGACAAGTTACCTAACCACTCTGAGCCTCAATTTCCTTACTTTTAAAATGGGATCTTTAACAATGAGATAAAGTATGTGATTCATAGAATGGGGTTAGGTGGATTAAATGAGCTAGAGTGATGAGCCCTCAGCATGTGCCAGACACACAGAAAATGCTCAGGAATGTTAAGTGTGGTTGTTATTGTTAATATTTCTATTTCTTGAGGTCAGTGTGTTTTCACCCCAGCCAGAATTGGTTCTACCAACAGTACATGGCTTCAACACTTTTTTGCTATTACATGCATAGTTGACCCTTGAACGATACATATTTGAACTGTGTGGGTCCAATTTTGTGTGGATTTTTTTCAAAGAATACATACATCTCTGTAAGTGCATTTTCTCTTATGATTTTCTCAATAACATTTTCTTTAGCTTACTTTATTATTAGAATATAGTGTATAATGGATATAATATACAAAATACTTGTTAATTACCTATGCTCTCAGTAAGGCTTCTGGTCTAACAGTAGACTATTAGCCATTAGGTTTTTGGGAAGTCAAAAGTTATCTACAGATTTTTTACTGGGCAAGGGGTCAGCACCCCTAGCTCCTGTGTCATTCAAGGGTCAACTGTACTTTACTTTCATTGGTTAAATTTGAATGCTGAAACTGCTCTGGAAGGAAGTTTCAATTTTGGTATGGTGGATTTTTCAGAATCCTTTCTTGAAGTTTCTCTTTAAAGGATTGGGATATTTACTTCTTCATAGTAAGAGAAGCCATTGTAAGCTTCTGAGCACGTTCTCCGTTTTGAGGACAACTGGTACATGGCTTGCCCCTTTTCTTTGGTCCCTGCTCAAGAAATGACTCAGGGCTCACACATAGGTGTCCCAACCCTTGATTCCAGAGGACCGTGATGCTCAGCTTCTTACTTTCTTCAACTCTTTCAAGTTTGCATTTCAAACTTGGGTTTTCTAACCACCAAACCCCTGTCCCATGTTGAATATACAATTACAAAATTATAACACTTTAAAAATGTATGAAAAGTGAATGGAATGGTGAAAAGGGCAGACTTTTAATTTTCTTTTGAGTTAGTATGGACTCAGCTTTCAGAAATGCAATTTGTAATCAGGAGTTTGTAGATAAAGGATATGATGGAGTTTAATTATGTCAGGAATGTAAACTAGATTGTGGGTGCTAAGATAGTTTAATGCAGGCAGAAGTAAAATTTAGACTGAAATTTAAGCTGACAAACTAGATTTTAAAAAGTTAACTCGGGGGCATCTCGGTGACTCAGTCAGTTAAGTGTTTGGCTCTTGATTTCTGGTCAAGTCATGATCTCAGGGTGTGAGATGGATCCCTGTGGAGCTCGGTGCTCAGCGGGGAGTCTGCTTGAGGATTCTTTCCCTCTGGCCCTCCCTCCACTTGTAGACACACATACTCTCTCTCTAAAATAAATGAATCTTAAAAAAAAAAAAAAAGCTAACTCTGCAGGTAATTTTAATCTTGCAGAAAAATTATGTGTTCTGGTTTATTCATACCAGCAACTGAGACCAGCCCTCGGGCTTTGGAAGTGATTATCCTAATCTGTTTCTGCCCCAGTAGCAGACCCTTTGGTACCACTGAAGCCGTAATATATTTCTCAGTAAACACACAAAAGTACCAAGTATTTTTTAATCACAGGATAATAAATATTCTATTCCTTGAACTTTCACTAATAACTGCTGTAATGTGCACATAAAATAAAACAGGATTCTGAGGATAGCTGGGGCACAGGAGCGATATTCCCACATTCCCAGTAAACCAAATCTTAATGTAAAATTGGTGCTCTGGGAAGATGGACCATATAAACCCCATAACTTTGGCGTCCTTGGCACACCACTGAGGTCTTGGGTAGGAGTGTATTCTTACAAGAGGTGGGTGAGATGAGATTACTTGAAATTCTTTGAAATCTGAAATTAGATTTTTGTGCTAGGGTGCCACTGTGGTTGATGGGAGGAGTGTAAACATGGCCTGTTATTATTTGAACATTTGTGATGAGTTTATGTAAATGCCCTTTCACAGAATGATAACCAGGACACATTGTAAAGGAGGTCATTTAAGTACTATTTATGACTGCCATGAATGTGCTGTACAACTTGGGTAAATCAGTTGGTTTCTTTTCAGAAACAGTAAGTAACTTGGAGCAGGAGTTGTGTTCCAGGGGTTTCTCCATGAGCATGTCCATCTCTTGGGGACCTATAAACCCAAGCATACTGCTGGCATCTATTGTCTGAATGTGAATCACATCTATTTGCTATTCTTTTTCAAGTAGACATAGATGATATATGATTTAGAAATACAGAACGGCAGGAAGCTGTTTTTAAATATCTGTGCATTTTATAAATCCACAGATGCTAAAATTAAAACTACTGTCAGGCAGAAGTTGACATTTTTAGCATTAAAAGTGGTCTGGTTTTCTTTGTACTGAGTTAATGGAGGTTCTTTTAGTTTAGAACCTTGGTCGTTTTAGCCAAAGGACTACATAGGTGACTATTTGCATATAGAAATAGATTGTTTCTTAGAAAATTGGAATAGACTACTTTGATCCTTGCTGTTTTATTTTAGCCTCTCTGGTGACACCTACTGGTTATACTGAGAAATGCAGCCTTTTGTCTAGAGGCCCCCCTTTTACTTAAGACATGGCTATTTCAGACACCCTCAGGCCTCAGAGAAGGGGTAGGGGGCTCCTCCTGTGCTCAGCCCAGCTGATGAGTGTGTGTCCTACTTGCCCACACTCATAGTGGGTGGATCCAAGGTATCAGCCAATTCTGAATTCAGGTGGAAGTGGTTTCACTAAAAGGTAGGATGGAGAAAACATTGCATGATTGGAACGCCAGAGTAGGAATTTTTAAGCAAAAATAAAAATAATATCCATGATAGCCTTGGGTTTAAGGCTGCAGTCATAAGCCCGCAGGAAACTTTTCTGTGTCGCTAGGTTGGGTTATACCGCTCCCTTGTGCTATAATCTCTAGTATTTTATTAGACTCCCTCCTCCAGGGCAGATGCTGTGGGTTATCTACTCTTACTGTCTGGGCTGAACAGAGTAGGCATTCAGTAACATCACAATGAGTTTTTTAATCTTTTTATTTTATGCATGAATAGGATTATTCTGGGGTTCAGGATTCATGTTGAATTTATTAAAATTATAAACATTAAAAAACTTTGATTTTTTTAAGGCTTTAGGTTCAATTTATAAATACTGTTGCTTTATTTATGAGGCTAGAAATTTTTGTATTAACATAAGGACATTTAACTGTTTGATTAATGGCTTATTAACTCAAGTTTAGCTGATGAAAATCTCCTAAACAATTTACTGTAAGTTGGTCTTTTTTACCACTCAGTGAATTAAAAAAAAAAAGTAAGAATTTTAAACTACATTCACCTGATTTTTTCTCCAGCTACTCCAAGCCCTAATGAGGTCCTCTGCAAAGCTTATGAGCCAGGTCGCTTCACAAACCTAAGCAATTCTTTGAAATCTAGTAAACCCAACTTAGAAATGTGGTAAATCAGCTTCTTTTAAATGTCAAATACTGTGTTCAGATTGACACAGGTTTTCTTACTTCTTTTTTTTTTTTAAAGATTTTTATTTATTTATTTAACAGAGAGAGATCACAAGTAGGCAGAGAGGCAGGCAGAGAGAGAGGGGGAAGCAGGCTCCCTGCCGAGCAGAGAGCCCGATGTGGGGCTCCATCCCAGGACTCTGGGATCATGACCTGAGCCGAAGGCAGAGGCTTAACCCACTGAGCCACCCAGGCGCCCCAGGTTTTCTTACTTCTTTCCAATGAAAACTGCAAGTTTAATCCCATTGTACATTTCAGTTTCAAACCACAGAGGCCAAGATGTTGGGTCCTGTAACTTGTCAAATTATTATAATTACTTTCATCACAGAGACATATAGTAATTCTGAAGATTACAGAATTTAAGTTTATAATGGAATTTCTTCCTTAACATAAAAGCTTGGTGTGCTTTAGCTCTTAAGGTTTTTTTTTTCTTTACCATCCCTGGTAAGAAACACACTCAGGCTGAAAGTCGTTACTGTGTTAATCTGCGATCTGGATTCTGTTATTAATAGAGATTCTGGCCTGAACTGGGAACTGGGCACTAAATTTTTTCAGGAAGAGACTACCTAACACATAGGGGCATAGGCTGAGCCCTTTCCTAAGAGTCTGATTCCCTCTGTTCTGCCAGTGGGGATTCAGGCTTATGCCTCCTAACTGGGATTTAATTTTAAAATCCAACACACCTTATGATCTCTTTGTATCTTTTTTGGGTGGAGTGAATTTGTACCCCACTTAGGTTGCAGCTAATTTTCTTTACTTCTTGATTGGAATGAACATATTTTATCTGATTGGATTCTGTATTCATATATATGTGTGTGTATATATATATACATATATATATATATATTTTTTTTGATTGGTGCTTGGTCACAATTCCGAGTCATTTTCTTAGCAGTAAGTGTCAATATAGAGATCAATGTTGAATGCCTGGTGAATTAACGTTGGACATAGGGCACAGGAGTGTTATTGGCACGTGGAATCCATTAATTTCTTTCTCCTTTTCCTTTCTTTTCTCTTCAATCCCCATCAGCTGTTTCACCCATCCCTACACCCACCTCCCCTCTCGTAACCATAGGTTTGTTCTCTATTGTTAAGAGGCTGTTTCTTGGTTTGGTTCCCCCTTCTCCCCCTTTTGCTCACTTACTTTGTTTTTTTAAATCCCACATATGAGTGAGATAATATGGTATTTGTCTTTGTCTAACAAAACTAAAAGGCAGCCTTTTGAATGAAAGATGGTATTTGCAAATGATAGATCTGATAAAGGGGTAGTCTCCAAAATCTATAAAAACTTAATAATAAAAAACCTTACAGTTTTGCTTTGCAGAAGCTCTTTATTTTGATGTAGTCCCAATAGTTCATTTTTGCTTTTATTTCCCTTGTCTCAGGAGACCTATCTGGAAAGACGTTGTTATGGCCAATGTCAAAGCAATTACTACCTGTATTCTCTTCTAGGATTTTTATGGTTTCAAGTCTCACATTTAGGTCCTTCATCCATCTTGAATATTACCATGGTGAAAGAAAGTGGACCAGTTTCATTCTTTTGCACATTGCTGTCTAGTTTTCCCAGCACTGTTTGTTGAAGAGACTGTTTTTCCCTTGAATATTCTTGCTTCCTTTGTCGACAATTAATTGACCATATAATTGTGGGTTTCTTTATGGGTTTTCTATTCTGTTCTATTGGTCTATATGTCTGTTTTTGTGCCAGTACCATACCGTTTTGATTGCTACAACTTTGTAATATAACTTGAAGTCTAGAATTGTGATATCTCCAGCTTTATGGGATTGCTTTGGCTACTTAGGGTCTCTGGTGGTTCCATACAAATTTTAGGATTGTTTGTTCCAGTTCTGTGAAAAATGCTATGTGTATTTTTATAGGGATTGCATTAAATGTGTAGATTGCTTTGTATGGACATTTTAGCCACATTTGTTCTTCCAGTCCATGAATGTGGAGTGTCTTTCCATTTCTTTGTGCCATCTTCAATTTCTTTCACCAATTTTTTTTTTTTATTCAGCAAGCATAGTTTTATTATTAATTTTATGCATTATTTTTTTTTCCATTTTATTTATTTTTTTCAGCGTAACAGTATTCATTCTTTTTGCACAACACCCAGTGCTCCATGCAAAACGTGCCCTCCCCATTACCCACCACCTGTTCCCCCAACCTCCCACCCCTGACCCTTCAAAACCCTCAGGTTCTTTTTCAGAGTCCATAGTCTCTTATGGTTCGCCTCCCCTCCCCAATGTCCATAGCCCGCTCCCCCTCTCCCAATCCCACCTCCCCCCAGCAACCCCAGTTTGTTTTGTGAGATTAAGAGTCATTTATGGTTTGTCTCCCTCCCAATCCCATCTTGTTTCATTTATTCTTCTCCTATCCCCCTACCCCCCCATGTTGCTTCTCCATGTCCTCATATCAGGGAGATCATATCTGGTCCAACCACTCTGGAAAACAGCATGGAGGTTCCTCAAAATGTTGAAAATAGAACTACCCTATGACCCAGCAATCACCAATGTTTTATAGTTTTCTGAGTATAGGTCTTTCACTTCTTTGGTTAAGTTTATTCTTAGGTTTCATATTATTTTTGGTGCATTTATAAATAGGGTTGTTGTAATTTCTCTTTCTGCTGCTTCATTATTAGTGCATTGGAATGCAACAGATTTCTGTACATTGATTTTGTATCCTGCTGCTTTACTGAATTTGGTTATCAGTTCTCGCTGTTTTTTGGTGAAGTCTTTCAGGTCTTCTGTATATAGTACCATGTCATCTTCAAACAGTGGAAGTTTGACTTCTTCCTTACCAGACTGGATGCCTTTTCTTTTTGTGGTCTGATTGCTGTGGAATCTATCAATTTCAGTCTCTTTCGTCCAAAGCCAGCAATCCCTTGCTGATTTTCCCTTCTAAACACCAGTGGTTCTCAGTGGCTGCACATTCGTATTACCTGTTGGAGCTTCGATGCTGTGCCCAGCCAAGGGACCTCAAACCAGCTGAAGGAGAACTGCCCTCAGGCATCGTTGTGTGTTACAAAGTGTGCCAGGCGATTCTGATGCATCCTGAGGATTAAAGACCACTGCGGTGACATAGCTGTTAAAAGATTTCAGACCATTTAAAGAAACTCCCCATTCTTCCCGCCTTTACATGGAAACATAATGGGAAATGCACAGACAGAATGAAAAGAAGTCCTAAGGCAGAAAATCTGGCCAGTGCCCAACTGGGCCATTTTCCTGCAAAAAGTTAGAATTATAATGGGGGTGTTTGAAGATGTAGGTTATAAACTCTTCATGGTATGTTTGTCTCCTTTGTTTGAAGTACTTGTGGGTCGGTGATATGTAGACTTTTCTTAATCTGTTCTGCCCCACGAGTCAGGCACGCATCCAAGCGTTTCCTCCTTGCCCCAGGTTTCTGTTGATGTACTCCACAGTTCTGTGCAGCTTTTACAATTCGGCCCTCACAACAGCAGTGGTTGGAGCCATCAAGGTAAGCAGGTGAAGCCTTGGGAAATGGGGAACTGGCCGTGAATCCAGTCTTCAAGAGGAGCAGTGTTCGATTTTATTGTTGTAAGGGGGGCGGGTGTGGGTGGGTGGGTAGAGAAAGCATGGAGACTTGTGACCTTCACAGCTGTACCTGGGTCACCTCTTCTTAGATCTTCTCCTCCCTAATCCATGAAACAGAGGGAGGGCTTGCTAATTTAAAAAGGAGAGACAAATTACGACCTTTAATTCAAGGGTGGTCTCAGAGGGGAGGGTCTGAGAAAATGAAGTAAACAAAGCAGAAAAGAATTTCCAAATCTCTGTATTCACCAAGATGCCTTGTTAGGTGCCTTGTTTGTAAACCTGGTTCTGGGAGAACCTGTTGACGAAGAAAGGGAAGCCTTGTGAAGACCTGTTTTTAATGTAGATATATGCACAATGTATAAGGTACTAAACTCATGGACTGTGTGTAGGTGTGTCTGTGCATATGAATACACACAGCAGTGAAGAGGAGGGCGGGGTGTTCTGTGCTCTGTCCCACAGTTGCTTTGATTTTCCAATCACACCAATAGAGCGAGTGAGAAAGACTGTCTGCTCTAGCAATAGACTGTTGGCTGCCCGGACCCTCCTAGAATACACAGGGCAGGGCACTGCTAGGAATTTGCTGGATGTCTAATCCATGCAAGTTTAGGGTCCAGTATGATTAAAATTTACCAGCCAGTGATGCTGAAGGGATGGGATCTGGATAGCTGATTACAGCTCAATGCTTATATCTTTTTTTTTTTTTTTCTTTTCCTGTGTATTAACTGTAAGGGGCATGAATGATGCAGTGTTCTGTAATTATCATGCCACGGAAAGCCATATGTAATGGTTTTTTCTTCATTCATTCAACATTCTGTGAGCAGCTACTGTGTATAAGTCTCTGGGCAAAGCAACTAAAATATTTAGTCTCAGGTTTTACCATCTATATGTATTTTCCCCCTAAGTCCTTCCCTTTTAAAATGACTAATTCTCTCTCTTTTTCTGCAGAATGTATCCATTGCCTACATTGGAATGTTAGTTGGTGGAGACTATATTTTCTCTATGTTAAACTTTGTAGGGTTAAATATTTGGTGAGTGGGATTTCTAAATGAACTCATTTTAGTGAAATATGAATTTTAAAAAGTGTGATTAATCTGTTACAAGTGAAAGAAGGGGAGGTGTTTTGACATTTTAGTTTCTAAGATAATTTTACTTAAATCACTCCGTTCATCTGTTTTTATGACATGCTTCTTCATGTAGATCGTGATGTGTGTGGTGAAAATTCAGGGGGCTGAGATCCGAATTTAAGTCATAGGTCTTTCTCAGAAAAAAAAAAAAAAAAAAAAAAAAAAAAAAGTCTAAGTTGTCTGCCTCCCTTTTGTGAGGTGGGCCTTCCTGAAGTCCTGCTCCGTCAAAGCACCATACATTATGTATTGGGAGGAGGGACTGAGACACTTTTGAAAGGCATTTTGGGGTTCTATGGAATACTGTCTTAGGATAACAGTATAGTTTATTCAGTAAAAAACAAATATTTATTTTCTCTCCAAAGTTTTGTAAGGGATTGATCTCTTCTTTTTCTGCCTCCAAAGATTTCTAACTAAGAGGGGGTAATTCTCATCAAGCAAGCCACAAGCTAGGAGAAAAACAGGGGTCTCTATCACTCCCTTCTGGCTAGATCTATGAAGAGGTATATTTTGTACAGACCTGGGGATACTACCTGTGAGCTTTATTTATTCGCACTTTTTTTCTCCTTTCAGCATGGCAGGGGGCTTGAGATACTCCTTTTTAACTCTGAGTGGCCACTTGAACCCTAAACAACCCGTGGACGAAGAAAACATTCCTCAGGATTTGAAGAGTTAGAATCTGAGTCAGGATTGCAGACCGGGACCACGGGTGGGGCGGGGCGAGGGGCGGGGCATCCCCGCTGTAGGAACCGGAAGCCAGAGGTTCTGGTCGCGGACAACACTCAGCCCCCTGGTGAAAGCACGGCAGGAGCGTCTGCTAGCTGCGAAGAGAATCTACCTCACGTGCTGCCGCACAGCGAGCCATCGCCAACCCTGAGAAGCGTATTTGGGCAAAGCCTTACCACTGAAAGCGAATCTTTCAGAGGAAACCATTGAGGAAAGGGACCGCAACCAAGGATTTTGGGCGGGCAGAGAACTGATTGGTCGGCCAGCCGCTTCTCTGAGCTGCTGTCCCCCCAGGACCATGTGCGTTTAAGAGGACGGGAATGGCCGACGGCGTGAGAGTCATTATTATCAGCACCTCGGCCTTAATTTCAAGGATCCCAGCCAAAGCAGAGTGCCAGTGAGAAGAGTTTTCTTTTTAGTTTAAACAAACATGTCCTTATTTTAATAAAATTAGCCCATCAACTACAAGTTAGTTGTTAGCTCTGATTTCATCATATATGTTGATATCTTTTCCCGATCATCAAAGTAAAATAAAAAATAATTTATAGGCAGGTGTCATACTGTGGCATTACTTTAGATAGGCAGAAAGACTCTGCCTGAAGGGTGATGTTCCTTTTAAGGCTCATGCTGGAAACTATTACAAAATAACTCAATGGGAAAAAACAAACAAACAAACAAACAAAAAACCAAACCTGTCCATGTGCCCTGCTCACATTTAAGTAGCCCCTATTTCTCTCCCCATCTCCCCAGGTTTGTTCAGGGGCCTTTGAAATTCCGATCACTTCAATTTTAACCAAAGGTACATTTCATCGTAGGCTCATCTGACCTCCCAGACCAGTGGTGTGTGGGAAGAAGCCCTGAATGGACAAGCATTATTATTTTCATTTCCATCAAGGAATGGACTGGAGTGCCTGGCTGGCTCAGTTGGAAGAGTGTATGACTCTCGATCTCAGGGTCAGGAGTTTAAGCCCCACGCTGGGTATGAAGCTGATGTAAAATAAAGCAATGGGCTATCCTTGTTGGGGTTGTGGTGTAGGGTGAGGCTCCAGTCTGGGCCACAGGAGACTTGTAATCCCATCTCCACCACTAACCACTTGATACCGTCTCAGGTTACCTTGCCATTGTGACC
This sequence comes from Meles meles, assembly GCF_922984935.1. NCBI lineage: Eukaryota > Metazoa > Chordata > Mammalia > Carnivora > Mustelidae > Meles > Meles meles. Next base: position 65,663,391 of record NC_060076.1, read on the forward strand.
TCCATTGTTTTAATCTGTAAAGTTGAACTGGATCTCTAAACCCTTGCTAGCTTTCACTTTTTAAGTTCTAGAAGCTGAGCCAGATGTGGGGCAGAGCAGCAAATGAAGGAGGAGTGATTGTATTGATGCATTATTTCCAATTATCTTTCAAAAAAATTTAGTTTTAATTGTAAAACACACAGAACATAAAATTTACTATCTTAACCATTGCTAAGTGTATAGTTCGGCAGTGTTAAGTATATTCATATTGTTGTGTAAACAATCTCGAGAATATTTCCATTTTGCAAAACAAACTCTGCACCCATGAAACAGTAACTCACCACAGCCCCTGGCAACCATCATTCTACTTTCTGTCTCTATGAATATGACTACTCTAGATATCTACATGGAATTGCACAGTGTTTGTCCCTCTGTGCCTAGCTTATTTTACTTAGGGTAATGTCCTCAAGGTTCATCCTTGTAGCAGATGTCAGAATTTTCTTCCTTTTGAAAGCTGGATAATATTCCATCATATGGTTGTATATACCACATTTGAGTTACCCATTCACCTATCAATGGACACTTGGCTATTTATGAATAACTCTGCTAAAAGCATGAGTGTACTCATGTGTCTTTGAGACCCTGCTTTCAATTCTTTTGGATATTAAAATTTGTTTCCTTTATATACAGAACACTTTTGACATCAAATGTGTGGAGTTTTTCCCTCCTATCAAGGAATTCTCCTACTCTCTGGACTCCAACTACATGTCCAACAATTCCATTCAATTCTAACTGCCTGGAACTAGGGCAGACCCTGCAGGTGAAGGGTTCAGTCCCATAAAACTGCCCCCACTTCAGATGCCAATCCCAAGTCCCAGGTTGTGACCTATGCTTCTAACCAATTGGCCATGAATCAGGGGTTTGCACACTCCCTCCCCCAGGTTGGATAATTTGCTGGAATGGGTCACAGAACTCAGGGAGAGTACTTAACTCTCCATTACTGGTTTCTTACAAAGAATGCAGCTCTGCAACAGCCAGAAAGAAGAGATGCATAGGACGAGGTGTGTGGGAAGGAGCTTGGAGCTTCCATGCCATCTCTGGGCCCACCACCCTCCCACACACTGATGAGCTTGCCAGCCCCATGCTCTCTAAACCCCACGGTCCGGGCATCTTTGCCATTTCCTATAGCAGCAGCATCATTTTACATTTGTGCAAGGGTTCCAATTTCTCCACATCTTGTCTGACTTGTTATTTTCTGGGGGCTCTTTGTTTGTTTTGCTTTTATGGTAGCCATTCTGATGGGTGTGAGGTGATTGTGTCATTGGAGTTTTGATTTGTATTTCCCTAATTCTTGGTGATGTTGGACATTTTTTATGTGCTTGTTGGCCATTCATATGTCTTTAGAGACATGGCTTTCTAAATCCTTTGCCCATTTTTGAATTGTGTTGTGTGTTTTGTTGTTGAGTTCTAGGATTCCTTCATTGGTTAACCTTACTTTGGAAAGACTTCTAGAGTGTGACCGTGGGGCCCCTGAGCTGTTGTGTCCACCTCCTCCTGCGTCTTGAGCATCAGTCCTGAAGCCCAGAGGCCAAAAATGTTAAGATTTGAAAACTGTGAACACCCACTTCTCATTTTCTCAGTGACAAAACAAAATGGCAGCACATTTTTGCTTTCTTTCAACATTTTTTTTCTGGTTTTTATTTTCCGAATCCTTGAAGATGATTTTGTGTTTTTCTACTCTTAATATGGCCAATCCTTTGTTTGTTTTCATAGCCAGGATGCCTCATTAGGGATTCTTATTTAATTTTTTTTTCTTCTGCAATCACCCTGAATCTTTTTCTCGGCCTTTTCTTACATGATCCTTTCTTTTTACCTTTCTGTGGAGACTTCTCCTGCTTCCGTGTGTGGCCAGCAGAGGGCACACGAAGAGCATCCTGGCAGCATTTGCAGTTTCTAGAAGATCCCTAAAAACCCAGCTTGGACATTGGGGAGGGGAGGCGAACCATAAGAGACTATGGACTCTGAAAAACAACCTGAGGGTTTTGAAGGGTCAGGGGTGGGAGGTTGGGGGAACAGGTGGTGGGTAATGGGGAGGGCACGTTTTGCATGGAGCACTGGGTGTTGTGCAAAAAGAATGAATACTGTTACGCTGAAAAAATAAATAAAATGGAAAACAAAAAAAACCCAGCTTCCTGAGCTGTGATGGTGGTGGTGGGAGCTCCAATCTGGTTTTTGAATTAAGATTAGTTGAGGAAGCTCGGTGTGGAGAGGTGGTATGAAAGGGATTCATGAGATCAAGGAGGCTAATGAGGAAATGTAGCCTCATGCCTCAGGTCTCCAGATTTCCTTTTTTTCTTACTAAAAGATATTGTAAAAGCCATCCTGGATAGGACAAAGAAAATTAGTTTAATATCGTTGATATCTGGCTTACTTCTGGTTATTGTGTTGTAAATAACAGTGACATCATTTGTTAAGTTGGACTTTTTCCTGATGTTTTAATATTTTCCCTGCATATTAAATGTATCTCAAATACAGGGACACTGGGGTTTTGGACAGCTGAGTTTCCTTAAAGAATAGAACTTAGTTTAGAGAAGAGTTATATATTTTATATATATAATGTATATATATACATATACACAGTTATATTTATAGTATGTGTCTCTCAGGAAAATGGTGAAGTCAATAATATGTCTATAATTCCAGAGTGTTAAGTCAGTTCTTTTTTTTTTCTCCACAGTCGTTTGAATTCAGTTTTCTCCTTTTCTTTTCAACTTCATTGTTTTTCAGCTACAAAATAAGCTTAAAACCACAGGTTTGGGTTACCCTCCATGAGAGCACGAGTGTTTGTCTCGGCTCAGGGATAACATCTAGTCGCAAAGCACACTCCGATGCTGGAGACCCTGGACAGCGTATCATCTGCTGGGAGTAACTGGGCAGAGCCCGCTACAGACGCAGACGTTGCCTGGACAAGCTGTCCTAAGGATTGAGGAAGAGCAAGATCGAGGAGAGGGAGCAGATCGCTGGGGAGAAGAGCGCTCACACTCAGAAGCCACTCATCACCACCCTCCTTCATATCCTCAGTTACTTCTACAACTAACTGGTGAATGCCATCAGTCTCAGCTTCTTGTTGTAAAACCTTCTCTGTGACGAGAGTCTGGAAATTTCAACCTCTTTTCCTTTGATTTGCCCCACTTCATCAGGCTGTTGATTTCACCGATTAGGCACTGATTTTCTTTTCCAAAAATTTGTATTTCTTCTGGGTATAATTCATTTCCCCTCGGCTGTCTCTCGGCTGTCTCTCTGGTTGCGCTTTGCTCAGAGTCTTGTTTGGATATTCCTCAGGGACAGGATTTTCCTTCAGAGAATTTTGAAGGTTTCTGTGAACTTTCTCAGAAGACGTGGATTCTCTCGGCTTTGTATTTGGTTGTGGTTCCAACTTAGATAATTTTTTCTCATCACCACTTGCTTAAATCTGGTGGCTCTTGGTCCTGAGTAAAGTTTGTATATGGTTTTAAAGTAATCTTCTGTGAAATCCGAAACAGCGCTCCTGTGCTTGCTGGAAATTATCTGCTGTGGGCTTGTGTGCTTCGTTGCTGAATTAGCTCTGATTAGATCCTCACCAATGTCTGAGCGTCGTGGTCTATCTGATCTTCTGCATATGTCATCCTTCCACATTCAGGCATGAGGTGTCCATAAGCATTAATATAATCTGTCCTGTGTTCCAAAAGATAACTTCTCAGCTTGCCAGTGTGCAAAATCTTGTGTGGGACACATGGAAGTACATGGATGGTGACCGCTTGGGTGTGTGGCAAGTGCTAGGACAGAGCAGGCGTGCAAGGCACAGAGATGGAGGCCATAGGCCTTTTCTTCCCTCAGCCTACAGCCATGCAACCCATCAGATGAAGACAGCACCTTCCTCCAAGTGTTACTGTAAGAATTAAATGAGATAACGCATGGAGAGTGTTTGGCATTGCTTGACCCCTAGTGACCAGTAAAAGTTAGTTACTGTTGTTAATAATAATATTATTGTTATCACTCTTGTTTCTAATTATTGTAGGGAAGAACTCTAAAGACAGCATTGCTCTATAGAGAAGGCATGTTGAAAGGCTGACTAGGAATTTACCAGGTGGGGACAAGGGAGGAAGACCACTTCAACTTGAAAGTCTTGGTTACTTGGCCTTGTGGATCATTTTTGTTTTTGGCAAATGGATATGTGTACTTGGGGATATACTTTGAATGCTGGGACTTGGCAAGGGTCAACAACCTAGCTGACCAGGAGTTGCTGCTCTGTGGCAGCTTTCAGGAAACTGAGGGTCCCGGCAGCTCAGAATCTCTGTTTCCTTTCTGTCATCAGACACGGAAACATGTGGGCAAAGAAAGCACGCCACTTAGGAAAAAGCCAGAAAATCCCAAGCCCTTCTCAGGGATGCTCAGGTTCAGGACACACTGTCCATGTGCCTTCTGACTCTTCCCTCCACTCCTCCCATGAAGAGCCTCAGAGTCTTTTCCCATGATGTGTGTCCACAGTCTGGACCAGAATATCAGCATTACCTAGGGGACTTGTGAGAGAGGCAGACTATCATGGTGCACACAAACAGAATCTATATTTTCACCCAGATGGCTTGAGAAGCATTCCCCCTGCCCCTGCCCCACCAGATGACTGGTCCAGATCACACTCCTAGTACTGGGTCTTAGTCAGGCATTCATAGGCTTTAGGGGTCAGGGGAATGGTGTTAAGGGAAAGAATATATCTTGATTTTCTCTAACCAAATTTAGCATTTTTCACTAGAAAATGTAGACAAAACCATGTATTAGCTGTATTTCTGATTTTGTTGTCAGGATATTGAGATAAATATTGAATATTGAGAAAATATTGAGATATTTTCATATCACTGTAGAGTTTCTGCAGAAAAATCATTTATGTCCCATTGAGGATTCTAAATTACAAGACCTTCCACTAGTTCTTGCTATTTAATATGTTCCCAAAGACGCAGATGTTTAGTATATCATATTTAGAAACTATTGTGATAGCTTTTTTTTGGTTTCCTTTATTTTTTTATGTATTTTTAAGAAAAGGTTTTATTTATTTGTCAGAGAGAGAGAGAGAGAGAGATCACAAGTAGGCAGAGAGGCAGAGAGGCAGGCAGGCTACCTGCCAAGCAGAGAGCCCGATGTGGGGCTCTATCCCCGGACCCTGAGATCATGACCTGAGCTGAAGGCAGAGGCTCAACCCACTGAGCCACTGAGTGAACCCAGGCTCCCCTATTTTTATGTATTTTATTTTAGGCATTTAAAACCATTACTTAGGGAAGGAAGTTGTAACCATCTGCAGGGGTCCATGGCATGAAAAAAGGGAAGGAACCCTGAATTAGAGGGAAAGAGAAATTTCCAGATTGTTTTCCTCAGGAAGTTGTTCCATTATTGGCCTTTCTACTTGTGGAGATATGTTGCCTGAATGGGTGTGGATGCACCCGGAGCATTTTTTGCATCTACCCCCTGGGGGGAGGGGTCGTCCTTCAGCCAGTGGTGCCCAGCTGTCTGCAGGGCCAGAAAGAGGGAGAGCAAGAGAGAGCCATGAGGGAGATTGGCAACAGGCAGCTGGCTTCCCTGCCATAACTTCCTCATTCGAAGATCAGAACAGAGATGTGGATCCTTAACTGCGTCACAATACAGAACCTTATTCTTCAACTTCTGTGACTGCTTGCCTGGAATGTAATGTTAAAATTCTGTGCAGAGGGGGTAGGGGGATAGGAGAAGAATAAATGAAACAAGATGGGATTGGGAGGGAGACAAACCATAAATGACTCTTAATCTCACAAAACAAACAGGGGGTTGCTGGGGGGAGGTGGGATTGGGAGAGGGGGAGCGGGCTATGGACATTGGGGAGGGGAGGCGAACCATAAGAGACTATGGACTCTGAAAAAGAACCTGAGGGTTTTGAAGGGTCAGGGGTGGGAGGTTGGGGGAACAGGTGGTGGGTGATGGGGAGGGCACGTTTTGCATGGAGCACTGGGTGTTGTGCAAAAAGAATGAATACTGTTACGCTGAAAAAAAATAAATAAATAAATATTATTAGTAAAAAAAAAAAAAAAAAAAAAATTCTGTGCAGAGGTGGGATGGCAGTGGGAGGAGCTTTGCAGACCCACTCTCCAGTGAAACATACAAAACTAGAGAAAATTACACAAAACAACCATTTAAGATCTCTGGAAATTATCATAGGGGCATGTAGCAAATGAAGAAACATTGATTCAAGAACATCTAATAAACTTGGGAGACTTGACCCACCTCCATCCTCTTCCCTCCCTCAGCTCAGCTTGATGGAAGCTCCATCCCCAAGTTGGTGTGGCCGAGAAGATGCGGCTCCTCCTGGCAGCTCCTAGTCAAGAATTATCTGATTAGGAGGTGTAGGCCACCAATGTTTCCCATCTTCTCCAAGTCAGAGAGGCTCAATTCCCAGTGAGTGCTGCGGAAGAATAGGGCCTCCATCTACAAATCCCCACCCATAGGACATTGGCTTTACCTAGGTGTGCTAAGTCAAGAATCCTGGGTTCCCAGTCAAACTTGCCCCAACTTGATTTTAGAGCAAAGGTTTGACTGAAGCTGACAAGACCAGAGGCTAATGCCCTGGCTCACATTCAGAGTAGTGGCTCAGAGAGTGTGCCCAGAAGAGGCAGTCTGTGCAGTAAAGAATGTGACCTTACACAAACAGATGTCTGGCCTTTGCTTTGGGCTTCTATGCACTTCTATGCCCTTTGAGTATTATGTCTGATAGAAAGGTTATTGTTTGCCTGGTGTCTTCAGGTCATACTGGATGCCTGACAGTGTGATTTAGGATGGAGGCTAGCCACAGTGGGAAGACCAATAAGGTGGTTTAGGGTGGGGACTGTGGGTGAGGCCTGGGGAGGCTGGTGACTGAGATCAGCCATCTTGGCAATCAATCATACCTATGTAATGGAGTCCCAATAAAACTCAACACTGGGTGGTCGGAGTCAAGATGGCGGAGAAGTAGCAGACTGAAACTACATCAGGTAGCAGGAGATCAGCTCAATAGCTTATCTAAACATTGCAAACACCTACAAATCCAACGGGAGATTGAAGAGAAGAAGAACAGCAATTCTAGAAACAGAAAATCAACCACTTTCTGAAAGGTAGGACAGGTGGAGAAGTAAATCTAAAACGACGGGAAGATAGACCGCGGGGGGAGGGGCTGGCTCCCGGCAAGAGGCGGAGCAAGGGAGCACAAAATCAGGACTTTTAAAAGTCTGTTCCACTGAGGGACGTTGCTCCAGAGGCTAAACCGGGGTGAAGCCCACGTGGGGTCAGCATGGCCCCAGGTCCCGCAGGATCACAGAAGGATCAGGGGTGTCGGAGTGTCGCAGAGCTCGCAGGTATTAGAACAGAGAAGCCGGCTACAAAGACAGAGCCGAGGACTGAACTCTCAGCTCGGGGTTACCTTGAACTGGTTGCGGGCTGGGTGAGCTCGGAGCGAGGCTAGAGGCTGGGGATACGGGAGTGATTGGGTGCTGTCCTCTGGGGGCGCACTGAGGAGTGGGGCCCCGGGCTCTCGGCTCCTCCGGGCCGGAGACTAGGAGGCCGCCATTTTCATTCCCGTCCTCCAGAACTCTACGGAAAGCGTTCAGGGAACAGAAGCTCCCAAAAGCGAACCCGAGTCGATTACTTAATCCGGTCCCCGGTAACGGCGGTGCAATCCTGCCTCGGGCAAAGACACTTGAGAGTCACTACAACAGGTCCCTCCCCCAGAACATCAACAAAATATCCAGCCAGGACGAAGTTCATCTATCAAGGAAAGCAGGTTCAATTCCTAAGACAGCAGCGGAATTCCAGAGGAGGAGAAAGCAAAGCACGGAACTCATGGCTTTCTCCCCATGATTCTTTAGTCTTGCAGTTAATTCAATTTTTTTTTCTTTTTTCAATTTTTTTTCTTTCTTTTTTCTTCTTCTGCTAAATTTTTTAAAACTTTTACCCTTTTCTTTTTTAACGTTTTTTGACTAGTTTATCTAAAATATATATTTTTTCTTTCTTTTTTATATTTTTTCTTTATTTTTCTTTTTTAAATTTTTTCTTTTTTTTTCTGAACCTCTTTTTATCCCCGTTCTCCCCCCACACACACACAATTTGGGGTCTCTTCTGATTTGGTTACAGCGCATTTTTCTGGGGTCTTTGCCACCCTTTTAGTATTTTATTTGATCCTTCATATCCTCTTATCTGGACAAAATGACAAGGCAGAAAAAATCACCACAAGCAAAAGAACAAGAGGCAGTACCGAAGGTTAGGGACCTAATCAACACAGACATTGGTAATATGTCAGATCAAGAGTTCAGAATGACGATTCTGAACGTTCTAGCCGGACTCGAAAAAGGCATGGAAGATATTAGAGAAACCCTCTCTGGATATAAAAGCCCTTTCTGGAGAAATTAAAGAACTAAAATCTAACCAAGTTGAAATCAAAAAAGCTATTAATGAGGTGCAATCAAAAATGGAGGCTCTCACTGCTAGGATAAATGAGGCAGAAGAAAGAATTAGTGATCTAGAAGACCAAATGACAAAGAATAAAGAAGCCGAACAAAAGAGGGAAAAACAGCTACTGGACCATGAGGGGAGAATTCAAGAGATAAGTGACACCATAAGATGAAACAACATTAGAATAATTGGGATTCCAGAAGAAGAAGAAAGAGAGAGGGGAGCAGAAGTTCTATTGGAGAGAATTATTGGAGAGAATTTCCCTAATATGGCAAAGGGAACAAGCATCAAAATCCAGGAGATGCAGAGAACCCCCCTCAAAGTCAACAAGAATAGGTCCACACCCCGTCACCTAATAGTAAAATTGACAAGTCTTAGTGACAAAGAGAAAATCCTGAAAGCAGCCGGGGAAAAGAAGTCTATAAAATACAATGATAAAAATATTAGATTGGCAGCAGACTTATCCACAGGGACCTGGCAGGCCAGAGAGAGCTGGCATGATATATTCAGAGCACTAAACGAGAAAAACATGCAGCCAAGAATACTCTATCCAGCTAGGCTATCATTGAAAATAGAAGGAGAGATAAAAACCTTCCAGGACAAACAAAAACTGAAAGAATTTGTAAACACCAAACCAGCTCTACAGGAAATATTGAAAGGGGTCCTCTAAGCAAAGAGAGAGCCTAAAAGTAGTAGATCAGAAAGGTACAGAGACAATATACAGTAACAGTCACCTTACAGGTCACTAATAATAATGTCACTAAATTCATATCTCTCAATAGTTACCCTGAATGTTAATGGGCTAAATGCCCTAATCAAAAGACGCAGGGTATCAGAATGGATAAAAAAACAAAACCCATCAGTATGTTGCCTACGAGAAACTCATTTTAGACGCAAAGACACCTCCAGATTGAAAGTGAGGGGGTGGAAAACAATTTACCATGCTAATGGGCATCAGAAGAAAGCTGGGGTGGCAATCCTTATATCAGATCAATTAGACTTTAGGCCAAAGACTATAATAAGGAATGAGGATATAATAAGGATGAGGAAGGACACTATATCCTACTCAAAGGGTCTGTCCAACAAGAAGATCTAACAATTTTAAATATCTATGCCCCTAACATGGGAGCAGCCAACTATATAAACCAATTAATAACAAAATCAAAGAAACACATCAATAATAATACAATAATAGTAGGGGACTTTAACACTCCCCTCACTGAAATGGACAGATCATCCAAGCAAAAGATCAACAAGGAAATAAAGGCCTTAAATGACACACTGGACCAGATGGACATCACAGATATATTCAGAACATTTCATCCCGAAGCAGCAGAATACACATTCTTCTCTAGTGCACATGGAACCTTCTCCAGAATAGATCACATCCTGGGTCACAAATCAGGTCTCAACCGGTATCAAAAGATTAGGATCATTCCCTGCATATTTTCAGACCATAATGCTCTGAAGCTAGAACTCAATCACAAGAGGAAAGCTGGAAAGAACCCAAATACATGGAGACTAAACAGCATCCTTCTAAAGAATGAATGGGTCAACCAGGAAATTAAAGAAGAATTGAAAAAATTCATGGAAACAAATGATAATGAAAACACAAGGGTTCAAAATCTGTGGGACACAGCAAAGGCAGTCCTGAGAGGAAAATATATAGTGGCACAAGCCTTTCTCAAGAAACAAGAAAGGTCTCAAGTACACAACCTAACCCTACACGTAAAGGAGCTGGAGAAAGAACAAGAAAGAAACCCTAAACCCAGCAGGAGAAGAGAAATCATAAAGATCAGAGCAGAAATCAATGAAATAGAAACAAACAAAAAAAAACATAGAAAAAATCAATGAAACTAGGAACTGGTTCTTTGAAAGAATCAATACGATTGATAAACCCCTGGCCAGACTCATCAAAAAGAAAAGAGAAAGGACTCAAATAAATAAAATCATGAATGAAAGAGGAGAGATCACAACTAACATCAAAGAAATACAGACAATTATAAGAACATACTATGAGCAACTCTACGCCAACAAATTGGACAATCTGGAAGAAATGGATGCATTCCTAGGGACATATAAACTACCACAACTGAACCAGGAAGAAATAGAAAACCTGAACAGGCCCATAACCAGTAAGGAGATTGAAACAGTCATCAAAAATCTCCAGACAAACAAAAGAACAGGGCCAGACGGCTTCCCAGGGGAATTCTACCAAACATTTAAAGAAGAACTAATTCCTATTCTCCTGAAACTGTTCCAAAAAATAGAAATGGAAGGAAAACTTCCAAACTCATTTTCTGAGGCCAGCATCACCTTGATCCCAAAACCAGACAAGGATCCCACCAAAAAAGAGAACTACAGACCAATATCCTTGATGAACACAGACGCAAAAATTCTCATCAAAATACTAGCCAATAGGATTCAACAGTACATTAAAAGGATTATTCACCACGATCAAGTGGGATTTATTCCAGGGCTGCAGGGTTGGTTCAACATCCGCAAATCAATCAATGTGATAGAACACATTAACAAAAGAAAGAGCAAGAACCGTATGATACTCTCAATAGATGCTGGAAAAGTATTTGACAAAGTACAGCAACCCTTCCTGATCAAAACTCTTCAAAGTGTAGGGATAGAGGGCACATACCTCAATATTATCAAAGCCATCTATGGAAAATCCCACCGCAAATATCATTCTCAATTGAGAAAAACTGAAAGCTTTTTCGCTAAGGTCAGGAACACGGCAGGGATGTCCATTATCACCACTGCTATTCAACATAGTACTAGAAGTCCTAGCCTCAGCAATCAAACAACAAAAAGAAATTAAAGGCATCCAAATCGGCAAAGAAGAAGTCAAGCTATCACTCTTCGCAGATGATATGATACTATATGTGGAAAACCTAAAAGACTCCACTCCAAAACTGCTAGAACTTGTACAGGAATTCAGTAAAGTGTCAGGATATAAAATCAATGCACAGAAATCAGTTGCATTTCTGTACACCAACAACAAGACAGAAGAAAGAGAAATTAAGGAGTCAATCCCATTTACAATTGCACCCAAAACTATAAGATACCTAGGAATAAACCTAACCAAAGAGGCTAAGAATCTCTACGCAGAAAACTATAAAGTACTCATGAAAGAAATTGAGGAAGACCCAAAGAAATGGAAAAATGTTCCATGCTCCTGGATTGGAAGAATAAATATTGTGAAAATGTCCATGCTGCCTAAAGCAATCTACACATTTAATGCAATCCCTATCAAAATACCACCCATTTTTTTCAAAGAAATGGAACAAATAATCCTAAAATTTATATGGAACCAGAAAAGACCTCGAATAGCCAAAGGAATATTGAAGAACAAAGCCAAAGTTGGTGGCATCACAATTCCGGACTTCAAGCTCTATTACAAAGCTGTCATCATCAAGACAGCATGGTACTGGCACAAAAACAGACACATAGATCAGTGGAACAGAATAGAGAGCCCAGAAATAGACCCTCAACTCTATGGTCAACTAATCTTTGACAAAGCAGGAAAGAATGTCCAATGGAAAAAAGACAGCCTCTTCAATAAATGGTGCTGGGAAAATTGGACAGCCACATGCAGAAAAATGAAATTGGACCACTTCCTTACACCACACACGGAAATAGACTCAAAATGGATGAAGGACCTCAATGTGAGAAAGGAATCCATCAAAATCCTTGAGGAGAACGCAGGCAGCAACCTCTTCAACCTCAGCCGCAGCAACATCTTCCTAGGAACATCAGCAAAGGCGAGGGAAGCAAGGGCAAAAATGAACTATTGGGATTTCATCAAGATCAAAAGCTTTTGCACAGCAAAGGAAACAGTTAACAAAACCAAGAGACAACTGCCAGAATGGGAGAAGGTATTTGCAAACGACATATCAGATAAAGGGCTAGTATCCAAAATTTATAAGGAACTTAGCAAACTCAACACCCAAAGTACAAACAATCCAATCAAGAAATGGGCAGAGGACATGAACAGACATTTCTGCAAAGAAGACATCCAGATGGCCAACAGAAACATGAAAAAGTGCTCCACGTCACTCAGCATCAGGGAAATACAAATCAAAACCACAATGAGATATCACCTCACACCAGTCAGAATGGCTAAAATTAACAAGTCAGGAAATGAGAGATGCTGGCGAGGATGCGGAGAAAGGGGAACCCTCCTCCACTGTTGGTGGGAATGCAAGCTGGTGCAACCACTCTGGAAAACAGCATGGAGGTTCCTCAAAATGTTGAAAATAGAACTCCCCTATGACCCAGCAATTGCACTACTGGGTATTTACCCTAAAGATACAAATGCAGTGATCCGAAGGGGCATGTGTACCCGAATGTTTATAGTAGCAATGTCCACAATAGCCAAACTATGGAAAGAACCTAGATGTCCATCAACAGATGAATGGATAAAGAAGATGTGGTATATATACACACAATGGAATACTATGCAGCCATCAAAAGAAATGAAATCTTGCCATTTGCAACAATGTGGATGGAACTAGAGGGTATCATGCTTAGTGAAATAAGTCAATCGGAGAAAGACAACTATCATATGATCTCCCTGATATGAGGACATGGAGATGCAACATGGGGGTTAGGGGGATAGGAGAAGAATAAATGAAACAAGATGGGATTGGGAGGGAGATAAACCATAAATGACTCTTAATCTCACAAAACAAACTGGGGGTTGCTGGGGGTGGGAGGGGGGAGGGGGTTATGGACATTGGGGAAGGTATGTGCTATGGTGAGTGTTGTGAAGTGTGTAAACCTGGCGATTCACAGACCTGTACCCCTGGGGATAAAAATACATTATATGTTTATAAAAAAAAATTGGAAGGGAGACGAACCATAAGAGACTATGGACTCTGAAAATCAACCTGAGGGTTTTGAAATGTCGGGGGTAGGAGGTTGGGGGAACAGGTGGTGGGTAATAGGGAGGGCACGTATTGCATGGAGCACTGGGTGTTGTGCAAAAACAATGAATACTGTTACGCTGAAAAAAAATAAAAAAAAAAAATAAAAAAAACCCAACTCAACACTGAGGCTTGATTTGGCAAAATTCCATGCATATTATCACACACTGACGCTAGGAAAGTCAAGTGTCCTGACTCCATGGAGAGAGAACAATGGAAATCCCACATTTGGTAGACTCTACTCTATGCTCTCTCTTAGTGCTTGTGACTTTGGGATGGAATGCTATTGTGCAGTCTGGCTTTTTTAGGGTTACTGACAATTACTTGAGGGTGGCAGTTTCTTTTTCAGAAACTTTCCAGGGGATTGGGGACTTCTGTTTTGGGCAACTCTTCTAGACTGAGTTGTTCATGCCTTCTGGTCTCAAACTTACAGTATTGGCTTGAGAGCAGGGGGCAGATAGTGTTACCATGTGTACAGTTTTGAACAGAATGGTCCAGTACTGTGTATTTTATCTAGGAAGCCAAATGAGGAAACTAGTGACATGTAGATGACTTGCGTTTTCCAACTGTGATTTATTCTCCTGTTGTGAAGGCAACAATTGTGTAAGGGCAGCTTCTGGAATCAGATGGTCTGGATTTATGTCCTAGCTCTGTCAATTTAAAAAACAGATTTATTAGGGCACCTGTGTGGCTCAGTTGGTTAAGCAGCAACCTTTGGCTCAGGTTATAATTCTGAGGTCCTGGGATCCATCCCTGCATTGGGATCCTTGCTCAGCCAGGAGCCTGCTTCTCCTTCTCCCTCTGCCACTGTCCCCCAGTTCATGCTCTCTTTCTCAAATAAATAAAAAAAAATCTTTAAAAGAGATTCTAGTGAGGTATTATTTAAATGCCATAAAATTCACCAATTGCAAGTGTATAATTTAATTTTTTTTGTAAATGTACAGTTGTGCCAACATCACCAAATCCAGTTTGAGAATGTATCCTTCACCCCCAAAAGAGCCCTCATCCCATTTCTAATCAATTTCCAGTCCCACCCCCAGCCCTAGGCAACCACTAACCTGCTTTTTTCAGGATGCATGCCAAGAAAAGTTGCCAGTGATTCCAGGACACCACTAGGGCATGAAGGGAGAGTGTGAGGTTTACTGAACCCTCAGGAGTACTGAGTAACAGCTTCAAGTTCAATTTACTTATTTACATGTATGTAGTATTTTATTCACTTAATTTTCATTTCTAATGATGCAGGGGGTTAAATATTATTCCACACATTTGCATATTCATTGTGTTTCCTCTGTATTTAATTCTTTGCTTAAGTCTTTCACCTCAAAATGTTTTTTGACCTTTGGCCTCGACCTTGTGTCCTGAATCTGAGGCCTCCTTTGGGCCCAGATCTGGGCCAGGCCTTAAGCTTTTGCGTTTTTGATCCCAGTTTCAGAAGCCACTTCTCAAACTATTTGTCACCATACTATATGGAGTTGCTAGACATGTATGGCAGGGAAATTTTTCATTATTATTTATTGAGCCTTAAGAATATTGTATACAGAACAGATGGGTTGTTATCAGAGGGGTGGGGGGCATGGGTGAAATGGTTGAAGGGGGTCAAAAGGTACAAACTTCCAGCTATAAAATAAATAAGTCCTAGGATATAATGTACAGCACGGTGACTAGTTAGCAATAATGTATTGCATTTTGTAAAGTTGTTAAGTGTATAGGTCCTAAAAGCCCTTATCATGTGAAAAAAAAAAAGAAAAACATTTTGTAACTATATATGGTGATGGATTAACTAAACTTATTGTGGTGATCATTTTGGGTTGTATACAAATATCAAACCATTATGTTGTACACCTAAAACTACATAATATTATATGCAAATTATATCTCAATAAAAAGTAAACATTTAAAAATTTGCTGATTTAAGTATGCTTATGATAGCTTTCCAGCTTAAACAGTTGTTTTTTGTTTTTTTAAAGATTTATTTATTTTAGAGAGAGAGAAAGAGAGAGACAGTAGGGTGAGGAGGAGCAGAGGGAGAGGGCCAATGAGAATCCCAAGCAGACGCCTCACTGAGCACAGAGCCCAGCATGGGGCTCGACATCATGACCCATGAAATCACAACATGAGCCAAAATCAGGAGTTAAATGCTTAACTGACTGAGCTACCCAGGCTCCCCTATACGATTGTTTAAAAAAAAAAAAAAAAAATATATATATATATATATATATATATAATTTTTAAAAGACTACAAAATGTGTTTAAAAGTTTTACACTGTATTTAATGTTTATTGCTATTGCAATAACATCACTCATTTAGTTGTATTTCTTGAATGGGGGTGATAACAACAGCAAATGTAGACGAGTAAAAACATTTCTACAACTGAAGAACTTGATTTTCAAATGCATGGAGGTACTCATATGAGTGGTAAAAGACAAATTAATTTAAAAGTTTTTCTGAATCCACTGTCAGATATTGGCATGTAATTCTTTAACTTATTAAATGGAGTTGAATATATAAATGTATGTGTGTGTGTATGAAATATTTATTTATTTAAAAGAGAGAGAGCAAGCAAGCAGGATCAGGGGGAAGGGCAGAGGGAGAGAGAGAAAGTATCCTCAAGCAGACTCCTCGCTGAGCATGGAACCTGATGTAGGGCTCCAGCCCAGGACCCTGAGATCCTGACCTGAACCAAAATCAAGAGCTGACCACTTAACCAACTGAGACACCCAGGCACCCCTGAATATATTTTGTAATATTGAGAGGTAAAGGTGTGAACTTTGGTCTAAAATCAAGCACACAAGTGAGGTGCCACTTCCATTTTTTGGTAATATGGAAGGTTAATTTATCTACATCCACTAATTGTAGAATAAAATTCATTTGAAACTGAAGTATAATTTACATGCAGTAAATCACACAGACTTTAAGTGTACAGTACAATGAGTTTTAATAATAGTGTACCCCCATGAAACACACATACTTATCAAAATACAGAATATCTTCATCAACCCAGAGAAGTTCCATATGACCCTAACCAGTTAATCCTACATTTCTACTGAGAAACCAGTATTCTGATTTATTTTACTGATGATTAGATATGCCTGTTCTTGAACTTCATGTAATTGGTATCATTTATATGAAGATAGCTTTCCAAGTAGATCTCAATAATCCCCACCTCCTTATAGTCACATCCTTGTGTAATCTCCCTTTGCACGGGGCTGGAATGCAGGTTTGCTTCTCAGGCATAGAACACAGCAGAAGAAATGTGATGTTCCTTCCAAGACTCCATCACAAAAGAGAGTGGATTCTTTCTCTCTCTGACTCTTCTCACTTGCCCAATCTGATGAAGCAAGCTGCCATGTTGTTGCAGAGGCCCATAGGCTAAGGAACAGCTGTGGATGTGAGTGTGTGAAAATAATTCTGGCAACAAAAAAGAGTGAACTTGGAATGCATTTTTCTCAGCTGAGCCTCGATATGACTGCAATCATGGCTTCACTCCGATGGCAGCCTGTGAAAGATCTTCAGTCAGAGACAACCAGACAATCCATGCTTGCATTCCTAGCCCAAAGAGCTGACTATGTCTGGCTCCTTTTTGTCAACAAAATGTCTGATTTTGGTCTTGTGTTTTGGGGGGTAGAGGAAGATATATTCTTAAAAATCTCGTGAAAGCATCAAAAGCTATCAAGACAGCAAGATATTCTAGTGTAGGAGTAAGATCCAGTCTAGAGAAGAATATTGCTCACTAAAAACACATTAGCCCTACATTTGCTAAATGGGCTGACTCATAAAGATGAGCTCCCAAAAGACTTTTATACTCAGGATATAAGTGATCTGGAAGACTAGGGAAAATAGTCAATACTATTGTAATAACTTTGTATGGCAACATGGTAACTACACTTACCAAGCACTGAGTAATGTATAAGTTGTTGAATCACTATATCATATACCCGAAACTAATATGACATTGCAGGTAAACCATAGTTCAATTAAAAAAGAAAGATAGGGGTGCCTGGGTGGCTCAGTTGTTTAAGTGTCCAACTCTTGATGTTGGCTCAAATCATAATCTTAGGGTCTTGAGGTACCTGGGTGTCTCATTCGGTTAAGCATCTGCCTTTGGCTTGGGTCATGATTCCAGGGTCCTGGGACAGAGCCCTACACTGGGCTCTCTGCTTAGCATGGAGCCTGCTTCTCCCTCTCCCTCTGCCTGCTGCTCTGCTTGCTTGTGCTCTATCAAATAAATAAATAAATTCTTTAAAAAAATAATAATCTCAGGGTCTCGAGATCAACCCCCTGCTGGGCTCAGCATGGAGTCTGTTTGAGCTTCTCTCTCTCTCTCTCAAACAAAAAAACACATAAATAGATAGATAGATTCAAGACTTTCCTGAATGAACTTTTTATTGCAAATTTGACTCTGAAGCCATGTAAATGTTTTATACATTTATAGAACAAAGTTAAACCACAAAGAATTTAAAAAGATGCAATCTCTGAAAAAAAAATGAAGGTAAAAGAAGCAAATATGTTTACACTTCAGAGGATAAAGCCAATGTCTTCAGAATCAAGATATTCAGTATCAGAGAAAAAATGCTCATCATCACTAGCCATCAGGGAGATTCAAATCAAAACCACATTGAGATATCACCTTACACCAGTTAGAATGGCCAAAATTAGCAAGACAGAAAACAACGTGTGTTGGAGAGGATGTGGAGAAAGGGGAACGCTCTTACACTGTTGGTGGGAATGCAAGTTAGTGCAGCCACTTTGGAGAACAGTGTGGAGATTCCTGAAGAAATTAAGAATAGAGCTTCCCTATGACCCTGCAATTGCACTGCTGGGTATTTACCCCAAAGATACAGATGTAGTGAAAAGAAGAGCCATCTGTACCCTAATATTTCTTGCAGCAATGGCCACGGTCACCAAACTGTGGAAAGAACCAAGATGCCCTTCAACGGATGAATGGATAAGGAAGATGTGGTCCATATACACGATGGAGTATTATGCCTCCATCAGAAAGGATGAATACCCAACTTTTGTAGCAACATGGACGGGACTGGAAGAGATTTTGCTGAGTGAAATAAGTCAAGCAGAGAGAGTCAAGTATCATATGGTTTCACTTATTTGTGGAGCATAACAAAGAACATGGAGGACATGGGGAGATGGAGAGGAGAAGGGAGTTGAGGGAAATCGGAATGGGAGATGAACTATGGAAGACTATGGACTCTGAAAAACAACCTGAGGGTTTTGAAGGGGCGGGGGGGGTGGGAGGTTGGGGAACCAGGTGGTGGGTAATAGGGAGGGTGCATGGAGCACTGGGTGTGGTGCAAAAACAATGAATACTGTTACGCTGAAAATTAAAAAAAAAAAGTGCATTTGTCAAGTACTATCTTCTTATAGTCCAGATATTGATATATATATATGTGTGTGTGTGTGTGTGTGTGTATATATACCTACATATATATAGAGAGAGAGATAGAATATTATATAGAGGATATATATAATATATATCAATATATAATATATAAAATATATTTATGTATAATATATTATATATACATAATACTGTATATATATTTTAAATTTAAAGTTTTTAGTCTTCATTTTTTTAATTTTTAAAAATTTTTATTTATTTATTTTTTAAATTAATTAATTAATTTGACGGAGAGACATCACAAGTAGGCAGAGAAGCAGGCAGAGAGAGAGAGAGGAGGAAGAAGGCTCCCCGCTGAGCAGAGAGCCCGATGCAGGGCTCGATCCCAGGACCCCAGGATCATTACCCCAGTGGAAGGCAGAGCCTTCAACCCACTGAGCCATCCAAGTGCCCCCATTTTATTTTTTAAAAGATTTTATTTATTTATTTATTGAGAGGGAGAGCTTGAGTGGGGGAAGGGCCAGAAGGAGAGGAAGAATCTCAAGCAGACTCCGCTCCAAGTGTGGAGCTAGAGGTGAGGATTGATCTCATGACCCCAAGATCTTGAAATGACTGAGTCACCCAGGCACCTAGTCCTCATTTTATAGGCGAGCAAGCTAGGTCTCGGAGTGATTCTGTAACTTGCTCAGAGAAGGATCTCTGCCAATGGGAAGATCTGGAAAGTTTTAATAAAAGGAGTATCAACTCAGCTGGTTCTTAAAGGTTTGATGGAATTTTAATTCAAATTTGTGATTTTTAGTTACAAAAGTAATACATGTTCATTTTGGAAATTTAAAAGGTATAAAAAAGCACAAAGATGCAATGAAAAAAACAAACCCTTAAATCCACCATCTCAATATAAAAACATTATGAACATTTTGGTGAATATCCCTATATCTCTTTTTTGCTAATTGTCACATCTAAATGTACAATTGGGACTACCCTGTTTAGTTACCTGCACTTCTATAGATGTTATTTCATTTAAACTTCACATTAGCTCTTTAAAGTAAGAAGTATTAATCCCATTTTATAAGAATAACTTGAGGGGCAGAAAGTTTAGCCTGTCCAAGTCACATGACAACGCCAAAATGCACATCAGGAATGCCTTTCTCAGAGTCCATGCTTTCCTCCTACCTGCTTCCCAGACCATGAGCTGTGCCATGGAGATGGCAGGGCATGGAAAGGAAAAGAATCACTGGGTGGGATTGGTTCTAATGTTGGATTCGGTGACCGCTTCTATCTATAAAGGAGAGAGAGAAATTTTCAGAGGACTTTAACACTTCCAGCCTGGATAGCTGGGAGAAAGTTGATCTCATAAATGATACTGATTTCATAATCTGTTTAATGATACATGTAATCTCTACTAGGTAAAAAGACTTTCCTCGGGGCACCCGGGTGACTCAGTGCGTTGAAGTCTCTGCCTTCGGCTTGGGTCATGATTCCAGTGTCCTGGGATGGAGCCCCGCATTGGGCTCCCTGCTCAGCAGAGAGCCTGCTTCTCTCTCTCTGCCTCTCCCTGCCGCTCTGCTTACTTGTGCTCTCTTTCTAGCACTCTGTAAAATAAATAAGTAAAATATTTAAAAAAAAAAAAGTATTTCCTCAACCCAGATTCATTTCTAACTCAGGGTTCTAGTAATCATGTGATCCAGTGAAGTTTTATAAAATCTGTAATCACCAGTCATTCTGCTCTCAGGAGACCTGGCCCTGTCTGAAAATTTTGGGAGAGTCAGCATAGAGGCTGGAAGACCTCGTTTGTGCAAGCCAAGATTTACCCACACTGTGCTTTTCCATCATGGCTATTCTGTACTCCGGGAACCATCCTGGAGCAGCTGTCCTTGGTCTGTTCTCTACAAGACAAAGGAGGAGGAGTGGGCACATGTTTCCGGGGACACTTACGATCCCCAAACCCTTTGGAGGTCTGACAAATTCATCTTTGACCAAGAAAACAAGTGATTCACTGGTCAAACAGCTCCACTTCAACTACTGGCTGGATCCCTAACACCCAACTCCACCCTCCACAACCCCCAAGCCCAAGAGAATTTGTTTTGTTCCTTTTTCCTCTCAGATTTTCTAGATCTTACTACTTTCAGGAAATTCACCCTCAGGGAGCTAAGTTTTACATAATTGTTTGTTTGTTGTGTTTTCTCTGAGAACAAGGAAACAAGGAGAACAAGGAAAGCTTGTTCTCCATTTCTCCATAATGCTCACCTCATGAGGATTAAACAAGACATGTAATCCTTATAAAGTACATAATGCAGCATCTGATATACAAAGCTCACTAAATATAGGGTGGCCTGAAAAAAAGGTAAGGAACGGGATGTGCTATCAGCAAAGGCCATCTTATATGCTCTAACTTTGGTTTACTCTCCATGCTATTTGTGCTTTCTTGGGGCAGCTCACAGCTTTATGAACAATTGACCCTTGAACTGAGGAGCTGCTCCTAATAAAGATCTTAGCTGAAAGCGATATGATCAACAAATGGCAGTGTAGGGAGGAATGTTGGCTGAACTTGACAGTAGCTGGCATGTCTTACTTTCCTCCCTGGGGCTCCTCTTCACCCACAGAAACTCACTAGTCATCTGACATATAGGCAAACCTGGAATTGAGGGAGGGAATAGTCCATGGACAACCTCGATTAATGGGCATGAGGGCAAATGCGCAAACACACTTGACTTCTGTACTTAGGGCAGAAGAGGTTGCTGTGAATGCTACGGTTTCTGAGAGCCTTCCCCAGGACGGAACCTCAGCAGTGACCAGCCCAAGGACACGTCTGTGTCTTTCCTCTTTCCCTGTTCAATCTCCTGTTCCCAACCTAAGTCCTCACTGGAATCACTTTCCAATATAAGTGTCTGCACAAGGCCTTCATATCAAGAAAAATGCAGGCTAAGACAATCTTGCTATTTATGTGTTGGTCTTTCCTTTCAGATTCTTTCAGTATTTATATATATGTTATATATATATACACACATATATATATTTATTCATATATATGTGAAATTATCCATGGTGTTTTCTCTTCTTCATAGCTCCTTCAAATTAGAAAGTTTCTCTCTCTCTCTCTTTCTTTCTCTATTTCTTTCCCTTTCTCCTTCCTTCTTCCTTCCTTCCTTCCATCTCGAGTACAGTTGACATACAGCGTTACACTAGTTTCAAGTGTACAACATAGTAATTCAACAACTCTATACTGTATGCTATGCTCACAAGTGTAGCTACCATCCACACTATTACAGTACCCTTGACTATATTCCCCATGTTGTGCCTTTTATCCTCATGACTTATTCATTCCATAACTGGAAGTCTGTATCTCCCACTCTCCTTCACCCGTTTTGGCTATCCCCCCCTTCCTCTCCCCCTGGCAATCATCAGTTTGTTGTCTGTATTTATGGGTTTGTTTCTGTTTTTTGTTTGTTTATTCATTTTGTTTTTTTAGATTCCACATATAAGTGAAATAATACAGTATTTGTCTTTCTTTGTCTGACTCATTTCACTTAACATAATAACCTCTAGGTCTATCCATATTGTCCCAAATGGTAATTTTATGACTGTGTATTATTCTATTGTGTGTGCGTGTGCATGTGTGTGTATCCCACATCTTCCTTGTCTCACATCTTCCTTATCCATTCATCTATTGATGAATACAGGTTGCTTCCATATTTTGGCTATTGTAAATAATGCTGCAGTAAATATTGGGGTACATGCATCTTTTTGAATTAGTGTTTTTGTGGGTTTTTTTGGGGTAAATATCCAGTAGTGAAATTATTGGATCATATGGTGATTCAATATTTAATTTTTTGAGGCTCTTCCATACTGTCCTCCATAGAAGCTGGACCAATATATATTCCCACCAACAGAGCAAGAGGGTTCCTTTTTCTCCATGTCCTCACCAACGCTTGTTAGTTCTTGTCTTTTTGATTTTAGACGTTCTGACATTTGTGAGCTCATATCTCATTGTGGCTTTGATTTGCATGTCCCTGATGATTAATGACGTTGAACATCTTTTCATTGTCTGTTAGCCATCTGTATGTCTTCCTTGAAAAAATGTTTATTTGGATCCTCTGCCCATTTTTAAATTGGATTATTTGGGGTTTTTTCATTTTGGGTTGTATAAATTCTTTATATATTTTGGATATTAACCTCATTTGCAAATATCTTCTCCCATTCAGTAGGCTGCCTTTTTGTTTTTTTGATGGTTTCTTTTACTGTGCAAAACCATTTTATTTGGTGTAATCCAAATAGTTTATTTTTGCTTTTATTTCCCTGTGGGAGGAGACATATCCAGAAAAATGTTACTAAAGTCACCATCCAAGAGGTTACTACCTATGTTTTCTTCTAGGAATTTTATGGTTTCAGGTTTCACATTTAGGTCTCTAATTCAGTTGGAGTGTATTTTTGTATGTGGTATAGGAAAGTGGTCCAGTGTTATTCTTTAGCATGTAATTGTTCAGTTTTACTGACACCATTTGTTGAAGGGACTGCCTTTTCCCCATTGTATATTATTGCCTCCTTTGTCATAGACTAATTGACCGTATAACTCCTTTCTTGACCACTAATTGTCAAGACTGATGACCACAAGACTAATTGACCCAGAACACTAGTTCTGGGCTCTCTATTCTCTTCCATTGATCCTGTGTCTATTTTCTGCCAGTATCATATTGTTTTGATTACTACAGCTTTGTAGTATAGTTTGAAATCTGGAATTGTGACATGTTCAGCTGTGTTTTTCTCTCTCAGGATTGCTTTGGCTATTCAGGGTCTTTTGTGATTCTGTACACATTTTAGTTTTATTTGTTCTAGTTCTGTAAAAATTGCTGTTGGTATTTTGATAGGGATTGCATTGAATCTACAGGTTGCTTTGGGTAGTATGGCCATTTGAACCCAAGATAGGAAGTTTCAATCATCAGATTATCCCACGGTTTCTCTACCAAGGACCTCTTAGATTGCTCTTTCAGTATATACGTAGCTCTAGCTTGGCCATGCTGATTATAACTGTTTCTATATATGTAAGCAAAATCCAGAAATCAAATCACTTGTTACAGAATTTCTCTTTGATTCACAAAGTTTACATGGACTCCTCTATAGCTGATGGACACAAAACCTTAAGTTTTTTTGAGCTGGAAAACTGTCATTTGGAGGGTTACAATGAACTGTCATTTTGAAATATTTTTAGAGTGCAGACTGTATTTTAATTCTGGAAGTAACATTTTGATGAAACTTTTGGTAACACTAATGCATCCATCACTCACTGGTTCCCATTTTATTCATATATATGTGTATATATATATATACACGTATCTATGCAAATGCTTCAGACTGAGATTTTTTATGTTTGTTTGTTTTGTTTTGTTTTGTTTTTCCAGACTGAGATGTTACATGGTCTGTTTTGGGATAAAAATTATTGACCTGCAACATTAATTTTTCCCCCTAAATGTGGAATTAAGTTGTTTTATAACTAAATATTTTTATTTGTCTTTGTGAAGGAGCAGAAATACAACAGATTAGAGAAGCAACAAGATGGCAGAGTGACCAGCAGAAGAGGAGAATTGTTCCAGAACCAGATAATATAAAATTGCCTGGATAGATGGGGAGAATTTGGGGAATGGTTTTTTTAGGAGTTCCCAAGAATTTCTTGAGGGAGGAAACCTAATGAATACTGAACTCCTTGAGGGCAGTAAAAGAGAGACTTAAACTATTGTTATTTGGGCATTAATAACTTCTGAAGGCTGGAGAAGATGGGAACATTTTTTTAAAATTTAAATTCAATTAGCCAATGTATTTCACAGAGGATGATGCCCTCCATTTCCACCCATGTCAATGTAAATGGTAGGTATTCATCTTTCTGATGGCTAGTAGTATTCCACTGTATATATACACCACATCTTTTTTATCTATTCATCTGTCAGGAGACATCTTGGCTCTTTCCACAGTTTGGCTATTGTGGACATTGCTGCTATGAATATTGGGGTGCAGGTGTCCCTTCAGATCACTATGTTTGTAGAAGATGCGAACATTTTAATCACACGTTATTCCTGGCACTTTTGCACATCTCTCTCCTCACCCCTTTTTTACTTTCTTTTAAAAAAGATTTAATTTATTTAAACTAAACAAAAACAAAAACATTTTACCCTTTTCTTCTATCCCTCAACCCCCACTTCTGGGAGGTTATAAATACATATATTTATATTCCACATAGAAGAGAGATCTTACAGTATTTGTCTTTTTTTGTCTAACTTATTTCATTTAGCATAATTCCCTTGAGGCCCATCTATTCTATCGTATTTAAGACTAAGTACTTATGACTGCTTTTGCATTACAATGGTCAGGGGCCTTGCAACAGAGCCCACAGGGCCCACTAAGTCTAAAATCTTTACTATCTGGCTCCTGAAGGAAAAAGTTTGCTGCCCTTGCTTTAGATCTAATAGTTTAGAAGAAATATAGGAGATAGAAGAACATTTTGAGTGACACCATGGCGATGTAATCAGCAGAATTCAAAATGTGGGAAACTCTATAAGGTAAACAACTTAATTTCTTTAACAAATAAATGCTAGTAAAAGAATTTTTTTAAAAGAGAGGGAAATTTTAAGAGATACATCAACTTAATACAATGTGCAGGCCTTTAAGAAAAATCCTGATTCAAAAGTCAACTTAAAAATATATATGAATGGTGGGGCACCTGGGTGGCTCAGTGGGTTAAGCCTCTGCCTTCGGCTCAGGTCATGATCCCAGGGTCCTGGGATGGAGCCCCACATTGGGCTCTCTGCTCAGCGGGGAGCCTGCTTCCCCCTCTCTCTCTGCCTGCTTCTCTGCCTACTCGTGATCTCTCTCTCTCTGTCAAATAAATAAATAAAATCTTAAAAAATAAAAAATAATTCTCTATTAAGTCTAAATCTTAATATATATATATATATATATGTATATATATATATATATATATGAATGGGGCATCTGGTGGCTCATTTGGTTAAGTGTCCAGCACTTGATTTCAGTTCAGGTCATGATCTCAGGGTTGTGAGATAGATCCCCATGTCAGGCTCAGTATGAAGCCTGCTTAAGATTCTTTCCTCTCTCTCTGCCCCTCCTCTGCTCATACTCCTCTCTCTCTAACAAACAAAGCTTAAAAATATGTATGAACAATCAGAGATGCTTAAATATTGACTGAATTTTGAAAGTATTAGAGAATTACTATTAATGGTTTGTTTATAATAACAGCACTGTTTTTATGTTATTCTTTTAAAGAGTCCTTGCTGTTATGGAGTGGGGAGGGTAAGAAAAGTGGGTATATGCAAAGTAACAATGGCCAGTGAAAGGACAGTTAATTTCCAGTACACAAAGCACACCAAATAAAGGGGATTTATTTAGTATGTTGTAGTTACTTATATAATGTTATGGTTATCTATAACATATGGGTAAACAGGAGTTCATCAACTTAGTCTCCTATTTTTGAACGTTTTTGATATTTTTCTTAATATAAACTTTTACAAGCACAAACATTTTAGGAGAAATTATAAAAATGTATTGAGAGAAATTAGGAAAGAGATTAAGAAGACCTAAAAGAAGACGTAGACTATGTATATAGTTAAAAGACTCAATATTGCAAAAATGTCAATTCTCTCCAAATTGGGTCCCAGTAGGGTTCACCTCAGGTTTGTCAGCATCCCAGTGGGGGTTTCCTGCCCCAGGCAGCAATTCTCTGCTAATCAGTCTTATCCTCCTAACTCAGGCAACCCAGAGAACCTCTTCACCACCAGTTGGCTGCAATCCCACACTTTCCAGTGAGGTCTGAAACCCAGCCTTGGATCCACATTTGTTTGTTCCTTAGATACCCTCCTTCAACCCTAGGGTTTTTTGAGTTCTTTTTTATGGTCTTTAACTTCCTATAACTAGTTATATAACTTCCTATAGTTAATATTAATATAATATAATTATTAATATAATAATAATTCCTATAAATAGTTAATCATTTTTGTACTTAATAGTGCCTGTCGAAATTGCTCTGTGGTGTGTTGTCTTCTGGGTGGACTTGGCTGAAACACTAGTAGAACTGAAGTTGTATAACATGTAGGACCCAGCAGTTGTGTGTGTGTGTGAGAGAGAGACAGACAGAGGCAGAAAGAAAGAGAGAGAGAGAAAAAGAGAGGAACTTGTATATGTATGACAAAGTAGAAATACAAAAATATCCATAGCAGTGTTGGTCAGGATAATCTAAAGCTGAAAATAAATCCAGTCATCTGTCAATAGGAGACAGACTTGTTGCAATATTTGAAAAAGAGAGAGGAGCCAAGATCTCTAACCTAAACAATTGGAAGATTAGAGCTGCTATTCCCTGAGATAGGAAAGTCTGTAAGAAGAGCAGGTTTTGACTTTAGAGATAGTATCAGAAGCCAGTTTTATACATACTAAGTTTGAGATGCGTATTAGGCATTCGAATGGAGGTGTCAAGTGGGCAGTTGGATAAGCAAGTCTGGATGACCCTGCCTGGGTGACGGTTGAAATTATATATTTGTAGGTCCTCAGCATACAGAGTCCTTGAAGTCAAGCGATTGGATAATGCCACCAAATGAGTGGATAAGAAAGAGAGGGACAGTCTTCTTAGATGACTGCCACTGTCTCCTCACTCCACCTGCTTTGGTGGTCATGCCCACGCTTCATTCCGACCACAAAAAGGTCATCTTCTCTTACCATCCACAGTGATCTTCTAAAAGCAGGATTCAGGTTATATGACTCTGCGGTCCGAGCCTCTGCAATGGCTTCCTGTTGCTTGTAGACTAAAGTCCAAACTCTTGACCACGAAGCTCTGGCTCCTCCCATGCCTCTGCCTTACTTGACTTTCATTCACTGTTCTCTACAGATGGTTCCTTCCGCTATGTAGTGCTATTTATTCCTCAATACATGGGTCTCTCTCAGGGCATTTGAACTAGCTGTCCCTTCTGCCTGGATGGGGAAGCTCATCTTTGCAAGGCCAGCTCCTTCTCTTAATTCAAATTTCAGCTCAAAATGCTGCTTCTTCATAGAATCCCTTCCTGAATACATTCTTTAAAGTAATTATCCACTAGCCCCTTGATAAGCACTTTTTCATGGCACTGATATCTGACATTATCTTATTTAGCAGCTTATTGTCTGTCTCCCCTACTAGAATCTCAGCTCCCGCATGGCAGTGATATGGTCTTGTTTACTATTACGTGTTCCCAAAGCCTTGAGCAGCACTGCTACCTGGTAGAGTGCCAATAAAATATTTGTTCAATAAATAAATATGGGACTTACAGGATTTTGCATCCTTCTCAGCATCCTTCTTAGCTTCCAAATTTAGGGAGAGAACCCAGCATAGACAATTTTTCTTTGTCCAGGCTTTATCTTTCTTCATGTCCTCCTTGTATTTCTTCACCAGCTCCCCCAGGGTCACAGAAGGCTAATGGTGCTGTAAAAATATTAGGAAGAATACTTTCTTCCAAAGCCTGTGAATCAGAGGATTGTGTAAAGAAGTTACTCTAATCTAAATGTCTCTACACAGTGGAATGCAGCAGGTGGCTCCAAAGGGTGACTGACGTGCCTCCGGAGTAGCCACGCCCTTGGAGGTCTGTGGAGGGGCCAGACCAGGTCTGAAACTGGTCTAGTGCAGTCATGGGGGTGGCTCTGGAACAGTTCTTCATTTTCGTAGGGCTGCTGGTGTGCCTGGTGTACCTGGTGAAGTGGGTGAGATTCTCCAGATATATTTTCCGGCACTTCTGGAAAGTTTTGCCGAAGTCTTTCTTGAAGTCAATGGGACAATGGGCAGGTAAAGACAGCTTTCCATCTCTTGTTTCTTGGTATGTCTCATTATGATACATATCTCAAAAGATAAATTGCATTTTTCCCCTTTTGAGAGCAAAGATGTAATTGCTTTGAGTGACTTTTATTTAGGTGCCTGGAAAGTATGAGTGAAACTGGAATTGTCTAAAAGACAAGCTGTGGGGCATGAGAAGAATTAACTGGAAGAATGCCACCCAATTCTTGCCTCTGTGCTTGTCCTCTTGTCCTTATTAGTTGGGTTCTCGCCTTTTGGGAATTTCTGGTGACACAAACAATATGTAGTGCAGAAATTTCTGCATTCTTTTCTACAGATTTTTGAAGCCTCAAAGTACTACCATTTTGTGGAAGGGTGGATCAAAATTCAGAAATACAAAGAATTTTACTTCACTGTATTAAAAAAAAATTCTCCAAGCCCTTTCATGAAGTGAGGGTATTATAAAATCAAGGTAACAAATGCCCCTATAGGAAGAAATGTTCAAGATGGTTAGAAATGGAATCTGGGTCTGGTTTGTGTCCCAGGTAGATTAATCACTGCTTACCAACGGGATTTATCTTCTGGAACTACCACACAGAATGTCAGCCTGATGACTGGGTTTAAGGAGAAAAATATGAGGCTCTGGTTTTAGTATCTCTTTGAATGACATGCAAAGGTTACATGAAGAAATCCAAGAATTACAGTGACTTAAAAAAAAACACACAAAAAAAAAAACTAAAGAATTTAAACAGCTTTAAAAGTACAATGCCACGGGGCACCTGGGTGGCTCAGTGGGTTAAAGCCTCTGCCTTTGGCTCGGCATGATCTCAGGGTCCTGGGATTGAGCCCCACACCGGGCTCTCAGCTCAGCAAGGAGCCTGCTTCCTCCTCTCTCTCTCTCTGCCTACTTGTGATCCCTGTCTGTCAAATAAATAAATAAATAAATAAACAAACCAATAATTTCCAATGTCACTAGATCAAATGTATATTTTAAAATCCTCATCCCTTGAAGAATGTAAAATATTAAACTGACATTTTTAAATTTGAAAGGAGAGAAACAAACTTCATTTTGTATGTAAACCAAGCTTTTTTAAAAAGAAAAGCTCAATTTCATATTATGGTCAAGTCAGAATGTGAGAAGGGGAAAACTTAAGAATGTTATCAGAAAAAAGGAAAAAAAATGAATAAGATTATACGGGCACCTGGGTGGCTCAGTCATTAAGCAGCTACCTTCAGCTCGGGTCATGGGCTTGAGGCCCACATCAGGCTCCCTGCTCCAAGGACTCTCCTGCTCCCCCCTGCTTGTGTTCCCTCTCTCTGTGTGTCTCTGTCAAATAAATAAATAAAATCTTTAAAAAAAAATTATACTACAGTCCAAATGATAAATGCCAATGTTAATAAATGCCAAAAGTAAAATTTCATAGACCATTTTTACCTTATTCTACTGTATTTTGAAATTCTATTAAACTTATTAACTATTGTCCACATTTCTTTAATTGGTTTAGTCATTGTATTTATAGAAGTTCCACCTTAAATGGATCTCCCAAACCCCCTATTTATGTAGAACTTATTCTCTGAGCTTTAAGAAAAATAACTAGAGGGGTGCCTGGGTGGCTCAGTGGGTTAAAGCCTCTGCCTTCGGCTCAGGTCATGATCCCAGAGTCCTGGGATCAAGCCCTGCATCGGACTCTCTGCTCTGCCGAGAGCCTGCTTCCTCCTCTCTCTCTTTCTGCCTGCTTCTCTGCCTAATTGTAATCTCTGTCTGTCAAATAAATAAATAAAATCTTTAAAAAAACCCAAAACTTTAAAAGTACCATGCCAGGCTAAATAGGAGAGATTATAAACAACCTTATAGGGCTTCCAGATAAAATATAGGTCGTAGAGTTAAATTTGAATTTTGGATAAAGAAGGAATGATTTTTTTAGTATATGACTTCCCAAATATTATATAGGACATACTTATATTAAAAAAGTATTTGTTGTTTTCTTGAAATTTAAATTTAGCTGGGCATGCTGTATCTTTAGTTACTAAAGCCGGCAACTGTACAACCTTAGTAGCAGATATAAAAAAAATTGCCATATGAAAGTTGTTTGGGATGAAAAATGGGTTTTTAAACTGTCGCATGTTACATTTGAAGAGTGTGTGTGTCTGCAAACCCGCTTTCACTCTTGGGGCTATATCTCCAGAAAACTTGCTAAATAGCTTGAACTTCAGCATTCTGGATCCAAATATCCTGTTCCACACAGATCCAAATGCTCACACACTTGGCTGGGGGTGGGGTTGTTCTTAAATCTCCTTGGCTCACATTTAAAAAAAAAATGTAATCTTGGGGAGCCTGAGTGGCTCAGTGGTTAGGCGGCTGCCTTCAGCTCAGGTCATGATCCCAGATTTCTGGGATCGAGCCCCTCATCTGGCTGCCTGCTCAGCGGGAAGCCTGCTTCTCCCTCTCTTATTCCCCCTGCTTGTGTTTCCTCTCTCACTGTGTCAAATAAACAAAAATCTTAAAAAAAAAAGACCCCCCAAATGTAATCTTAACCTATTCTTTGAGTCAATATTGAATAGAATTATCACTAGCAAGATTAAGATGTCCTTGAGCCTAGGCAGATCTCTGGGACACCATATATTTCTGGTGGAGAGCCAGAAGAAAATCCAGTTACTAAAGAAGAAAGTGTTTAACTCCTCAGAACTCTGTAGTTGATTAGGAAATTATCACTGGTGTATCTTTCTAGAATTGCGGCCCCCAAAATCAGATAGCCGGGTTTCAAACCCTGTTGTCATCATTTTTAGCAATGTGACATTGACTGAGTTACTAACTTTCTCTCCCTCTGCTTCTTCCTCTATAAACTGGGGGAAACAATGGTCCCTGCATCATGAACTTGTTTTGAATAGTAAATAAGATAACGCATCTAAAACACTTGAAACAGTACATGGCCAAGAGTAAGCACTCAATAAAAACCAGCAATTTACTGATCTTATTACCTTGTCTATAGTACAGACCCTATACTGGGTGAGTTGGAAGATTCCCATAAGGTGGGGAAGGTGAGGTAGAAGATGACCCTGAGCACAACACTGGGGGGAACAAGGTAATATGCACAGATTCACCTAGGAGGAAAAACAAATAAGCAAGTGAACAAATAAAACTATCAGCAGTTATGAAAATGAGAGTGTCCTGGGGCAGTTAAGTGGCTCAGTTGGTTAAGCATCTGACTCTTGATTTCAGCTCCGGTCATGATCTTGGGGTCGTGAGATCAAGGAGAAAGTTGGACTCCATTCTTAGTGTGGAGGCTGCTTGTCCCTCTCCCTCTGCCCCCCACCCCCTGCTCACACTGTTTTTCTCTCTCAAATAAGTAAATAAGTAAATAAATAAATAAAATCTTTAAAAAAAGAGATAATGAGAACGTTCTGCTAATGTGTTTCTGGAACCTTGCACAGCTTGGCTCTTATTCTCCAATAAGCTAAATGTATGTTCTATTCACACTTGGAAAGTATACGCTCTGATCATTGTGCAAAGGTAAATTGCAGATGCGTAAATGCTGAACTGTAGCATAATTTCAAATTGTGACATTCGCTTAAATGTGGTTTACCTTGGAGCTCAGTCATAAAATATGTGCGTTAATGTTGGATATAAAAGAACTAAGTCAATCTGATTTTTACATGTTAATCAGTAGAGACTCTGACTGCAGATTCTTCAGGTCCCTTTATTTCATTGTATCCCTTTTTTGCATTTCTGTGTTTTCCTCTTTGTTAAGTTCCTTATCTTCCATGGCCTTTGAGTGCTGCTGTCCTGTGGGGGTGGGATGGAAAGAGTGAAACACTTGACTTTAGGAAGAATCTTGAAATGTCCTTACTGTGACAGTTGGGAGTGTGGGTTGAGAGATAATAGGGTACACTGCTTGGGGTCTGAATGAAATGTGTCTGGCTGAGGTTCTTTGTTTTGTTTTGGAGGCTATCCTCCCCAGCTTTACCAACCCCTCCAAAAAAAGCGCTTCTTTTGGGACATTGAATGAGGGGCATCAGGGCTGGAAGCTCCAGGGCTGAGTGGAGTAGGGGACTGTATAGCAGGTCCCAGGCAGGAAGCCTGCAAAAACACATCGCTGGGGGAAGAAAGAGCACTTTAAAGATTATGTCCTTTAAAAGCATTTCTGCTTTTTGCAGTGATCACTGGAGCAGGAGATGGGATTGGGAAAGCTTATTCATTTGAGGTAAGTTGTGTCCTTGGAGAATTTCCCTTCCCCTTGTACTGAACACACCATGATCACATGACAGGCACCCCCAACGCTAGGTTTCTGGTTATAAAATCCATAGACATGAATTTATGAAGGCAACTATTTTTCTACAAAAAAGGAAATTTAAAAATCATAATCTCACTCTATGGA
Organism: Meles meles; assembly: GCF_922984935.1. NCBI lineage: Eukaryota > Metazoa > Chordata > Mammalia > Carnivora > Mustelidae > Meles > Meles meles. The sequence goes on from NC_060076.1 coordinate 65,696,314, forward strand.
TATCTTTCAAAAAAACACAATGGTATTTAGAGGTGTCAGCCATCCCTTAGGAGCTGTTTTAGGAATTTCTGGAGACACTGTTATTTTCTAGTGTAATTATAACATAAAAGTTTATATGTTTAAATACAATTAAAACTATGAACTCCTTACTTCATAGGTAGGGTATACACTGATTTTTCAAAGAATATTTGTGTAGGCAGGACATATTACCTACAACTGGCATCTCAAAAAGATGAATAGGCATTCTAAAATATTACATAAAGAGAGGATATGATAGGGCTGAGAGTCACTGGAATTCAAGTAGTGTCTCTGAGTATTTCCTTCCAGGCTTTGTGTTTATCTGCAGATAGATAGATGTATGGGTAGTTAGAGTTTTTAAAAATGCACTTATGGCATGTATAGTTTTGTATGTTGCCATTGTTGTTATGATTATTATTCTTACAAAGTCCACATTTTCATTCATGAAATATTGTTTCCTGGAATTCCTATTATTTTATTTCTTCATTATGCTGATTACACTGACCTCTAAAATCATACAACAGAAGAACGAGAATCATCAAAATTATGACAGGATAAAAAAATCAATAACGCTTACATCTATAATGACAAGCACTTCAATTACAGAAGCTACATTCAATGACAGTGCATCCTCCTGTCCCCAAAGACTTGAGTCATGATAGTGTCAAACCATCTTGTGTGAAATGGACAGTGCAAGGTACATCAGAGTACAGAGTACAGAGTACCTGTACAGGTCTGTCCCCTAACTTCCAATATAATTTCTTTGGTGCGGACATTGTGCTTCAACTCTTTTTTTGAGTTGAAGTGTCCTTTGCTCTTTTTTTTTTTTTTAAGATTTTATTTATTTATTTGACAGAGAGATAGAGTGAGAAAGCACAAGTAGGCAGAGTGGGAGGGAGAGGGAGAAGCAGGTTCTCTGCTGAACAGGGAGTCTGACTTGGGGCTCGATCCCAGAACTCTGGGATCATAGACCTGAGCCAAAGGCAGGCGTTAAATGATCTGAGCCACCCAGGTGCCCCAAGAGTTCTTTGCTCTTATCCTAATTTGTATGTAGCAACTTTCTGATGACTGGTAGTGCCCAACATTCAGGAGGTTGTGGAGGTTGGGGAGACCTCTCAGCAACCACTTTCCACAGCCTTGTGTCTTCCTCACCCAAAAACCAGAAGGAAAGCTTTTCTGGCTGTTTGCATTAGAACTATATCACCTTTTACATAACTATTTTCCACCTTAGACCAGGTTTCTGAAGAAGGCCTAATCCCTCATTCAAAAGATCTATGGCCCTACCTTACCAAGGTACTAAGATTCTCTGGATTGCATTGAAATCCAGATTCTTTCTTCATGATTTTCCAGATTCTTTCTTCAAATTCATGCTGATCTGACCTACTAAGGGTCCCCTGATGGCTTAAGACTCAGACACTTTTCTTTCTAGTTAGAGGAGACATTGTGAAAACTTAGCCATTCGTTTCTTTACTGCTTCCAAAAGCGATGGCCTGTAGGTCAGGAGCTGTCGGTTCCTTCCCTTGCTCTGGTACCCACTGTCTGGAGATTTTGGACAAGTTGCCCATCCTCTCTGGGATTTTGTGTCTTTACCAGTGCAAAAGATACCTCCCAACTTCTAAATTGTTTCTGTTCTAATTCTTGCTTTGCTCTTTCTTGTAGAATCTTTTTCTTCATTTTCTCTTGTTCTTTTCTAAGTCTGTGTTAAACAGATTTCTGGGTTCCTTACTTCCCCTTCATTCAGGCTCTTCGCCTTCCAGAGAGCCTGCTCTGGTCTGCTTGCTAATTGCTTTTCCAAGGGAATCACTTCAGAGTGAGATGCTGCAGACCGACTGACCTAGAGGTTAAGAGCCCAATGTTGGGAATCAATCAGACATCTGTGCACTCAAACCCTACTACAGAGTTCTCACACTGATAAACCAGAAGGCCCTGGTAATCCCACTGGGGCTTTTGTAAGGGTTTAATGGGATGAGGCAGGCAAAATACTTTGCCTGGAGTAAGCTCTCCAGGGTTAGCCACTATTATTACTGGATGTTTAAACTGTTCTTCTTTTTCCTATATTCTGCTTTTTTTGAGAGGGACGATGTATTATACTTACCCATATTTGTACTCTTTCCTTTATTCTTTCTTTCCCCCTGATGCTCCAAGGTCATTTCTTTCATCATATCCTTTCTGTTTAGAGAACTACTTTTAGCTATTCTTTTAGGGTAGGTCTCTTTGTTTTCCTTCATCAGAGAATGTCTTTATTTCCCTTTCATTCCTGAAGGATAATTTTGCTGGGTATAGGATTTAGCACTGGCAGTCCGTTGCTTTTTGCACTTGAGAAATGTATGGTTTTCTTCTTGCCTCTCTGGTTTCTGATCAGTCTGGTGTAATTTGAATTGCTTTTTCCCTGATAAGGTATTTCTCTCTCTCACTGCTTTCAGGACTTTCCCCCTTGACTTTAGTTTTCAGAAGTTTAGTTATGATGTTTCTTGGTGTGGACTTCTTTAGGTTTATCTTATTTGAGTTTTGCTCAGCCTCTTGAATTAATTCACTATTCTTTGAATAATTTATCTGCCTAGGCTGCTTCTCTTTTTCTGGGACTCCAGTCACATGGATGTTAGCTCTTTCTTACAGTCTCATGGGTTTCTGAGATGCTGTTCATTTTCTTCATTGTATTTTTTTCTGTTGTTTAGAGTGGGTAATGTCTATTGTTTTATCTTTAAATTCACTGATTCTTTCATTGATGCCCTCCCTTCTGCTACTGAGCCCATCCACTGAGTTTTTAACTTATTTTATTTTATTTTTCAGCCCTAAAGTTTCCATTTGGTCTCCTTTATATCTTCTATTTCTTTACTGAAATTTTCTTTTTGCATTTGTTTTAAAAATGTTTGTAATTGCTTGTCAAATCATTCTTAGGATGGCTGCTTTAAACCACTAAGTATTTACCCCAAAGATACAGATGTAGTGAAAAGAAGGGCCATCTGTACCCCAATGTTTATAGCCACAATGGCCATGGTTGCCAAACTGTGGAAAGAACCAAGATGCCCTTCAACGGATGAATGGATAAGGAAGATGTGGTCCATATACACAATGGAGTATTATGCCTCCATCAGAAAGGATGAACACCCAACTTTTGTAGCAACATGGACGGGACTGGAAGAGATTATGCTGAGTGAAATAAGTCAAGCAGAGAGAGTCAAGTATCATATGGTTTCACTTATTTGTGGAGCATAACAAATAACATGGAGGACATGGGGAGATGGAGAGGAGAGGGAGTTGAGGGAAACCGGAAGGGGAGGTGAACCATGAGAAACTATGGACTCTGAAAAACAATCTGAGGGTTTTGAAGGGGTGGGGGGTGCGAAGTTGAGGGAGCTAGGTGGTGGGTAATAAGGAGGGCACGTATTGCATGGAGCACTGCGTGTGGTGCAAAAACAATGAATTCTGTTACCCTGAAAAGAAAAAAAAAACACAAAAAACACACACAAAAAAACAAAACAAAAAACAAAAAAAAGTATGGCTGCTTTAAAATCCTGGTCCAAGGGACGCCTGGGTGGCTCGGTCAGTTAAACATCTGTCTTTGGCTCAGGTCCTGGGATTGAGTCCTGCATCAGGCTCCCTGCTCAGCGGGGAGTCTGCTTGTCCTTCTGTCTGTCCCTCCCTCTGCTAACTCTCTCTCTCTCTCTCTGAACAACAAAATCTTAAAAAAAAAAAATCTTCATCCAAGAACCCTAACATTGGTGTCATCTTAATGTGGGCATCTATTGATTGTTTTTAACTCACTCAAATTGAGATCTTCCTGGTTCTTGGTATGATGAGGAACTTTTGAATTGTGGTCAATTTTGGTTTTCTCTTATGAGAGTCTGGACCTCCTTTAAATCTGCTTTGGGTCTGTACCCTGCTTCAGCAGAAGGAGGAGGGGGTGCCGGCTGGTTCCTAGCAGCTAAGGTAGAAGCTCAGGTTTTCTACTTGGCCTCCATTGGTGGGTATGGCCTCCTTGGTACTGCTGCGTGGGGCTAGGAGTGTCAGCTCCCTGCTGGGCCCCTCAGGGTGGAGAGGCAAGAGTGCCTCCTTACTGCTCCCTAGGAGGCTGCCCGTGGTACTTGGAGGAGGTGGCCTCACCACCACTAGCATGGTAGTGAAAGTTCTGACCCTCCTCGAGGCTTCCTCTTTTTCCATCCCAGGGGAAGAGGGAGGGGAGGGAAGGGAAACGTCACCTTGGTATTGCTGGGTGGAAGCAGAAGTTCAGGTCTGCTGAGATGGGAGGAGGAGGCTGGGATGATTGTTCTACCTCCCCATTCAGACTTCCCTGATGCCAGCCTGGCTGGGGGGCGTCTCACAGGATGGAAGTCTCAGGTCCTGACTCAGCCTTTATGGATGAGGGTGGGTTGGGACCACAGGTTTTTTTGTTTGTTTGTTTGTTTTTGTTTTTTAGCTGTTTACCTGCAGTAAAGCACTTCTTTTCTATACTTTTCTGCCTTGCTAGGCTGTCTCTTTTCTGGTCCTTTGGTTAGAGAGAGCAGACTTTTGTTGGGACTTTGTATGTCTGTACCTGTGGTGTTTCTGAATTGCCAGCTTTTCCACCAGTAAGTCTGGGGTATATGAGGGAAAAGAAAAACCCAGGAACTCACCACTGTGCTGTTTCTTGGGTCTTGGCCCCTACCTCATCTTCTCCCTATCTTTTAGAGTCATTTAGGTGCATATCATGGTAGGAATGGGGAAAAGTACTTCTCCATCTTTCTGGGAGCCTACTCTACATTGCATTTTAGCTTAATCTGTATTTATATTTGGTGTGGCAAGAATGGCTTTGCCTCCTGCTAAGGGAATTTCAAGTAGTACTGGAAGAAGGTGGAAAACAATTGTGGTGAGGGGTGGGCTGGGGGAGGAAGCACGAGAGGGGTCCACTACTCCCTCCCTGTGAGGCCACTGCTTCACCCCGTCTTCACACCAGTTTTGTTCCTTCAGCACCTGAATTTCTTTTATTCACTGCCATACAGAGGAGGCCTTGTTTTCCCTTGTGTTCCCACCACCTGTTACAGATTAGCAGTCACAAGCCCCTTCCCTGAGGCAGGCCATAACATAAAGAAGGAAACAGGGCACATTCATCTCTGAAGCAGCCCTTCTGTAGGACGGTGCCACAGTGCATTCTGGGAAACGGAGTGCTTCTGTAGCTTAACTCCCTAAAGGAAAAGAGGCAAAACCTGTGTATGGAGCCTGTCAACCAGGACATTCTAGAAATAAAATTGAGCCCTGCTCAAGTGGACAAAGGGAACAATGCTAGACCAGACAAGTGTTTTCTACACCACCCCCTCCTGGCCCAGACCACTTCACATAGAACCTTTAAAATGTCTGTGGCTCTTGAGAGGAATGGCAAAACTCAGGAGAGGCTGGAAGCCCACCAGGAAGCAAGCATCCTTTGTGCTGAAAATGTAAATTGCTTTCCATTTAATGGACAATCTTCTCTTCAGGAGGCTGATGAAGAGAATTGTGAGACAAAGGTACCTCATTCTTTGACCACCATTTTGATGGATTCCAAGGCTCAAAATGAGTGTTTGGGGGTTCCTGTGGGGAGTGTTTTTCATAGGGAGAGAGGCAGGGTCAGTCAGAAATAGGACAGTCCTGATTTTTTATTTTTTAATCTTTTTATCGTCCACTTATTTTTAAAAAATTAAATAGACTTAATTTTTTTAGAACAGTTTGAGGTTGACCACAAAATTGAGTGGAAGGCACAGAGAGTTCCCATACCCCTTCTACCCCCAAACATGTGTAGCCCCACACTATTGACATCCCCCTCTAGAGTAATATTTGTTATGATCAATGAACATACACTAACACTTCATCACTACCCAGAGACCATAGTTTACTTCACGGTTCATTTCTATTGGCTTGATTTTTCTGCAGTGGTTGTTTTTTTAGAGGAAGGCATGAGACATGCGCCAGGTGAAGATGTTTTTGTTTTAGAGAACCTTCCTCCATTTTCCCCTCCATTTCTCAGTCTGGCCTGAATGGAGCTCTGACTAGAGTCACTCAAAATCGACATCATAGTCCTTGAGAGATTTTCTGTGGTTTTTAGGACCTTTTAAATAATAGTTGTGTTCCAGTCGAACCATCAATGAACACACTTTTTTGTGTGTCATGTTTAAATGTCTTTGTTATTGACTATTGAAAGGGAACAACAGATGCAGAGGATCACCCTCAATTATCTTTTTGTATGTCTGGGTATTGGTTGACTATTTTTTATAAAGTGAAACCTCACTGTAGAGATTCTAGGCCAGGGGTGGAGCTTGTGAGAATCCTTCATGGCTGAAGGTCACCAATTAAAGTGAATGTAGATTAATTTTGAAAATACTTTAGCAGAGAGCATGTAGGTCAGTTGGTGTTCTATTTTAAACAGCTTCTTGAGATTTAACTCACATACCATAAAATCCACCTGTTTTAAGTATACAACTCAAGGATTTTTAGTAAATCCACCAAGTGTTCATCCTCATCACCATCCAGCTGTAGAGCATTTCCAGCCTCCTTGTAAGATTCTAATAAGATCGCTCTTGCCTGATTGCACTTAATTCCCTATTCCTTCCCAGCCCTGGACTGCTATTGATCTTTCTGAACATTGTGTCCAAATGCTACCCCACAATATGCAGTCCTTTTTGACTGACCTCTCTCACTTAGCATAATGTTTTGGACTTTCACCGGTGTTGTAGTGTCGGCAGTGTTACCCTTATTGCAGAACAATATTCCGTTGTATGGATATACCCAGTTTATTCACTTGCCAGTTGGATGAATGCATAGGTGTTTCCATTTTTTGGCTATATTGATCTTTCTCAACTTACAATGGGTTTATATCCCTATAAACCCATTGTAAGTTGAAAATATCATAAGGAGTCAATGCATTTAACATCCCTAACCTACCGAACATCACAGCTTAGCCTAGCCTACCTCAAATGTGTTCGGAACACTTACATTAGCCTGTAGTTGAGCAAACTCACCTGACGCAAAGCATATTTTATAATACAAATTGACTACCTCATGTAATTTATGGAATGCTATACTGAAAGTGAAATGCAGAAAGGCTGTGTGGGTACAGAATGGTTGTCGGTGTTACAGGTCCTTCACCCCCTCGTGATCGCTGGCCGATGGGAGCTGTGGCTACTGCCTAGTAAATGAGAGAGGATCCTGCCACCTTTCACTAGCCCTGGAAAAGATCAAAATTCAAAGTTCAGAGTATGAAAACACAAAAACAAACAAACAAAAAAACCCAAAGTTCAGAGTATGGTTTCTCCTGAATGTGTATTACTTTTGCACCATTGTGAAGTCGATAAATCCCAAGTCAAACCATTGTAAGTCAGGGGCCATCTGTCTAATAACGTCGCTGTGAGCATCATATGCCAGTTTCAGCGTGAATATACGTTTCCCTTTCTCTTGGACAGATTACCCAGGAGTGGAATTGCTGGGTTGGATGGTAACTTTATGTTTAAGTTAGGTGAGTCTTAGTCCACATTTCTGCAGTGGTTGGTTGTCTGTTAAAGCTAACACCCAGAGGTGGTGTGTGTTGGATTTCTTCTTGCCCCTCCAGACCCACTATCTGCCCTTCCTCATCCTGCTCTGTGCCCAGGAGGCTTAGCTGCCCAGACAGGCTCAGCTTGACTCTAGTTTTTGGTGGGTTGGACCACTGGGAGCCACTGGCAACAGATAAGAGGTGCGGAGGAGAGCGGGGTTCTTTTCCAGCTGTCTCCCTGCGGGTCTAAAGGACTGGCTGTGTCCTTCTGTTTCAGTTATAACTCTGTTAGGTGGCCCTTTCCACACAGCTGCCTTTTCCAGCTCTGGCCACTGTTCATTCCCCAGCCCTTTGGGGCACGCAGGTGTAAGAGGCTCTGCTATTCTTAGCCCCAGAGTCCTGTCGTTTCCTTATACCATACCCATACATTGCAAAACATCCTTTTATTAAACTCTCCCCAAGTTACCCAATTTGCAAAGCTGTGCTGTTTCTAGCCAGAAATTCTAGATTCTAGCCAAATCCAATGTTCAGTTAATTTTTAAAGATGTTAAATCAGAGTTCATCAACATCTATGCTTCAGTTAACTGGACTTTCATTAGATGGTCTTCCCTTAGCCTAGCTGATGTTATAATTTCCTGAAGAAATGCAGTTCAAGATATGTGGATTGGCTGGAAATCTTGTACAGTCGCTTCTACCCTTGTAAGAACAAAACTGTCAGATCTGTGAGTGCTGCAGAGTAGCCCTTGGCCTTGAGCTGATTTAGTCTCCTGTCCCACTGCTTCATGGAGGATTCCTGACCCCACTAGAGGGCTGACCATGTCCTGCCTTTATCATATCTTCCTGGGATGGCCTCCTCACAGAGGGCCTAAGGGACAGAGAACTGGGACTCCACAAACCTATAAGAACAGGTTCATGACTATTTTGGTGCCAGCTTACTAATAAATCTTTCTGTGTGGCAGGGTTTGGTTGCAGACTTGCTTGCATTTTGAAACACACCATCTGCTGACAGGGTTGTGGGGGATGAGAGCTGTAGCATTAAATGACCTCTAATTATTGTAGGCTACCAGAAAATCCCAATAATTACAAACACCCAAGTAGGCTTAGGTCAAAGACATCAAAATTTACTGCCTTCCAGGGTTCTAGGCATTCAGGGTTCCCAGTGAGTGCTGCATGGTCACAGGCAGGGTTCCCTAAGGGAGCAGGTGCCCCTGCTCTGGTCAGTACAAAAAACAGCCAAACTAACCCTAAAGTGGGCCAGCCTTTCTGGCTTCCCAATTGGCTTCAGGCCCAGCTGAGCACCACACAGCACCCACCCACTCCACACACATCTCCCTCTCCTTCCTTAACCCCGAGCAACCACTAATTTGGTCCCTATTTCTATAATTTTATTATTTCAAGAAAGTTCTATAAATGGAATCATACACTTTGGAACCTTTTTGGATTGACTTTTTTTTTTTTTTCCACTCAGCCCAGTTCTCTAGAGATCTGTGTGGGTGGGTTCTCGTATCAATAGTCTGTTCAGTTTTATGGCTGAGTAGTATTCCATGGCATGAATGACCACTGTTTAGTGGATGTCTAGCCAGCCATCCACTAAAGGGCATCTAGGTTAGGTGCTTTCCAGTTCTGGGCAACACAAGTAAAACTGTTATAAACATTTGTATATAGGTTTGTGTGTGAAGAGAAGTTTCTATTTTTCTGGGATAAATGTTCCAGATAGCAATTTCTAGGGGGTGAGATATTTGTTAATTAGTTGGTTGGTTTTTTTTTTTTTTAAGAAAAGTATCCTATCTCCCCGAGTGACTTTGCACTTCCTACCAGCAGTGGATAAGAAATTCATTTTCTTCACATGGTCTCTGGCATTTGGTGTTGTCCCTCTTTTTTATTGTAGTCATTTTGATAGCTGGGTATTGATGTCTCATTGTGGTTTTAATTTGCCTTTCTCTGATGGCTAATGATGTTTGCGTACATTTTTTTTTTAATTTAAAGAGAGGTAAAGAAGAAAACAGCAAAAATTCCATCATCTACTTTCTGTTTCTCTGATGTATGAAGAAGCAAAATGCATGACTAAAGATTGTGTGGTTTCATTCCTCCACCTCTGGGTGGTTCCAGTGGTGCTCCCCAACGTCTGGGACTGCGCAGCTGCGGGTCCTGCTCAGCTCTAGTGTGACCAGGGCACAGTGCTTCTCCCATCAGTGTTCTTGGCAGCGACAGGTAATGGCATGGAGTTGGCCCTTGGATTAAAATCACTTCACCCGTTCTGTCTCAGACCAACCCAAGAGAAATAACCTCTTTGTCCTATTTGTGAGTATCATTGCATGTTTACCTGGCAACTTATGGCGGTGTTTTGTCTTTTCAGTGAGGAAATTCTTCTTCCTCATGTCTCAATTCCTCTGCTCTAAAGTACTCCTGTTGCACACTCACCTTACTCTCCTTGACATTGCCTTCAGTGAAGATAGCAGCTTTGAATTAGTTTTATGTTTCACTGGTCCTTGCTACCCTGCGGCTTGACCTCAGCCTGATAATTTCTGATCCAGCTTTGACTATGCCACATTACTGTAGTGTGTGTGTGTGCGAGACAGAGAGACAGAGGTGTACGTAATCCATAGACGTGATTACAAAAAGTCATAAAATGAGTAATGTGTCCCTTATCACTCACGTTAAGAATGAGAACATCCGGGGCTCCTGGGTGGCTCAGTGGGTTAAAGCCTCTGCCTTCGGCTCAGGTCATGATCCCAGGGTGCTGGGATCGAGCCCCACATAGGGCTCTCTGCTCAGCAGGGAGCCTGCTTCCCTTCCCCTCTCTCTCTGCCTGCCTCTCTGCCTACCTGTGATCTCTGCCTGTCAAATAAATAAATGAAATCTTAAAAAAAAAAAGAGAGAGAAAGAGAACATCCCCAGTGTCCTTGAAGCCCGCTATCTGGTCACACATGTCTTGTTATGTGTTCCCCCTCTGTAACCCCAAGACAAAAGCATGATCATGAACATCGTGTTAACAATTTTCTGACTTTAAAAAAAAAGTCATATTATACACGCATGTATCCCTAAACAACATATTGTTTGCAGTGTTTGTTTTGAACCTAACGTCAATGGATTCATTTGTCTTCTGTAATCTGTTTCTTATTGGTCAATATTATGCTTTTGAAACTCATCCATGCTGATGTGTGCAGAGCACAGTTTATTCATTTTCAATATTGCGTAATATTCTGTGACATACATATATCCCGGTTTAGTTATATGTCGCTTTTTGGACGGACATTTTAGTAGTTTCTACTTTTGCTGGTATGAACAGTTTGTCCATGTCTCCTGAAGGTCTTGTGCAAAAGTTGAGAACATGCCCTGGGGCAGAATTGCTGGTGCATAGGTTATACATTGTCAACATTACTAGATAATGCCAACTAGCTTCCGAAGTTTTGGTGTCAAAGTTATACTGACCTCATAAACTGAATTGGGGAATTTTACCTTTTTTTTAATATTTGAAAAGTTGTGCAATTTAGGCATTATCCTTTTTGAGGGGGTATTTGATAGAACTTATCTGTAAAACCATCTGTTACTAGAGTTTTCTTTGTGGTACAATTTAAAGTACTCATTTATACCATTATCAGCATCACCTATTATTACTGTTACTATTTTTAGTGGTAATAGAACTATTTGAATTTTTAATTTTTTCTTGAATTAGTTTTGGAAATTTATATTTTTCTTGAAATATATTCATTTCATCTAAGTTTTAAAATGTATTGGCATAATTTTTTTGTAGCCTTCTCTTCCTATGTTTGAAAAAATGAAAACAGGAAAGGAATTGAGTCCAAGGTTGTCATCTGGTTCACAAAATAACAGAATGTTTAGAAAGTGAGCAGAAGTATCGAGAGGTTAGGTGGTGAGGGACACAGCCAGGTCACCCCATAAAGCAAGTTATACCAGGGCATTTACTCTCTCCCCACTTTCTCTTCACTTTCTGGAATTCCAATTACTCAGCTGTCATTTATATTTTTTTTCTGGAACTCCTATTATTCAGATCCTGAAATCATCCTCTACTTGTCTCTTTATTTCTCACAATTTCCATTTTGTCTCTGCTTTCCTTTCTGCAAAAGGATTTTATTAATTCTATCCTCTGTTTTATGGAACTTTTCACTTTTTGCTATTTGATTTTGAAATTTCAAATTTCTAAGAAATTAAGAATGAAAATTGTTTTTAAGAGATTAAAAAATTGTTTCCATTTCTGAACATTTGTTTGCATTTTGTTTGCACCTTTGTAGAGCTACCTGTCCTTTGTATAGAGTAACAGCTTTTCTTACCTGTCTGGGATGGAGATACATACATGTATATATATATATATATATATATATATATATATATATATATATTTTTTTTTTTTTTCCTGTTTGGCTCTCTATCTTTTATGTTAGCAGCTTTCCACAGATACTCCTTGGTCCGTCTGGGTTGGAGAGCTGGCTCAAGGGGATGAGAACTCTACCTGGACTGTCTGAGTGTGGGGTCCGTCTAGGCGCTGAGTGTGTGGGGCTCGTGCTGTGTTCTGGGGAGCCCCAGGCCAGTGTCTTGATGTGGCTGAGATTCCCCAGGGAAGAGCTAACCTCCTGCCTGAAAAGGCCTGGCTGTCATCTTTCTGGATTCAGAACTGGCAGGGGCATAATTTGTGTGGCCGCTTGCTCTCAGAGAGGAATCCCCTATTCTGATGGTGTATTTTTCAAATCTCCTTGCACCTTTCCTAAGGCTATTTTGTTAGGTAATCCAGGATTAGAATTGCTACATCTTTTTGATGACCTGACCTTTTTACTAGTCTTTATTTTTAGTAACAATTACACGCTTCATTGCCTATTTTGATTGACATTAATAAAGCCATGCTTTTTTTCTTTTTGGTTGGTATTCACCTTATGTTTCTCCTTTTAGTTTTAGCCTTTCTGCGACCTTATGTTTTAGGTGTATTTCTTGAAAATTTCGTAAAACGAGATTTAAAAACTATGCTCTGATATTCTTTGTCTTTATGAGAACACAGTAGTCTAGTCATTTCTGAAATCTTGTAGGTATTGGGGTTATAGTCTAACTGTTGTGGACCTTTAGCCAAGTAACTCAAAGGATCAACCAGTATTTTTTATCTTCAGTGCTGTAAAAACACAATTCTCAAACAAAGTGCATGGTAGCACTTGTTAAAGTTTTATTCAACTTAGTAAGGAAGGATCCAGTAGGAACCCAAATTACTGATTGCAGAGTGTTTGAGAAATAAGGATTTAAATAGTCAGTTGGAAAGGAATGCCTGATAATATTGCCAAGTTAGTTATCAGATGGTCTAACTTTCTACAGGGTTGAAATGTATGACAGTTATGGTCTGTCACCTCTGGGTTAGTTTCCTTGTCAGACTATGAAGTCCTGACAAGTCCTCTGTCCCTAACTTTGCTGTCTGTGTGCTGTCTGTACCTTCTTTGGCTAAGGACTGTTAAAATTCTGTAACAGCAAAGCCCCAAATCATCAGATGAGGCCAAGGCTTCTTAGAAAACATTCTAGGGTGATCTTAAAAAAAAAAAAAAAAAGAAAATTTGGGGCACCTGGGTGGCTCAGTGTTAATTGCTTTCTGTTCAGGTCATGATCCCAGGGTCTTGGGAACAAGCCCCACATCAGGCTCCATGCTCAGCAGGGAGCTTGCTTCTCCCTCTGCCTGCTTCTCACCCTGCTTGTGTTCCCTCTCTCGCTATCTCTCTGTCAAATAAATAAATAAAATCTTTAAAAAAAGAAAAATCAAGCCATCATCATTTTGCTTGTATTTAAGTTTGAGATGAAGTTTTCTTTCACAGTTTAACATGGAAATACAAAATTCTTTGTCAGAAAGTGTGCAAATGGGTTTATTCATTGATAAGGTCAGGTGTAACCTTAGCTAAAAAATAAACTAGAATGGCTAAAGGTAGCTGTAAAATAAACTTTTATAAACAAGAAATTAACTTTGGTAGCATGGGTATTGTAAAACTCAGAATTGGTATAATTAATGAGTAACAGATGGTTGGGAGATGGCACACCAACTACACTGATTTCCATGGAAATATAGGTCTATCCAGGCAGGTGTGCTCTAGTGTTTTTTATTTTCCTTCCTTCCCTGTTCCTCCCTCCACTCTCTTTTTATTCTTCTTCCTTCTCATTTTTTTACAGTAAAATTATATATACACACACACACACACACACATATATATATATAATTGATGTGTAGTTGACGTGTATGTCACATTTTGTTAGTTTCAGGTGTATGACACAATGATTAGACAATTTTATCCATTACTCAGTGCTCACCACAGTAAGTGTAGTTGCCCTCTGTCACCATAAGAAGTTATTACAATATTATTCCCTATTCCCAATATTAGTCCCTATTCCCTATTATTCCCTATATTCCCTATGCCATACTTTCCATCCCTGTGACTTAATTATTTTATAACTGTAAGTTTGTATACCTCTTAATCTTCACTTGTTTCACCCATCTCCTATGTTTACTGCAGCATTATTTACAGTAGCCAAGATGTGGAAACAATGTAAGTGTCCTCTAAGGGATGAATGGATAAAGAAGATATGGTATTTATACACAATGGAATGAAATCCTGCAATTCTCAACAATATGGATGGACCTAGAGGGTTTTATGCTAAGTGAAATAAGCCAGACAGGAAAAAACAAAAACAAAAACAGATGCCGTATGATTTTATTTATATGTGGGATCTAAATAACAAAACAAACAAACAAAACAAAAACCAGAGATAGACTCTTTCGTATTTGTTAATCAGGGACACAGAAGACTGAATTGCTGTCATCAATCTATATGTGGTCCCTCTCTCAATTTCTTTTCTTTCATTCCCATCTGCCATTTCTCTTCCTCCCACATACAAACTTGTGGTTTGATGTATATTCCTTTGCTTATAAGTATTTTTATGAAATGTTTACTGTTTTGTTAATACTTTTTCATTTATGGAAATGCTTTACTAATCCACATACAGAACTGGTTGTTCTATATTTAGTTTGGGGGGAAAAAAAGGCTGTTCTTGTTTTTCTAATTTACTTTTCAAAAAATACGAATTTTTAAATTAACATATAATATATTATTTGCCCCAGGAGTACAGGTTTGTGAATCATCAGGCTTATACATTTTACAACACTCACCATAGCACATACCCTTCCCAGTGTCCATAACCCAACCACCTTATCCCTAGCCCCCCTCCACCGTCCCAGCAACCTTCAGTTTGTTTCATGAGATTAAGAGTCTCTTATGGTCTGTCACCCTCCCAATCCCATCTTGTTTCATTTTTTCCCTCCCTACTCCCCACACACCCCCCACACTACCTCTCAAATTCCTCACATCAGAGAGCTCATATAATAATTGTCTTTCTCTGAATGACTTATTTTGCTTAACATAATACCCTCTAGTTCCATCCATGTTGTTGCAAACGGCAAGATTTTGGGTTTTTTTGATGGCTGCAGAGTATTCCATTATCTATATCTATATCTATATCTATATCTATATCTATATCTATATCTCACATCTTCTTTATACATTCATCTGTGGATGGGTATCTAGGTTCTTTCCATTGTTTGGCTATTGTGGACATTGCTGCTATAAACATGGGGTGCATGTGCCCCTTCGGATCACTACATTTGTATCTTTAGTGTAAATACCCAGTAGTGCAATTGCTGATTCATAGGGAAGCTCTATTTTCAACTTTTTGAGGAACCTCCATACTGTTTTCCAGAGTAACTGCACCAGCTTGAATTCCTACCAACAGTGTAGGAGGGTTCCCCTTTCTCCACATCCTCGCCAGCATCTGTTATTTCCTGACTTGTTAATTTCAGCCATTCTGACTGGTGTCAGGTGGTATCTCACTGTGGTTTTTGATTTGTAGTTTCCTGATGCCAAGTGTTGTGGAGTACTTTTTCATGTGTCTGTTGGCCATCTGGATGTAAAAGACATGAATTTGTCTTTGTTATAGTATAATGAAGTTCAGTTCTCAGTTGCCCAATATTAGGCAAAGCCATGGAGGTCTTGTGTTGAGCCAGTGGATGCTGGGACTGAGGTGAGGCATGTGTGGTGACCATGAACCAGAGAGTGAGGCCCTCCTTAAATTTTGCACCTAGGTCCTTTGCTTGCCTCGTCTCAGTTTGAACCCTGGGAAAACACCTAGATCCCTGAGTCGTTGCATGGAGGGAACTGGTCTTGGACTGTCTGGTTCTCTGCAGAAGACATGGTGTGAGGAAAAACAAACCTCTTTTGCATTGTGCCACTGAGATTCGGGGCTATTTTGTCTCTCCAGCTTTGCCTATCCTGTCTTGCTTGCTACAAAGCAAGAACAAAAACAAGGGAAACACTGTGAATAGAAAAACTAAAACAAGATAGCCAGAGCCAGTGTAGTAAATTTGCAGTCTCAATACACATGATTTGGTTGTATTTCCTGATAAATGACAGACACTCAGATAGAGCTAAAAAAAAAAAAATCTAATGTTAGGTACAGTAAGGTTGAAGGTAAAGGGATGGAAAAACAAATCTTAGGAAAATGCAAAAAGAAAGGAAAGGAGTGGGAGCAATATCAGTATTAGACAAAATAAAATTCAAGGTAATAAAAGAGAAATGGTCATATCAATAAGCAACATATTATTCATATTGAGCCTATTCTATTTCTGACAATATAACCTCAAATACTGAAAGTAGAAACTGATTGAAAGAGAAACATTTGATGAATTTGCAACCACTGTGGGAGATTTCCATGACTCTTTCAGAAACAGTAGTATACAGTGTGACCAGTTTTTGAGATAAGTGTTCTTGGCAGGACTCATGGGACACACTCATGATCACAGTTTCCCTTTGTCTCTTTGAACCTGTCCCATAGTTCTGGTTCTTTCTTTGCCTCTGGTCCCGTTACTTCACTGATCCATCTTAGGTAAAACAAAATCTTCTGGTCATTTCCAGATGCGAACATGTTTTCAGGAACTGTGTAGACAGATTAACATGATTTTGATATCAAAATGGGACAAAGGTAGTGTAAGAGAATTGGGATCCAAATTAAGTACTAAGAATTAGAGCCCAGACGTTTAAAAAAGAAGGGATTTGGCAAAAAGGAATAGATGAAAATGTTCTCAAATTGATTAAAAATAACTTTCAGAAATAATGGGAAACCTCATACTTTGTGCTGAGAAACATTGTAAGTGTTCTCAGTATGGTAGAGAACAGACCATATATTTGCTTTAAGGAGATATTAGCCAAGATAATGAGACCAAAAATATGCAAATATTAGAGAGGAAGGGACAAACTGTGCCTTGTAGAGAATATCATTGTCTTTGGTGAAAGGCCAAGCATTGATGAAGAAACTATTACAATGAATAAAAGAATTCATTTGGCTTGGTGGCTGGGCAGAGTTCCTAATCACAAAGAGTAACCTCAGCTCCAGCCCTACCTTTTGTATCCCCTGGCTCCACTGGCTCAACACAAGGCCTCCACGGCCTTGCCAAGTATTGGGCAACTGAGAACTGAACGTCATTATACTATAGCGAAGACAAATTCATGTCTTTTACATCCAAATAGCCATGAAAAAATGCTCCACAACACTTGGCATCAGGTAACTACGAATCAAAACCACAGTTTTGACACCAGTCAGAAGGGCACTTCTAGTGAGTTTTTTCATTTGATTCTCAGAACAATTTAAGGAAGTATGTCTATTGGTGCCCTCTTTTTGCTAATGAGGAAAGTTTGGTTTGGGTAACTTGTGCTCACAGGTTTAAGTGGTGGAAATAGGAATTGAACCTAGGTATTTCATTCTAGAGTTTCTTCTGCTTTCCATAATAACTTAATCCATGGAAACAACAAATAAATGTAAAGTATCTGCAGGAACACCTAAATGTCCTCCCAGATCCCTACTCTTTTTTCCACGGTGGAACATCATAGCTGGAGGAGGCTGGGCAGCCAGGGGATTTCCCAGACTCCCTTCCACCTACATTGGGCCATGTGACCAAACTGCCCAATGGTATCAAGCAGAAATGACGTGTGTCACATCTTGGTCAAGGTGGTTACAGGAGGGGGATATATCTTCTCTATCCTCTCTTAGTCTTTGCACTGACTGGAACTGGACACCTGAAACAGTCTTAGAAACCTAGTGTTGAAGATGGCAAAGACTTTCTCAGCCATGGGACCTGAACGACTATGTGAAATAGAGTTTACTACATAAGACAACGAACAAATTCATTGTGTGAAACCACTCAAAATTTGGATTTCTTTGTGATGTGAGCTAATGTTATGCTAACTAATGCAAACTAACAAGAAATGTCCAAGATGTATATGAAGAAACTTCTGAAAGTTCTTAGAAGCACACATAAGTTTGGGAGGCATGGATACCAAATTTATGGATGAGACAACTGATTACTGCAAAGATCATAAGATCATAAAATATTATTTCCCCCACCTATCTCTAATTTCTATATACTACTTGACTAGACAATTTTATCATTTGTTTGGAAAGGTAAAATAAGAAAATAAAACAAACACATTTTAAAGAGAATAATAATAACTGATAGGAATGTCCTGTTCCACATATCAAATAACAAAACCTATTATAAGACTGTGATTAAATCACAAGTGGCCTTGGAACAGAAATTGGCCAGTCAGTGAAACAGACCAGGTAGATCATAAACAGATCCATGTACATGTAAGAACTTGGCATATGACCAAGTTAACATTTAAAATCAAGAAGGGATGGAAAAATAGAAAAATGTTGTGTAAAAAATTGCCACTCATCTTGAAAAAAATAATGCTGGGTGATTTCACTCTCACATTAGTCTCAAAAACAAACAAACAAGAAACACAAAAACACCGTAAAGGGTTGTGGGAAAATATATTTATATTTTTGGAGTTAGGGAAGTTCAGAAAGGAAATTTTTCAGAAGACTTCACAAATATCCACAAACCCAATAACATGAAAATTAATATATAATGTATGACCAAGGTGCCATAAAGAAAGGAGAAAATACTTGCTAAGTATATAGTAGGCAAATAATGAATACCCAGAATATTTTAAAAAACCACAAGACCCCTACAAATTTATAAGGAAATGACAACCCAGTAGAAGAAGGGGCAAAGTGTATACATGTAACTCACAGAAACCTACAAAAGAGTGCTCAGTCCCACTGATAATTGGAAAAATACAAATTAAAACAATATAGGGATATAATTCCTTGACCACTAGGTTGGGAAAAGTTGAAAAGGTTGCTAATAAAAAATACTGGCCAGAGTGTGAAGAAATTGCTATGGTGGTATTTTTGGTGGTAGGCTTTATTTAATGGGATGTTATTTTGGCAACACTGCAAAAATTTAAAAAGCAGACACTCTTTGATACAATAATTCCACTTCTTCTTCCCTATCTACTCTAGGAATTAATTCACTTGTATACATAAAGAGCTCTATAGAAGGGAGTTTATAGTAGCAATATTGGTAAAAGGAAAACTTGAAATTAACGCAAGTGCTCACCCAAAAGTGAGCCACGGGACACTAGGAAGCAATAAAAAAAGGATCAAGGGATTCAAATTGGACTGATACAGAGATAGACGTGATATTTAGAAATAAGACACACCCTTAAGGCAAAAATACAGTATTTACAATGCCACTTAGGAAGGGTGAAAGGAAAAAATCCCCGACAAAACGAAGGTGTCTTTCTGTATCTACTCTATGCCCGTAGATGCAGGGAAAAAGGCAAGAGGGTCAACACCAAACTGAAGACAGCAGGAGCCTGGGGCCGCAGGGAAGTAGGACCCAGGGGCCGCAGGGACATATTTTACAATGAGCTTCTACTTGAGTATGTCACAGTATCATTTACTAAGTTAAAATAGAAAAAGGTGTAAATGCTGTTGCTTCAACCCTGGATGTTTTTATTTGGTTGGTTTGGGTGGGAATTGGTGTTTTCTCTGATGTCTCCCTGGGTGATTTGGAAACCCTTGGCTTGAAGATTGAGCTATTGGCTATTGGAGATTGCATATGGTCTTTAATTCAACTTTTTATGTGTTTTCTGTCATATATAATTATGTATTGAAATAAGAACATGGTGCTCACTTCTGCAGCAAGTACGTCTGGGACGACACAGAGATTAGCAGGGCTCTGCACAAGGATGACATGCAGATTCATGAAACATTCCATATATTTGTTAAGATGGCAGATTTTTTGTGCCAGTACCATGCTGTCTTGATGATGACAGCTTTGTAATAGAGCTTGAAGTCCGGAATTGTGATGCCACCAACTTTGGCTTTGTTCTTCAATATTCCTTTGGCTATTCGAGGTCTTTTCTGGTTCCATATAAATTTTAGGATTATTTGTTCCATTTCTTTGAAAAAAATGGATGGTATTTTGATAGGGATTGCATTAAATGTGTAGATTGCTTTAGGTAGCATAGACATTTTCACAATATTTATTCTTCCAATCCAGGAGCATGGAACATTTTTCCATTTTTTTGTGTCTTCCTCAATTTCTTTCATGAGTACTTTATAATTTTCTGTGTATAGATTCTTAGTCTCTTTGGTTAGGTTTATTCCTAGGTATCTTATAGTTTTGGGTACAATTGTAAATGGGATTGACTCCTTAATTTCTCTTTCTTCAGTCTTGTTGTTGGTGTACAGAAATGCAACTGATTTCTGTGCATTGATTTTATATCCTGACACGTTACTGAATTCCTGCACAAGTTCTAGCAGTTTTGGAGTGGAGTCTTTTGGGTTTTCCACATATAGTATCATATCATCTGCGAAGAGTGATAGTTTGACTTCTTCTTTACCAATTTGGATGCCTTTAATTTCTTTTTGTTGTCTGATTGCTGAGGCTAGGACTTCTAGTACTATGTTAAATAGCAGTGGTGATAATGGACATCCCTGCCGTGTTCCTGACCTTAATGGAAAAGCTTTCAGTTTTTCTCCATTGAGAATGATATTTGCGGTGGGTTTTTCATAGATGGCTTTGATAATATTGAGGTATGTGCCCTCTATCCCTACACTTTGAAGAGTTTTGATCAGGAAGGGATGCTGTACTTTGTCAAATGCTTTTTCAGCATCTATTGAGAGTATCATATGGTTCTTGTTCTTTCTTTTATTAATGTGTTGTATCACATTGATTGATTTGCGGATGTTGAACCAATCCTGCAGCCCTGGAATAAATCCCACTTGATCGTGGTGAATAATCCTTTTAATGTACTGTTGAATCCTATTGGCTAGTATTTTGGCGAGAATTTTTGCGTCTGTGTTCATCAAGGATATTGGTCTGTAGTTCTCTTTTTTGGTGGGATCCTTGTCTGGTTTTGGGATCAAGTGGAACAGAATAGAGAGCCCAGAAATCGACCCTCAACTCTATGGTCAACTAATCTTCGACAAAGCAGGAAAGAATGTCCAATGGAAAAAAGACAGCCTCTTCAATAAATGGTGCTGGGAAAATTGGACAGCCACATGCAGAAAAATGAAATTGGACCACTTCCTTACACCACACACGAAAATAGACTCCAAATGGATGAAGGACCTCAATGTGAGAAAGGAATCCATCAAAATCCTTGAGGAGAATGCAGGCAGCAACCTCTTCGACCTCAGCCGTAGCAACATCTTCCTAGGAACAACGGCAAAGGCAAGGGAAGCAAGGGCAAAAATGAACTGTTGGGATTTCATCAAGATCAAAAGCTTTTGCACAGCAAAGGAAACAGTTAACAAAACCAAAAGACAACTGACAGAATGGGAGAAGATATTTGCAAACGACATATCAGATAAAGGGCTAGTATCCAAAATCTATAAGGAACTTAGCAAACTCAACACCCAAAGTACAAACAATCCAATCAAGAAATGGGCAGAGGACATGAACAGACATTTCTGCAAAGAAGACATCCAGATGGCCAACAGACACATGAAAAAGTGCTCCACATCACTCGGCATCAGGGAAATACAAATCAAAACCACAATGAGATATCACCTCACACCAGTCAGAATGGCTAAAATTAACAAGTCAGGAAATGACAGATGCTGGCGAGGATGCGGAGAAAGGGGAACCCTCCTCCACTGTTGGTGGGAATGCAAGCTGGTGCAACCACTCTGGAAAACAGCATGGAGGTTCCTCAAAATGTTGAAAATAGAACTCCCCTATGACCCAGCAATTGCACTACTGGGTATTTACCCTAAAGATACAAACATAGTGATCCGAAGGGGCACGTGTACCCGAATGTTTATAGCAGCAATGTCTACAATAGCCAGACTATGGAAAGAACCTAGATGTCCATCAACAGATGAATGGATCAAGAAGATGTGGTATATATACACAATGGAATACTATGCAGCCATCAAAAGAAATGAAATCATGCCATTTGCGACGACGTGGATGGAACTAGAGAGTATCATGCTTAGTGAAATAAGTCAATCGGAGAAAGACAACTATCATATGATCTCCCTGATATGAGGACATGGAGAAGCAACATGGGGGGGTAGGGGGATAGGAGAAGAATAAATGAAACCAGATGGGATTGGGAGGGAGACAAACCATAAATGACTCTTAATCTCACAAAACAAACTGGGGGTTGCTGGGGGGAGGTGGGATTGGGAGAGGGGGAGCGGGCTATGGACATTGGGGAGGGGAGGCGAACCATAAGAGACTATGGACTCTGAAAAACAACCTGAGGGTTTTGAAGGGTCAGGGGTGGGAGGTTGGGGCAACCTGAGGGTTTTGAAGGGTCAGGGGTGGGAGGTTGGGGGAACAGGTGGTGGGTAATGGGGAGGGCACATTTTGCATGGAGCACTGGGTGTTGTGCAAAAAGAATGAATACTGCTACGCTGAAAAAATAAATAAAATGGGAAAAAAAAAGATGGCAGATTTTATGCTATATGCATTTTATAGCAATTTTTAAAAATGGAAGTATAAATCACTTAATTAAAACCACAGAGAGGGACGCCTGGGTGGCTCAGTTGGTTAAGCGGCTGCCTTCGGCTCAGGTCATGATCCCGGCGTCCTGGGATCGAGTCCCACATCAGGCTCCATGCTCGGCAGGGAACCTGCTTCTCTCTCTGTCTCTGCCTGCCTCTCTGTCTGCCTGTGCTCGCTCTCGCTCTCCCTCTCTGACAAATAAATAAATAAAAATCTAAAAAAAAAACGTCTATTAAAACCACAGAGAAAGATTTTGCTTAACGGGCCCCTTGGTCACCCACTCGAATGTCATCAGTCTCTGGTGAAACAGGGCTGGTTTTTCCTTTTGTCTTCAGGGAAAACTCTAGCTTTTCTCACCGTGGCAGTTTCAGGTGTGAGGAGTCTCGGCCTGGCGGTGACGGGCACAGCGAGGTTGCCTGTTGCCTGTGTCATGTTGACACGCAGCTCTCGGCACGCTGCCACTTAGCCCCCTGCGTTGAGACACTACCCACTCTGAACAAGAGCTCTTTCCTGATCTCAGGGAAGCCTTGGTTTACCCTCTGGTTCCTTATTCTATTTTTTTGTCCTGCTGGGCGCCAGAGAAGTCTCAGGCCCATGACCATGCCCGAGGGAAGTGAACCATGAGAAGAAGGTCCTTGTGAGTAGGAAGGAGCTCAAAACTTCCTGCAGAAATACTGCTTTGCAACAGGGGGAGCTGCCTAGAGCTGTTATCTAAACTGTGGTTTAAAATCTTCCACCTGTTGAATTCCAGCACACATTGGACCCCAGACGTTTCTGACGAGAGGGCATTCAGATTGCGGGTCTGTAGACAAAAGACTAGTTCTTGGCACCTAATGAACACAAAAATTAAATGACTATTGTCAGGTCACCTATAGGTTGGCCCAGTGTGGTGGTTTCGCTCGTAAGCCAGAAAACCTTTGTCACATTTAGACCCAGGAGAAGGAAGCACGCCATGCTGTGACTGTGGGAGAGCAATGCTCCAACTCACCTTTAAAACAAGACTTCCTGATCTGCTAATCATCTTTCTCCTTTCTGGTTTTCCCACCCTCGCTCCCAGCTGGCAAGACGAGGACTCAACGTTGTGCTCATCAGCCGGACACTTAAGAAACTACAGGTCGCTGCCGCAGAGATTGGTGAGTGACCCCCAGGAATCAGGGAGATGTTTGTGGAGCCCACCAACCAAGTCTGCTTTGTCCTTCCTGGAGGGGTTCCTCGGCATTCCTAAGGCTGGCTGTTCCAGGGGCCTGGGGCACTGGCCCTTCTGTGGGAAGCTCATTAGACAAAGTTAAGTGCAGGACAAAAGACACTATCATGCAGCAGGGATTCGTTGGGCTAGGAGATGGAGGAACAGACTCAGGTACACATAGGTCCATTACCTCCTTTGGCCTGTTGCCTTCATCTCCAGAGTTAGTTTGCTGACCCAGAGGTCCCAGCCGCTTTGTTGCTTCTGCTCCTCCCTTCAAAAGCAGGATCTGTTCCGGACTTCATTTCCCTATGCCTGTGCCCTGTTCCTTGCAGGAAAGTGAGGGATGAGGCTGACTGGTGGTTGTCAGAGTTTTTAAAACAGATTTGATCCACGTGTGGCTGTGCAGGTTGTACATGGTACAACTCTATGAGGCAGCATTTTTATTCCAATCTTTTATTATTATGACTCACTGTGAAGTGTTCTTAGTTAATAATAATCATATCCCTCTTTGGGTAATTTATCTTAATAATTAATTATTAATTTAGTAATTTGGAATTTCCTTAATGCAAAGGAAGGAGTCTTCAGTTATGAAGACTTGTAGGGACTGAGACAGACTGTCAGGGAATGGCATTGTGTCCTTGGGGGAGATTTGGGACAGCAGACAGATGTGGGAGGTGTGGAGCTGGAGGCCCAGTGTCCTTCAAGTAATGAATCTGCTTTTGTTCCATGTCTGGATATCAAAAGTACTCTGACAGGGACTAAGACATTCTTCAGTGTTTCCCTCATAATGATGCTAAGATGGGTTTTTTGTGTCCTTTTTGAAAACCAAGAAGTGTCTTTGGACTGAAGGCACCTCCCACTCCCCAAACTAAGCCTCAAGATCACTTCTCCCAGAAATATTCAGTTTAACCCCAAAGCTGAGCAGGCAGAAGTTGGTGAAGACCTGTTGCTTTTATGTCCATAGCAAGCTTCTTCACAAGGCCAAGTCTACATGGAACAACAGAACGGCATGGATGTGGAGGGAACAGGGTGTGGGTGTCTTTGGGCAAGCTAGCCTCTCTGATCCTTAGTTTCTTCCTCTTGAAAATGGGCGTAAAACCTACAAGGTAGTAGAGAAGACTAAAAAAGGTACTGTGTATGTAAATGCTAAAGTGTTAGACAAACACAAAGAATTGCTCTGTCTAAGCCAAAGGGACCTGACACTGAACAGAGGAAACATCACGCTGTAGTCTTACAGCCTCTAGACCGGGGGTCTCATGCCTGAGCACGGAGCAGGGTCACTGGGAGTGCATGTAACAACAGATCCCTGGGCCCTAGTGTCAGGATGTCTGGTTCAGTAGGTCTGGGGTGGAGCCCGAGGATTCATGTTTCTAGTTCAATTTCACGTTCCCAATGATGCTGTTGCTGGGGCCTATGGACCCCACTTTGAGAACCGCTGCATTACATTTATTTTGGTGCATACACTTGTCACCGTAGTAACTCTTAGAAACACCAGACACCATCACTCACAAATCTTTTAGCCCATTAAGGGAGCATTGGAGAAGTCCTTGAGCAAGGGGTGGGATTTGGATTCCTGTTCATTCAAGAGTAACTGTTGTCTCCAACGCAGAGTGCACTACAGGGAGTAGTGTGAAGATAATACAAGCAGACTTTACTAAAGACAACATCTACGAGTATATTAGAGAAAAACTTAAAGGCTTGGAAATTGGAATTTTAGGTAAGGAAATTGCAAAATGCAAAGCTGATTGTAAGATATCAGTGAAGTGATGATCTCAGTGACACTTGGTTTTTCTGTGGTAAACTTGACCTTAACCCAGGACTGTCTTTTAAGCTGTAGCATTCAACAGACTGTTACAGCTCAATTCTTCGGGAGCCAAAATTTTTTTATGGCTCTGGAATGCATGAAATGAAGATATTTCAACCTTCCCAACCATATTTATAATGTGAAAATGGATTTTTCCCCCCACTGACATGGACATTAGATGGGAGGAGTCTCAAAAACACCTTCCTAAAGAATTAGTTTAGCAAATAGACATTGCTGCGATTGATTCATAAAATACTGAGTCAGCATGGTTCTTTGAGAATTGACTCTGGTATTCTGGAAACAAGATAATAATAATGATAATATTTAACATTTTTTCTGTGATAAGATATTTTATAACATACAGAATACAGTGTAAGTCTTGTACTTGGAAGGAAGGTTTGATTTCTAAATTTCCTGTTGAATTTTAAAAATAATTATATTTTTTACTAATAGAAGTGTAAACTATATTATTGCAGAAAAACCAAAAAGAATACATGAGCATATAAAGGAGTTAAATTTCTTTTATTTTTTTTCTTTTATTTTTTATTTATTTGTCAGAGAGAGAGAACACAAGCAGGGGGAGCAGTAGGCAGAGGGAGAAGCAGGCTCCGTGTTGAGCAAGGAGCCCAATGTGGGACTGGATCCCAGGATTCTGGGATCATGACCTGAGCTGAAGGCAGTCACTTAACTGACTGAGTCACACAGGCGCCCCAGGATTTATAAATCTCTTAAAATCCCAATAGCCTGAGATAACGTTTTGGTATATATCCTTCCAGACACATATACACAAATGTTCAACATGGGAATAAAATTTACATACTGTTTTGTAATATTTTTTAAAAAACCATACAACACAAAGGTTTCCCCCATGCCTTTAAACTGCTAGGCAGCCGCAGGGTTGACTCTGCGTGTGGCATTCCACCAGATGGCTGCCCGGCGGCCCTCCTGATACGCTCCCTATTATAGGACGATTGTTTTCCCCTCCAGTTTCCTCACTGTTAGGAAATCATGTTGCAAAGAAGGGCCTTGTCTATACATTTTTTTCTGTACGTGTTTTCTTAGGAAAACTTCCCAAGAAATGGAACTTCTGGGATTGAATATGAACATGTTTAATGCTTTTAAGAAACTTTTGCTACCGGCTCTTGTGACATCTTTTTATTTTGCCTCTACCAGTCAACAATGTCGGAATGCTTCCAAACTTTCTCCCAAGCCACTTCCTCGATACACCAGATGAGATCCAGGTAGGCCTGGGCTCTTCCTGTGGACGCTTTCCTCTCAGTGTGAACTGGGCCCCCGGGCTGCGTCATCGCTAGGGCCTGGGAAGGAGGGCCTGGGAAGGTGTCCCTGGAAGACGGTCAGGCTGAAATTCTGTATTCCACATGGATGTCTGTGGCTTCTCTGTTTGCCTTAGTGCTTGAGACGCAGGCGAGGGCACTATCTTTCATGACCATGTCTGGAATATAGACATCTTCCTTCTTCTCTGCATATCAGATCTTACCTGCCCACTGTCCCATTCTTTTGGGGTTCTGTGTTCTGTTTTATTCTTTTGGGGCTTGGTGTCAGCTCACAAATTTACATCTGTGCTTGTAAGTGGAAGAAGGCCAGTTCTTTGGCTTTCTTGTCTTCCCAAGTCATAAGATTTCCTTCAGCTCCCAGCGTGGGGAAGGTCAGTGATACAAACTGTGTGGTGGTGGGAGGGGGGTGTTGCAAGTGTGGTGAACTTGGTGGACCCATGGCTGCCACTGTGGGGTGTGAGTGTACTTGGTGTGCATTTAACAGTCCTTGAAAGCACTATTGACAGACTCTTCTCCAGGCTGTGACTTTTGAAATCGTGGAGTTATTATACCCATTCTAAACAGGCTGCCATGCTGTTCCCCTGGTCCTATTTAAGCCCCAAGTCTCCTGCGTGGACCAATAACGCCACCCTGCTTGGCATGTCCTTGCAAAATTCCCCTCCCCACCCCATGTCTAACCCCTTCTAGCTCCCTGATCCTGGCACAAGTCTGTGTCTCTCCATTAAGCAGCCTCCATGCTTGCTTTTCTTTCCCTTTTTATGTCTACATTAGTGCTGGCTTCTATCTGTCCCTCCTTTCCTTTCTGCCTATCCTGGGTGATTCCAGTACTTTCTCTCTCGGGCATCTTGTAGCCCAGAACCTCTACTTTAAATGACCATTTGCCTTTCTATTCTCTGTGTTATTGTCTTTTGGGCCCACATAGGCTAACCTTGATTCCTCCATGTTTTCCTTTGAAATACGATGTTTTTAAGGAAAATCCCCCAGTTTTGAAGGAATTAATTTGCTTCTATTCAAGATCACATTCTTCTAGAATCCCAGGGGCTATCAGATGTTTACCCATTGCTGGGGGCACTGCGCAGACACACACTTGGGCCCACTTTGTCCCCTTCTTCTGAGATCAGACGAGAAAGGGCGCTTTCAGGATGGTATGGCTGTAGACCACTTTGTCCACTTCTTAAGCACTGATTGCTTCTCAAGAGAATTTCTCCAATCCTCCGGCTAATTCGTGTTTGTGATTATTTATTACAGAATGTCATCCACTGTAACATCACCTCGGTAGTGAAGGTAAGTAGCCAATATACGTGCTAAATGCCTTACGATATAGTAGCTGTTGAAATCCGGCAACTTGGTAGAAGTTGTTTCTTCCCTGCAGAAGACTTTGACATTGAACTGCACTTGATTGAGAAGCCAGTAGTGGTCTTTTAATTACCTTACTCTGTTTTCATCAAGAAAATACAGTGATAAATTTATTCTCCGGAGTATCTGGATCTTATTTTTGCTTCCAGTTTTGTCACATGTCGGAACATACCAGGCCTGATGACGCTGAAACTTATTCAGGATAACAAGGCAACTTGGAAAAAAAATACATTCCTCTGGTTTTAGTCTTTGTTAATAGTGGAAAGCTCACTCGGTTTGGAAAAATGACTGAAGGCCTGGTTTGGATTTTCTGGACTTTTGATGTTCAATAAATATTTGTTGAAGGGAAACTCAAGTTTGTGTGTATTCTGATCTCATCTCAACCACTAGTTAGTTGGGCAGTGTTGCTGAGTACCTCCCTTGAGCTTCAGGTTCTTCATCTGCTATTGAAAGAGTGTTGGATTAAAAAAAAAAAAAAGATTTTATTTATTTATTTATTTGACAGAGAGACAGTGAGAAAGGGAACATAAGCAGGGGGAGAGGGAGAGGGAGAAACAGGCTTCTTGCTGAGGAAGGAGCCCAATGCGGGGCTCCATCCATAGGACGGGGATCAGGACCTGAGCCAAAGGCAGACATTTAACGACTGAGCTACCCAGGCATCCTGAAAGAGTGTTGGATTAAGGAATGTGTCAGGTGCCATTCAGAACTCAGGTTCTTTGATTCGAGTCAAGTGCATCAACATTTATAGGCATGATTATCACAAAAGGGTCCTATATTGTGCTTTTGAATGAATAAGAAAAAGGCACCCCCTCTGGGCAGACAATTTGGAAAAAGGTGCTGCTTGGGATAAATGAGGCTTTTGGGTGAACACAATGTTTCCCTTTCCTTTGAATGAGGAGAGACGTTCTAACTGCCTGTGAGTGAACCCTGGGCTTTCAGCTTACAGTGACTCCCACAGCTGGACACCTTGTTCAGTATACAAAATTCACAACTATGCATGGCTGTCCTTGTGACCACTCTGATTCACAGTAGTGAATCAGGTATGATCCCTGGTTTGGTGGTGCTGGGACCCCAGTTAGGGAGCAGTAGGTCTCATCTTTATAGCTTGGCCTGGCAGAAGAGGGCTGGTTTCCCAAAGGAAAACAGGATGCTATCAAAACAAGGAGGGAGATGGGTGCTGAACAAACCACGTAGAATTATTTTTAGGTGGGTAAGTTGAGTGGATCTTTGGTCATTCTTCTGTAAGGATACTGGTATTGTATAGTTTCCTGCTCAGCTTTTATTGGTACATACATTCTTTGTATGCTGAGCAATCGATAGTTTTTTTTAAAACCCCAGCTGATGTAATTATAAGTTTTATACATCCAACTGTTGTCTGCTGCCTTACCACTGAAAACTTTCATGTTATTTTACACATCGATCTTTCAGGCTTGATCCATTTGGTCACAGGGTTTCCCAAATGTATTTGACAATCCTCTGACCCTTTAGCAGAGAATTGCTTTGACTTGTTAAAAAATTATATATATATATATATATATTGGTAGGCACAAATTTCCTTAAATAGTGAAGAAAACTAATTGAAGATTAGCTAAGTACCTCATGCCTCAGCTGGCCACGCTGGTTGGAGCCATGACTAATATCTCTTAGTTACCCCAAAGGAGCCATCTGGAAATAGTAGAGTTCTTTGTCAAGGGCAGAGATGCAGGAATGAGTTTGTGGGCAAAAGGAAGTTTGGGTAAGAGACTAAATTTTGGAATTTTTGAGACAGAGAGAGACACACAAAGTCCAATGTTATCTCTCTGTTGGGATCATTTGTCAGGTAAGACTAGGGAATTCAGTTGGGAGGTTTTGAGGAAAGGCTGGTGCTGTCCAAGCATGCTCCCATAGTGCCCTTCATGAGGCGGGTGGAACCAAGGGGGAGGTAATGGCAGGATCTACTCTTCATGCTTCTCCCCCTCCCTCCAAACCCAGTATTTCAGGAAGTAGACTCTTGCCAGTCCATCGCCCACTGCTGCTCCAAGGCCGTGGAAACATTATCTGGAGGTCCCCAGGTTTGGGCTTAAGCCTGTCCCATGATATAGGAGCAATGGCAGGCATAGAGCCCACTTTAGGGCACTCCTGCAGGACCCCCAGACAACTCAGAAAAATAGGCAAAATTTGTCTCTGGTCTTTAGCCTCCTTTATTTTTCTGCCCCTCCCCATGTGTTTGGGTCCTTTCTCCTCCAACCTGCTCCTGAGACAAAGCCTGATGCTGCTCACTTGTCCTTTTGAGAGCATTTCGCTCTGTGGGTTTGCCTCTTCCTTAATTCTTCAAAGGGGTGCTTTGTAATTATGAATGAAATGCTCTTTTAATGGGCTATTTAAGTTCCAGAACTGGTCGGAAAGACGTCTTCCAGGGCCAGCAAGTTGGGACAGGGAAAGCACTTCTCCACACTGCTGTCATTCCAACAGATAGACAGACATGGTCTGTCTATGGAGCTATTTCACAGACCACCTGCAAGCTGCTTATGTGGCTGTGGTTAGATTGAGATGTCCAGCCTGTGCCTTGTATGTGTATTGTTCGTGGACACTGGGTAGATTTCCTGATGTCCCCCCCACTTCTAACTCATGGGTGAGGTTTATGATGGCCAACCCGCTTATGTCTATCTCCCAGAATGAAGAGTATCTGGGGAACCTCAGAGGTGATCTCATGGCCAGAAGCCAATTTCCATAATTTTTCACTGCCCACATTTCCTAGGAAGACGTTCACTTTATGGGGGGAAGAAACCAGAGACCTCTAATGGTTTGCTGCTTGTCTAGATCACCTTCTGTAGGTTTTAGTCAGACTCTAGTGTTGTCAGAATTACCTCTGACAAGTGTCAGCAGAATTCCAAGGCCACCTGAGAGATTAAGCTCATTTTCTGGCTTCCTCCCGCACCTGCTTCCCTAAGCCCCACCCACTGCATACTAAGCTCCTTTGTCAGAGGGCTTAACTCTCTCCCTTCTCTTATAGATGACACAGCTAATTCTGAAACACATGGAATCAAGGTAAGGTATTCTTTTGAAAAAGCACAGAAAAGCACAGCCTCCCTGGCCTGGCGGTTAGCTGACCTGGGGACGTGGGATGGGGTAAAGGGGATGGGTTGATAGGCTTCATCTGTCTGCGGCTTTAACCAATGGTAAAACTCCATGAAGGACATGGAGATTGCAGGAGAAATTGTAACATTCTGGACCAGGCCAGCTTTGCAAACAGATATGTGTATTTGAAGGTCAAGTGTAGCACCTACTGGAGGAAGAGAAGAGCCATTTCAGCACACATTTTATTAAAAACATTAACTCATGTTGAACATAAAAGAGAGTTCAGAGGTTGGCCTGAGATCAAGGCCATCTCTTGTTATTACTCAAATTTGGTAGTAAAAATCGCCACCTATCAGTGTCTCTATTTAGTCCATGGTTTTATTATCCTATTACAACACCCCTTAGGGAACTGACTTTTCTCACGTGGTATTCATTAAACACAAATTGTTGATAGTTTCATCTTCCCTAGAGGAAGAAGGGGTTTGGCCTTATGGTCTAATTTGCAGTTGCTTGGTTTTCCAGATTGAACCCTTCTATTTGGGAAGGATTAAAGTTACCAAATTTCAAAAGGATTAAGTAAGGACCCCTGAGACTCGTATGAGGGTTCCTGTGTGAGCAGAGGATGGACTGTCAAATTCCACCGAAGATAGGATTCTGCATTTGACATCTGTCCCAGTATGGGTCATCTTTAGAAGTTAAAAGGGACCTTGAACTCATGTGGTCACATTTGATAAAGAAGGGTCCCTTGCCCCTTGAGTCATGTCTGATCTAAATTGGTCCTTGGCATTTTGGAGGGGACCTCTTTTGAAGCAGAATCCCTGTTTCCAGTCACCAGGCCTTGATGTCAACTGACTGCTGAGTCATTGCTTGGTGTCATGATCCAGGCCGTGGGGAAGCACCACTCAGTTCTGTCTGGGGAGCAGAACTCGTCTTGCACATGGAAGCCTAGAGAGGATGGACTTTTCCAGTGAAATCACAGGAGCCCCTTTGCTTTCTCTTTCTCTTGTGGTATGTGTCATCAGGCAACAGACCATTCAGAACTTTACTTCTTTGTGTTTTAGGCAGAAAGGCCTTATCTTGAACATTTCTTCTGGGGTGGCCCTCTTTCCCTGGCCTCTCTACTCCATGTATTCAGCTTCCAAGGTGAGTGACAACACGTGGCCCAAGCTTCCTTCTCCTTCTTTCTCTTGTTTCTCCCACTTGGCATTTTCCTCTGAGCTTTGGATCATCTGGCAAGCTGATGGACAGATTGGCATAGAGGACAAATATCCAGGGCCTGTCACCAGATGTTTGGGTGCAGATTAGAAAAAGGCAAGCCCCTGGGCTGATGGAACCCTGCAGCAATACAGTGGGACAGGCTCAGGCCCTGTGGGACTTCCAGGCCCCACTTGTCCCGGAGCCCTGCTCTCTCGCTGCCAGCAAGTAACATTGGAGATTTCTTCTGTCCTAGGGGCCTGGCCAGATGTCTCCATGTCCTAGTCCCAAAAACAAACCCTCAGAGGAGGGGATGTTCCCAGGCCAGGAGACAAGGGGGAGCTCTTCCTGGGTAGGGTCACCTGGATGCCATGGCCCTCGGTGTGTATTGATCCCAAAATGTATGTTCCTGTTCATCAAGGGATCTTTGTCCAGGCCAAGAAACAAAGTCCCAACTCCTATCAGACAAACTGCTGCATTTTGAGGTCAAGCAAGTAGGCTCCCTGCAGTGCCCTTTGAAAGCTGAGTAAGTTGCCTCCATGACAAAGCAGGCTCTCCCCTTAGTGTGTTCTCCTTCTTGTTGCAGGCTTTTGTGTGCACGTTTTCCAAGGCACTGCAAGCAGAATATAAAAGGAAAGGAGTCATCATCCAGGTGAGGTCCACAGCTCTGGGTCCTTGGCACAGGAACTGTGGTGCCCCAGGGAGCTGGGGTCTCCGCCTCCTGCAGGTCTGGCTAGACAGACATGGCCAGAAGGGAGTGTCTGGAGGACACCCCGGGAGTTCCTGGGACAATCACAGAAGCAACTGAGCCACCCTTATGCTGTCTGCTGCTGTTCTCACCCATGCCCTGGAGAAGGAACTGGGGCAGGGTGAGTGGGCCCTGCCGTAGGACAGAAATTGGGGTCTTGTCTAACTATCCTTTACTCACTGACCCAGGTACAGGAGAAAGGCTTAGGTGGGAGGAATTGTGGAGAAGAAACAAAAGAAAACTGAGCAATCGATCCAAGTGGGAACGAGGCAGTGGGTGGAGGTTGGGGGTACTTTGGGAGCTGGTCATCTGTGATGGGCCACGAAGACCCCCACGCAGTGGTTCTTGAGCAGTTGGGTAGAGGTACTTGGCTTCCTCTTTCACCTGGCAAGGCCCATGGTCATTGTGGAGATGACCTTGTCCCACCTGTCAGCCGGGCTGTGTTGTCACAGCCATCGGTAGTCTCGAGATGTCAGTGACATGCATGGGCTGGGTTCGGCAGCATCATTAGAGCAAAGTGCTTTCTGGAACCCGGAGTAAACAATTTGCAGACATTTTTTGTTTGGGAAGAAGTTTTTTGATCCACTATTAGGAATGAATGAGAAAGGCACACTCACAGCTAAATCTTTAAAATGATGGCTGTGCATACTGATGGTGTCGGCCCTGTGGGCCGCAGTGTGTAACTGCTTGTTTTTCTTAGCACAACAGGAAAGATGATCAGGAATGTGTCACTCCTGGCTCCTCACTGAAGTGTGAAAGTGGGAGTCCAAAGAGCTTTAAATGGCTCCAGCTTTGGCTGTATGTGTTCGAAAGAATTGTCTTGCTTAAAGTTGCCAGATAAAATACAGGACGTCCTGTTCCATTTGAATTTCAGACAATAACTTTTTTTTTTTTTTTTTTAGTATCAGTATATCCCATGCAATACTTGGGACATATTATACCGTAGTATCAGTATATCAATATATTAGTATATTGGGACATATTATACTGAAATTTTTTTCCCCTTGATTATCTGGATTTCACTTTTAACGGTCCTTCGTTTTTGTTGTTAGTCTGGCCACCATGTTCTAAGAGAGAATTCATGCCCTCAGTCATCCTGTGTACATTTGAACCAGCTGATATTCTGCGTTAGTTATAAACCAGAAACCAGTTTTTCTGATTCACAGCTCTGTGCCAGTTCTCTGCCTTTCCAGTGCGCCGTGGTTCGCGGAGATCCTGCGACTCCTTGCGGAAGAGCAGAGCTGGAAAACAAAGGGAGAGTTAGACTAGAGGTTCGCTTCTCGGGGGTGGACGGATGGCTCCTGTGTTATGGCCTTTATTCCCCATTGTAGGTGCTGACCCCATACGCTGTTTCAACCCCAATGACGAAGCATCTACACACCAACATGGTAACCAAGACTGCCGATGAGTTTGTTCAAGAATCACTGAATTATGTCACGATTGGAGACGAAACTTGTGGCTGCCTCACCCACGAACTCTTGGTAACTGAGGGCTTCTTTCTCAAAGCACAGGAGGCAGGTGTGCTGGTAGTCCCAGCAGAGCTCTTCTTTGCTACTGGAGCAGCCAGCCCTGTCCTCTCATAAATTATGTCACAATTATGAATCATGATAAGGATTGCGCTGTCAGAGGCCATTCAGCTAAGCAGTCACATAGCTAGCTAGAAATACGTGGCAATGGGGGAACGCTGCAGGCCTGAGGGCTCAGCCCAGAGATAATCCCCAGATGGACAGACATGACCCTTGGCTCACCCTCACCTCTTTCTTCAGAAAGTAAGGTGGCTTCCTGAGCTCTCGGGAAGGGCAGACCAAAGACACAGGGAACTTCCCTGGGTGGGGCTGGTGCGGGGTGCTGCGGGTCTTCTCTGGTTCCCTGTGTTGAGAAATGTTTTAATACCTGGCTCTCCAGGAAAGAACCCTAAACACTTCGATTTGTAGGGTTTGCTGATTTCCGTGGTTTAAATGCTCCCCTCGTGCCTGATTGGAAGCTCCCATTGTGTTGTCACTGCCCCTGAATTTAGGCCTGTGCATCGTTGGTTCCTGAGAGCAAGTACAAGCTGGTTCTAGCACAACACAGACTCTGTCGAATCTGTAAGTAAGATTCGGAGGCATGTGGCTTGAGGAGTTCTTGGCATCCCCGGGCTGCTTTTAGAAGCAGCCACAGGCATGAAACAAAGGTAGACTTGACTATTGCGCGCTTATACATGAACACACACAGTGTCACGGTGGTTCTGTTTCCAGTGTCACCAAAAATTTCTAGACATCTTTCCTTTCCCTTCATACGTCAACTTTCTCCTCGGCCTCATGGGTTTTCTGTCATGGGAATTAGGTTTCTCCCCTCTCTCTTTCTCTCTCAGGTGCTAGAAGGAATACACAAAATCTTCCCAAGCATTCAGTTACCCCCTGAGACTTCTGGTGACTCTACCAGAGACACTGAGTTGTCTTGGAGGATCACTTGCTATTTTTACTGTAGAACCTCAACAATGTGCAGAAACGCCAACTTAACACACACTACAAAGGGGACATGCAGAAAGAACATAAGATCTTGATTTTGTCTGTTGCTGATCTGGTCTTTCTCCAGATTACTACTTGCCTCATGTCAGGAAAACAAATTAATGGGATGTCCAATGAGTTTTAATTGAGTTTGATCTAGGAATCTAAACTGGACATTGAGGAAATGTGCCTTTTGTCCATTAGTTAAAGCATTGAGCCTTTCTGGGAGCATGCCTTTCTCCTGCCTCTCTCACTAAGATGATATCAGAGGGAAGACTGTTCACGATCTCCTGCTGGTCCTTAAGTGTGTGTGGTTGTTGCTCCACATCTACCTGGTGCTTGTGCACCTGTGCTCTGGGGACCAATGACCCTTTCTCTCCATTTGGCTTGGCCAGTGAACCCTCAGGTACTGAGGACTTCAGAGCCCTGAATCTCTGCTACTTCCCCTATGTAGCCACAGGCCCACGGGCCATCTGGGTCTTTGGTTAATAAAGGCCCTTTTGCTCTCTCTGCTGTATCAGCATCAACATGGACTTGACTGATGCTGGAAAACGAAAAGTCAGCTCCTCTCTTGCCACACCGAGATAATGTTCTGGGGTTGCACTCCCAAAGAATGGGGGCAATATTCTCGTTTGCCCTCAGTGCTCCTCTAACTTATTTGTCACATGTTCATATTCTTTACCTGAGTCCCCTGGGCCACCCGCCCTCCACTCAGCCTAGCCCCACATATAGAAGGACACACATCCTCTAGGATGTTGATGTCGTAAATGGAACCCATCAGCACTTAGAAAATGTTTTCTTGACACCTTAGCCCAGCTTGTGACGTTATCGTCTTGCTACACAAAGCAATTCTGGATGTCGAAAGTTGGAAAAAATTTTTGGCTTTTCTCTTTAGATTTCATATGTGTCAAATTAAATCTCTTCTGGCAAATAGATGCCAAGAACAGACTGGGCAAAAGAGTCTCTGTGCCTGTTGAAGCAAAAGAGAAAGCAAAAGAGAACACACAAATCATTAAAGCCATTAAGGCCAATTTGGAGCTTGCTGGAATTTAGAAAAATCATTGAATCTGAAGTTTGAGCAATCAAATAGAATTGACTGGTAAACAAGCAAAACTTCTGTTACAGAAAAGGCAAAACAAAGACAGCATGCTCTTCACTCCCAGGGAGTTTTAGAACAGCAGCTAGGCCTGGAATAGAACCTCTGATATAGAGTCCTTGCGGTTCTTGGGGTTACTGCTCTTAATCCTCCTAATCATCTTCTAAGACAGGTCATTTGGTTCCTGTTTTACAGTTGAGGAAACTGAAAATCAGAGCTAGATCAGATGCCCAAGGCCACTTGCCTGGTAATGGTGAAGCTAGGGTTTAGGTCCCCCTTCGTCCAATGCCATGCTTTTCCTGGTTTCTTCCACACCATCCTTCTAGGTTGGGAGGAGGTAGATAACAATGGAGATGGAAGAAGGGAACTTCTACAACATTTTCTAGGGCCCTGGAATTTTAATTTATTTTCTTTATTGCTGACTTCACTATGTCAAAACATTTAGCTTAAGGCTAATGAAAGGGCTGATTTTGCTGTGATATTAAAATGCTCTAAAGGGGAGAAAAATGAAGTTCCCAAGGAAAAAGTTGTATTCACTCATTGACTTGGCTAGTGGATGAAGGGTGCTATTTGTTCCCCCAGAAGCCACCTTTGGTCCCCTGCTTTGAAATATCTCAATGAGCACAATAGTCTTAGAATCTGAGCTGTCTGAAGAATGGGAACACTCCCCGAAAAGGTCACATTTCCCTCTGGTTGAAATCCTGTTGTTCGGTGGGCACTGGGTAGGCTGAGGAATGTTGGAGGCACAGGATTACTCCATGGACAAACTGATTATTTCCGGGGCCCAGACAGACGTCTTACAGGACATGGATATGGTTTGAGGGCAAGAGGTCTTCCAATGCCTGTTCCTACTGCCTTATGTGTGCATCCAACTAAGCCTTCCTGCCTTGACTTGAAGCTCCCCTCTATGACTCCCCCCAACTCTGCTTTTCTAAGCAAACGTTCAGTGTTGTTGATTTATACTTTTCTGTGTCTGACTTTTGTTCATGGACTCATCGACGCATTTGTGTATCTGCTTAGTGCCTACTATGACTCAGGCATGGTGCCAGGTGGTAAAAGTGTTTCCGATTGTCTTCTGGAATCTCATTTTAGTAGAACCTTGGCAGAAAGAACACAAAGACACTGGGAGATTGAGCACTAGGACAAGGAAGTGCGCTTGAAAAGAAGGAGAAAGGCAGGTAGGGTGTTAATGCGGGACAGAGTTCTCTTAATTTAGAATTTCCTCAGGGCTGGTTCTACAAGTGACCGTTTTGGTTTCTGAGAAAACTTGTTTGCTGAGCAAGGATCATAAGACCTTGAAATTTTAGCACAGGCCTAAAAGATTTTGCTCTTTAAGTTCAGGAGTCAGAAAAATATTTTTAAAGATGATGAATATACACTGAGATGTTTCCTTCTAACGTGCTTGCTCTTCTTTCACCCCCAATACCCATGGTTTTGTCTATTGAAGCGGAGCTTCCTGAGCCTGGTCCCGTCATGGGTTTTGTGCAGCAGCGCATTCCAGAAGAAATACATGGAGTACCTCAAGCACAATTCCAACATCAAATAGTCCAAGTGA
Source organism: Meles meles (assembly GCF_922984935.1). Lineage (NCBI taxonomy): Eukaryota > Metazoa > Chordata > Mammalia > Carnivora > Mustelidae > Meles > Meles meles. The sequence goes on from NC_060076.1 coordinate 65,734,485, forward strand.
GCTGATGTGCCAGCATCATTCTCTTGGCCACGTTCCCTGTTGGTTGCAGAAAACTAAGGAGCCCCTGCCACATCCCTGAAGCTGGAGAGGCTGTCACAAATACAGTCCCCAAATACAACTGTTCTGTGTTTTTGTTATTGTTGTTGTAGTTGTTTTTGCCATTTTACTTGGGTCTGGAGATCTTTGGGAAAGCGGTGGTGTAAACACATATTTTGTGGAATGGGGTTTTCAGGCTTTGTGTGTGAAAAGATGAAGGTGTCTATAAGGGAAACTGGAAGAATTTCTATGTGGGATTATAATACAAATGTGGTGAGAAGAAGGCCTTCGATACTGTGAATATTGAGAACAGTTATACATGAGGCTCCTTTTATAGCTATGTTAAAGAATGTTAAAAGTTACTAACTTTACCAAGACAGCTATAGTTTGGAGCACTCAGACAGGGCTCCTCGGAGACCCAGGAAGCTCTAGGGGAAAGTGTGGGTGCAACAGCTACATCAGGCCAGTTTCTAAGGCCTCCCATTTCAACGAATGCAGAATTTCTCTAGTTTATTTCTATTCAGAGTTCTATGTCAGAGTGTGTTCGTGGAAATAAAACAGAAAAGTGTACATTCATAACAAAGGCTGAAAAGCCATTGCTCCTGTGCAGGAGTTGATATCTGCAAAAATAATATATTTTTTTAGGTCTCCAGGTTTTGGGGTACTGGGTGGAGGGCTTCCCTTGTCAACACAGAGAGGGTGGTGTGTTGGGGGAACTACTAGCCTTCAGCTCTGGAGGGAGTCGGAGGAGGAGCATGTGTTTTGGCTGGCCTTGGTCAGTCTATCCTGGGATATCACCATGTTCTAGGCACTGCAGGTGCTTGGTGGCACTCGTCTTTTCTGAGACCATCATTGGCATTTATTGTGTGAGAGAAGAATTTATGTACTGTTGCCCTAGTTATAAAAGGAGTCTGGGAGATTTGGCTGGAATTTATGGAGCATTTTGATGTTTGGAGGGAAGCACAGGGTAGATAGAACATTTAAAACCTAGGTAAGCTTGGAAAATCATGGGCTGAAATTAAACCTGCTCTGGGGAAAAGACTGGGAAAAATTCATTCTAAGGTATGGGTATCTATTTAAATTATCTCAGTATGAGTAACAATAATAACTACAGTACAGAATGTTTTTATGGTACCCATTGGTATTGGTTATTTACCTGTTGTCCTCTGTCCTAAGCCTCCTATCTCATACTCTGATTGTTGATGTTGGGCTGGGAAATTTCCAACGCTTATGCCAGCTGGCTTTGTGTTCGATTCTCCCCATGGTCAAATTTGGGAGCGCAAAAGAAAACGAGGGCTGAGGGAAACTCCTTCCTGTTTGGATTCTTGTTACCATGCCTCTGCGGAGGGGAAGGCATTAGCCAGACTCAGCACCTACCAGTAAGCTGGAAGTTAGCACTAGTCCCACAGTGCCCCCTTTAGGGAATTGAGCATTAAAACCATACAGAGGCTTCCCCTTGGAACACCCAGTTGCTAGAAACACCACCTCCTCTGCTGGTTCTACCAGCCCTGCTGTTACTTATAACTGAATTACTTAGTATCCTCTTTTTGCTTTCAGCCTTCTGCTGCGGTGTTACCAATTACTTCTACTAAATCCCTTCTCTCTGAAATACTCAGTGTGCTTGGTCCTGACTGAGACTATGCTCAGCTGATTATCTTGCCTGATCTGGGATGCAGGCTAGATGGGTGGACTTTTTTTTTTTTTTTTTTTTGACAGCGAAGAATCAGAAACTCTTTATCAATCAGGGTCCCCACTGGAAACAGAAGTCATGATCGAGCAATTGGAGAAATTATTTGCAAACATGTGGGGAGGGTGTAGGGAAGTCATCAGGGACATCAGGAAGTCATCATCACCCCCCAAAGCCTGAGGGGGCTGGGAAGGGATCAATTATAGACCCCATGAGAGAGACAGAGAAAGAGAGGTGGTGGTTGGGGGAAGGAGGGTAAGAAGAAGAGGGGATGGAGAAAGAACAGTATAAGGAACACTGTCTCAGAGGAGCTGTGACCTCTAGCTAACAGATGCTACCAGACTTTGGCCACCCCATAGAGAGAGAGAGAGGAATAGGAATTGTGATATTGTGATCTATAATAAGACATATTAGGTCATCCCCATTCCCATTCCTTGGAATTTCCCAGGTGATAAGAGCAATAAGTGAGCCATTTGTTGTTCATAACAAGTCCCTTTCAACCACAGTTGAGTTTATGTCAATGAGGTGACTTTTGGAAAGCCCCTAAGGATGGAAGCTGGTTGCTAGGGGCAAGTGACCATGTGATTAGAAGGTTGGAACTTGCAATCTTATTCCTCAACCTTTGTGGAGGGTAGAGAGACTGGAAGTTGAGTTCAATCACCAATGACCACTAATTTGATCAATCATGTCTATGTAATAGACTATGGGGTTTGGGGAGCTTCCAGGCTGGTGAATAGGTGCTAAGAGGGCAGCATGCCTGGAGAGGGCACGGAAGCTCCACACCTCATCCCATATACCTTGCCCTATGCATCTCTTACATCTAGCTGTTCTTGAGTTGTATTCTTTTACAATAAACTGGTAGTCTAGCGAGCAAACTGTTGTCCTCAGTTCTGTGAGCCATTCCAGCAAATGATTGAACCCGGGCAGGTGTCGTGGGGACTTTCAATTTATAGCCAGTAAATTGATCAGAAGCTCAGGTGACAACTTGTTGGCACCTAAAGTGGGGGATGTCTTGTAGCACAGTGTTTAACCTGTGGGATCTGATGCTCTTCTCGGGTAAAGAGTGTCAGAATTGAGGGGCACCTGGGTGGCTCAGTGGGTTAAATCCTCTCTGCCTTCGGCTCAGGTCATGATGTTGTTGTCCTGGGATCGAGTCCCGCATCGGGCTCTCTGCTCAGTGGGGAGCCTGCTTCCCTTCTCTCTCTCTGCCTGCCTCTCTGCCTACTTGTGATCTCTGTCAAATAAATAAAATCTTAAAAAAAAAAAAAAGAGTGTCAGAATTGAGTTTAAATTGTAGGACACCCAGCGGGTGTCTGAAATTTCTTGGTGTGGGAAAACCTCTCCACACATGTGATGATCAGCATTATTGAAAGTAGAGTGTTGAGAGGAGAAACTGTTTTTCCTTTGCAGGACCAGGTACCTCAATTTCATTCTCCTGCTGTCCTCTGGGTCTCTTGCTGGTGCTTCCCATTGGTCACAGCTAACTGGAAGCTAGCTCACTGATGTAGTTCACAAGGTTCCTCTCCTGAGACACCAGGTCAGAGGGTGGGGGAAGAACAGAGATTGGATTTGGAGGGGAGGGATACAACACAAGATCCACATATTAAGTGCTTTTCTCAAAGTAATGCCATTAATAGTTGGTACCTCCTGAATGGGGACCCTGGGTTTCTGCCTATACTCAACTCTATGTTTCAAAAGGGGTAATATTTGAAACCCAAAGAATAAGTATCTTATTGTGGAATTCAAGATTTCAGCAAAGTAGAAGCTATCTTACAGACATTAAAGCCTAATCTGCTTAAATGCGAGACAAACAAGGTTGCTAGCTGTTCCAGTTACTGTTGCCGTGTAACAAGATATTCCCCAAATTAGCGATATAAAAGAACAACCATTTTCTTGTGCTCACAGATTTTGTGGGTCAGAAAGGGTAAAGTGGGGTGTTTTGTTTTGCTCCATGATATCTGGGGGCTAAGTTGGGAACACTCAGAGGCTGGAAATGAGTCAGCTTCTGGAACTGGAAATATCTGAAGTATTGCTTAGTTACATGTCTGGTGACTGATGGCAGTTATTTTCTGGGACCCCAGCTGGGGCTGCTGGATGGAAACTTGTTCTTGGCCCCTCTATGTTTTGCTTGGTTTTACCCACAGCTTGGTGACTGGGTTTCAAGAATGAGCATCCCAGAGAAACCTAGGAGGAAGCCATATTGTCTTATAAGACTAGCCTTGAATTTCTCATGACATTATCCTCAAACCCTTCCAGATTCGGTGGGAGGGAACACAAGTCTCACCTTCTGATGGGAGAAGTACCTAAATATTGCTGTGGCCATATTTAGAAAACACAATGACTCATGCTAATTAATCTTACATAAGTGTTTGTTCTAGCATGGGGAATTAGTAGGCATTTCAACTGTTGAAGGAGCAGCTTATAAAAGTGTAGACACTGTGTTTCTAAACCTTCACATCCAGTCTTAGTAAATTTGCCTTTGGGGAGTCACTTTCACAACCAGCAGCTTAGGTGAGCAAAGGAATGTGCTTCAGCGTACACAACCTGGGGCAGATTTGAGATAGAGTTTTTAGTTGTGTAATATGTGGGTTCATCCAATGTATTAATCCTGGATTGATTTGAATGATTATTTGTCTAGCAAGCTTTTTGAGGGCCTTTATTATATTTTTTTAAAGAAGATTTGTTTCTTTATTATTTGAAGGGGAGGGGCAGAGAGAGAGAGAGAGAATCTCCAGCAGACTTCCCTGCTGAATGTGGAGCCTGATGCGGGCTTGATCTCACAACCCTGAGATCAGGACTGAAATGAGGAGTTAGACACCACCCAGCTGCCCTAAGGGCCTTTAACTTAAGGGAAGAGTTTCTCACAGTAAAGGCCCCAGGATGTTGAGTTGAAGTGAGGGTAGAAAAACTCTGTATTTTAAGATCTTTGTCCCAGTAACCACTAGCACTAGAAACTAGTTGACATTTGTTAAATACTAATAATGAGTCAGGGACTATATAAATTTTCATGACAACTTAGAAAGTAGGAACTATTATTAATATCACCTTCATTTTACAGTTGAGGAAATGAAGGCACAGACAAGTGGAGTGTTGCTCACAGGTTCACCTGACCAGTGAGCGGCAGAGCTGGGTTTTGAACATGGGTTCAAATGCGATGAACATTTGAATGAACATGGGTTCATCTTCCAGGAGATGGTAGAGTCCTGCCGGCCCGGGATGAGGTTCTTTAATTGGGCGTAAGATCAAGGGGTGAGCACTATTCCCTCAACACTGTTTTTCACTGTCATGTGGTGAAGAGAGGAGAGCAATCAGGCTTTGCAGCCAAGCCCACACACCTCAATTTCAACACTGACCACTTGCCAAACTTACCATTGTCTGGGAATCATTTGGGAAGAGGGAGGCTTGCCAGATATCTCTGAACTTTTGTTTTCGCTGAGCAGTACCGGGCTCTTGTCTCTCGCCTGATTCTTCTTTTTGTATGGACGGCTTGGAACCTCAAGGAGCAGCATCAACAGCTGGTCATTTTGATAGAAGGATTCCCTCTGTGTTCTTCCAGCCTTCCATCTGTGCTACCTCCCAGGATGCCAAAGTCTGGAGAATCCCTCTGACAACACTTGGAGCAAGAGAATGAAGTGATTATGGGCTGCTGCTCTGAAAAAAACTTGGGAGCTGTTGCTGGGGCAGCTCCCTGGGGTGTCATCTTTGCCTTGCTCTTTTGGGATGGGAACCAGAATGTTCCACTTCAAACAGACTCTGTTAGCCGATGCTTGCCAGAGAAAACTGAAGACGGTCAAACCAGGGTCAGCATGATTTTAATCAAGTTTGTCTGCTTCTATGCCAAAGAATGATGTTTATTCTCACTGTAGTTTATCCACTTTGTTTAAGGCTCAGTCTGGCCTGACATGCTACTGCCCTCTAATGGGCTGGGTGGGTCTTTCTAACTAATCCTGTAGGAATTTTAGAATAGAATCCAATTTGAGAAAAGAAATCCCTCAAAACATTTTTCTAGTTCTTTTTTTTAAAAAAAGATTTTATTTATTCATTTTACAGACAGAGATCACAGGTAGGCAGAGAGAGAGGGGAAGCAGACTCCCCACCGAGCAGAAAGCCTGATGTGGGGCTCAATCCCAGGACCCTGGGATCATGACCTGAGCCAAAGGCAGAGGCTTTAACCCACTGAGCCACCCAGGCGCCCCCTTTAGTTGTTTTTTTTTTTTTTTAATTGAGATGTAATTGGCACGTAACATTATATTAGTTCCAGGTGTACAACACAACGATTTGCTATATGTATTTATCACAAAACGATCACCACAGTAAGTCTAGTTAACATCCATCACTACACATGGCTACAATTTTTTTTTTTGCAAGAACTTTAAGATCTAGTCTCTTAGCAACTTTCAGATGCAGATATGGCATTACTACTGTCACCATGCTGTATATCACGTCCCCAGGACTTACTTATTTTATAACTGGAAGTTTGCACCTTTTGACTGTCTTCTTCCGTTTTGCTAATTCCCTAACCCCCCCCCCACCTCTGGTAATCACCAATCTGTTCTCTGTATCTATGAGCATGGGTGCTTTTTGGGGTTTTTTGTTTGTTTGTTTGTTTGTTTTTGAGATCCTACATATAAGTGAGATCATATAATATTTGTCTATCTCTGCTTGACTTATTTGACTTAGCATAATGCCCGTATGGTTTTTCTTCCAATTTTTTTTGTGTTGCCCATGTGTGTGTGTGTGTGTGTGTGTGTGTGTGTGTGTAAGTGGGTAGGGGGTTCCTCAAGAGACAGAGAAAAGGAGCAAAGAAGAAAAAAGGACTGTTTCAGGTTCACACACTGATGAGATGGCTGACAGTGGGCATCTGGTTCCATCATCAGTAAAAGTAGAAGGCCTGACCACATGTTCCATAATTCAGCTCTTATAGTTTATAAATTTTAAGTCAGTTTTGGAAATAAATTTTCTTTCTCAATCTTTAAAAATAAATTCCTGGCTATAATCATTTATGCAGAGTAGGAAATACAGAACCCATCGATGAAAGAGAAGAGAATAAAGATCACCATTTCTCCTGTCACCCAATATTAATCATTCTTCATTGATTGTGGATTTCTTAAACAAATTTTCAGTGTGTGTCTAAGGGCAGATTTTCCATTGTGCCTTTTGCCTTAAGATTACAGGATGAGGGGCGCCTGAGTGGCTCAGTGGGTTAAAGCCACTGCCTTCAGCTCAGGTCATGATCCTGGGGTCCTGGGATCGAGCCCCGCATCGGGCTCTCTGCTCAGCAGGGAGCCTGCTTCCTCCTCTCTCTCTGCCTGCCTCTCTGCCTACTTGAAATCTCTGTCTGTCAAATAAATAAATAAAATATTTAAAAAAAAAAGATTATAGGATGAGATCTCCTTCTGTTAATAAGTATTCAAAAGGCGTTTACGGTGGTTACTTAATACTTCTTCATATGACCAAACATAATTTATTTTACCATCCCTTTTGCTTTGCATTTAGATATTTTGACTTCTAAAATTGTGTAAATAACTTATAACAACATGCATCCTTGTACATGCATCTTTTTGTTTTGTTGATATTGAGGACAGTATTTTTATAATGGCTTATTAATTCCCATGCTATACAATTCTCCTGTTTAAAGTTTACACTCAGATTGTTTTTAGTATACTCACAGAGTTGTGCAATCATTGCCACAATCAATTTTGGAATAATTTTGAACACTTCATCACCCCACCTGGGAGCCCCATGTCCATCAGATGTCACTCCTCACCCCACACCCCCTCCCAAGCCTCCGACAGCCACTAATTTACTTTTGGTCCTATGGACTTGCCTCTTCTGGACTTTTAATATAAATGGAATCATGTGATATGTGACTTTTTGTTATTGGCTTCTTATCACTTGGCGTAATGTTTCCAAGGTTTGTCTGTGTTGTAGCCGGTGTCAGCACTTCCTTCCTCTTTACTGCTGCATAATTGTCTAGAGTGTGGATAGATCATACTTTATCAGTTCACCAGTTGATGAACATTTGGGTTGTGTCTGCATTTTGTCTACTATGAATAATGCTGCTATGAACATTCGTGTACATGTGATGCGCGGACATATGTTTTCATTTCTCTTGGGTAGGTGCCTAGGAGTGGAATTGTGGATCTGAGGAACTGCTAGACTACTTTCCGAAGTGGCTGTACCAGGTTTACCCCCCCACCAGCAGCGTGTGAGGGCCCCAGTTTCTCTCCACGTCCTCACCAATACTTGCTATTATCTGTGTTTTTTTTTTTTTTTAAGATTTTATTTATTTGACAGAGAGAGATCACAAGTAGATAGAGAGGCAGGCAGAGAGAGAGAGAGAGAGGGAAGCAGGCTCCCTGCTGAGCAGAGAGCCCGACGTGGGACTCGATCCCAGCACCCTGAGATCACGACCTGAGCCGAAGGCAGCAGCTTAACCCACTGAGCCACCCAGGCGCCCCTATCTGTGTTTTTGATTCAGCCATCCTAGTGCATAGGAAGTGATATTTCACTGTGGTTTTGATGTTTACTTTTCTGTTGGCTACTGATGTCAGACTCCTGTTTGCATGCTTATTGGACATTTGTATAGTCTTTGGAAAAATGTATACTCAGACCATTTTCCAACTTTGAAATGAGGTTGTCTTTTTAAACTGACATGAGTGCATCTTTACAAACTATTTCCTTGAAGCAGAATTTGTGGATGAAAACATCTAAGCATTTTAAGTTCCTAATATTTATTACCAATTTTTTTTCTGGAAAAGTTATATAAACGTATACCTCCATCTTTATATTCTCAACCAGGGGTGTCCCCTGGAGGACATTTTGCAAAGTCTGGAGATGTTTTTGGTTGTCCCAACTCAGGGAAGGAGGATGCTACTGGCATCTCCCGTGGGTAGAGGCCAAGGTTGTTTCTACTTATTCTGCAGTGCACAGCTCAGCCCTCTTCCCTCCACCCAAGACAGAATTTTTGGCCCCAAAAGTCGCTAGTACTGATGGTGAGAAACTTTGATCTTTGGTTTATGAGGATGTCTGTCTCAATATATGATTGTTTCCCCCCATCAGTTCTTGGTTTTAGAATTATGTTAATCGTGCCTGGCTAAGTGATAAACCATTGTACTTTTTAATTATTCCCCTTTGGATCAGTATGTCCTCCTTCAATAAAAACTGAAGTGTGATACATTTAATTTACCCCCCATAGTTATTTGTTACTTAGTGCTAGACCCAGAGTCATTTACGGAAAACCAATAAGACTTTAACTCAAAGGATGCAAAGCTATTATTTAGTATTATTTTTGGAGACCTAATTATCTATATACTATACTATACTATACTATACTATACTATACTATACTATACACTATACTATCTATATACTATAATGTTATGGATGCATGCATTTCCACTTGTCTCAGCACACTGTGAAGTACTTATCATATTAGTTAGGTTCAAGATCATTTGTGAGACTCCAGCAGTGGCTTAAAAATGGAATACATTAATTTCTTATTCATTTGAAAGTTTGTAGATAGGCAATAGAGGACAGGGATGGTAGCTCAGCTGAATGAAGCTTGGAAATGACCAGGATCCTGCCAGCTAATCACTACCTTACTCCTAGCATGTCAGAGCTGGTGGCTGAGTCTCCGGCCATCATATTCACATTCAGGCAGCAAGATGGAAGAAAGGGATGATAAAAAAGGAGTCTAGAATGTACGTCAGTTTCATTTTAAGGAAGACTCCTGGAAGCTGTCACGTGATACATTCTTTTCTTCTCATAGGCAGAGCTTAGTCATTCTGTCCCACCTAACAGCAGGGAGGGCTGGCTTTCTGCAACACCATACGCACATCCCAAGACTTCCATTACTGTGGAAACAAACAAACAAACAATTTTGTCCCCCTTTTACAGATAAGGACATAGACGTTAACCTGTCATAAGCCACATAGATTAAAAATGCAAGACCTGAGATTTGCCCCTACTCGGTCTGATAACAAAATTCTTGGGTTTTTTTTTTTCCTCCTGGTATATCTATCACATCACATTTCAGTTAAAATTTTAATGAGGTACCAAGACATGAATCAATTATGAAACAAGGCAGATATTTGTTAAGCGTTAGAATATGTGGCAGAAAGCAGTAATCCTCCTCCAGCAGTAGGCTGTGGTTTGGAAGCTCCCATGTGCCGACCTCACACCAGATCTATGACTTAGCCCTCTGGAGAGAGTGCACAAGGATCTGTGAGGCAGAGGCCCCTGACTTGGGCCAAAGTTGGGCAGCTCATCAAAAAGGTTGGTTAAATCTGGGAATCATAGAGGATAATACATACTTTAAACATTTTATTTTATTTTTTGAAAGATTTTATTTTTGTTTATTTATTTGAGACAGAGACAATGAAAGAGAGAGAGAGAGAGAGCATGAGAGGGGAAAGGTCAGAAGGAGAAGCAGACTCCCTGTTGAGCAGGGATCCTGATGTGAGACTTGACCTGAGGACTCCAGGATCATGACCTGAGCTGGAGGCAGTCACCCAACCAACTGAGCCACCCAGGCGCCCAATACTTCAAATATTTTAATTTAAAAAATTGCTATGAAGAATTTCAAACACACAGAACAGTGTATCATATCCTCATAATACTATTCAATAATTATCAACATTTTGCCATTTTTGCTTTATCTGTAATTTCATTTTTCTGCCCACCCCCCACTTGTTTTAAAATTCCATTTTCTTTAGGTAAAATTTACTTACATTAAAATACACAAATCTTAACTATACAATTTTGACAAATGGATACAGGTGTGTGAACCATAAGCCTATCAAGATCTGGAGCTTTTCTATTACCCCAGAAAGTTTCCCAAGTTCTGTCATAAGAGATTAGTTTTGTGTGCTATAGAATTTTATATAAATGAAATCATACAGTACAGATTCTTTTGTGTTTGGCTTTTTTAACTTGGTATTTCATCTATGACATTCACTTGTGTTGTTGAATTTGTTCCTTTTACTGTTGAGTATTAATTCATGTAGGAATATATCACAATTTGCTTATTCATTCTCCTTTTCATGGACATTTAATCTTCCAGTTTGGGTTATCATGACAAATACTGTTATGAACATTTTTGCCTAAGTTTTTTTTTTTTTTGACATATGTTTCCATTTCTCTTAGGTTTATACCCAGGAGTGAATTTACTAGGTCAAAGGGTGAGTGTATTAAACATCTTATTTTAACTTAAAACATATAAAAACAGATTCTTTTGCCAACCTTTTGATGTTGGGCCAAGTCCTTTCTTTTAAGTATGCGTCCACTGATTGGAATTGCAACTAGTCTTTCTCACATAAATCACATTCATATAATGCATCAACTCTAATATATAGGTTTTATTTCTTTAAAGGGGAATGAGAACTTAAAGACATTTAAAAACAATCAAAATGCTGAATCCTTTCAGATTTTCAACCCCCCCAACAATCTTTTTCAGTCATCATATCCACATCTAATATAACTAAGGTAATTTTTATTGATTTGCTTTTATTGAGTCTTCCCAAAGCATTCACTTTAATTTTCATAATAATAATAATTCTTTTACCTTTGATGTCAATATTTTATTGGTTTATATAATTTTAAATTCAATTGCATAATTATAATAATAATAAATACAGCTGACACAAACAGGTTTGGGAACAACAGGATGCCTTTTCATCAGCACAGAACTCAACGGGTAGGAAGAAATGAAAGGGTACATAGCAGAGAGGAACTTTATACTTGGTAGTAGATGGGTAGTAGGTTTGGAGACAGTACGTTTTATAGAGAGAACATAGAGGGCCAGTTTGTTCTGGTTACTATTGCTGGGTAATGACTCCAAAACTCAGCAGCTTAGAGCAGCTATTTTATTGCTCATGGATTCTGCTGGTTATGAATTCATATAGGTCTTGGTGAGGAGGACTTGTATCTGCTTCAGGGTGTGTGGAGTCTCAGCTGGGAAGGTTTGATGGATGGATGTGACAATGGCTGGGGACGGGATATCGTATGAAGGTCTCTATTTACACATTTAGCAACTGATGTGAGTTATTGGCAAAGGACTTCAGCTGGAGCTGTCAGTTGAAGCCTCCCTGCTTGGGCTTCCTCAGAGCATAGAGATCTTCTTGCTTGTCAAGTCGGCTTCAACAGAGAGTGTCCCGGTGAATTTATAGAATACACATTTTTGAACCTGGTATAAAGTTATTTCTGTTTAGTCCAAATAGATGATATTGAACATCTTTTTATGAACTTTTTTGCCATCCATGTATCTTCTTTGGTGAAATGTCCACCCCAGTCTCTTAACCATTTTTGAAATAGGATTTTTGTTTGTTTGTTTCTTACTGTACCCTTTCTTACTGTAGGGTCTAGAGAGTTTTTCTGTATCCTGCATAAAAGTCCTCTGAGTTTCGCAGATATGATTTGCAATCCTCTACTGCCCCCTCCCCTGTCTGTGGCCTTGTCTTTTTATCCTCTTAATATTAAGGATCTTTTGCCAAGCAAACATTTTAAAATTGGGTGAGGTCCAGTTGATTAAAATCTTCAGTGGAGTGTGCCTTTGTTGTCATATCTAAAAATTTTGTTTGTAATCTTAGGTCACAGATATTTTCTCCTGTTTTCCTCTAAAACTTTTATAATTTTACATTTAGATCTATAATCCTTTTTAAGTTAATTTTTATATAATGAGTGAAGTTTAGGTTGAAGTTCTTGTTTTTGCCTATGAACGCCTAATTGCTCAAGTACCATTTTGTGAAAAGACCACCGCTTTTCCATTGATTTCCCATTGCATCTTTGTCTAAATTCAGTTTGCCTCCTTGTGTGAACCTATTTCTGAAACTTCTATACTGTTTCATTGATTTATGTGTCTATGCTTCTTCTGACACCAAATTATCTCTATTGGTATAACTATAATAAGTCTTAAAATCAGGTAATACTTTAAAAACATCTTTTTAGTTACTTTGCCTTTCTGTATAAACTCTAGATTTAGTTTGCCTGTATCTATAAAGAATACTGCCAAGAATTTTCATAGAAATTGTGTTAAATCTGTAGATCACTTTGAGAAGAATTAACGTCTTTACTATATTGAATTTTCACAATCCATTAACATGGTATGTTTCTCCATTTATTAAGATCTTCTTTAATTTCTTTCATTAGAGGTATGTAGTTTTAAGCACACAGATCCTATACATATGGTGTTAGATTTATACCTCTTTCTTTCTCTTTTCTCCCTAACAATTATAAATGGTATCATGGTTTAAATTTCACTTTCCATTACTAGTATATAGAAATTAATTTTTTGCATGTTGACCTTAAATTCTATGCTTTGCTAAGGCCATTTATTATACTAAGAGCTTTTTTTTTTTTTTAAGGGTTTATTTATTTATTTGACAGGCAGAGATCACAAGCAGGCAGAGGCAGGCAGAGAGAGAGAGAGGAAAGCAGGCTCCCCGCTGAGCAGAAAGCCTGATGGGGGACTCGATCCTAGGACCCCGAGATCATGACCTGAGCCGAAGGCAGAGGCTTTAACCAACTGAGCCACCCAGGTGCCCCAATACTAAGAGATTTTTGTGGGGCTCCTGAGTGGCTCAGGTGGTTGAATATCTGATTCTTGGTTTCAGCTCAGGTCATGATCTCATGGGTTGTGAGATCAAGGCCTATGTCAGGCTCTGCACTCAGCAGGGAGATTGCTTGAAGATTTTCACTCTTTCCTCCTCCCCCCACTTGGGTATGCACACACTTTCTCTCTGTGAAATAAGTAAATCTTTTTTTTAAAAAGAACTTTTTGATAGATTTCTTTGTATTTTCTACATAGACAGTGATATCATCTGCAAATAAGGACAGTTTTCTTTCTTCTTTTTCAATCTGTATGGCTTTTATTTCTTTTTCTTGCCTTATTGCCCTGGCTAGACATTCCAGTAGTATGTTGAATTGGAGTAATGAAAGCAGAAAAGTCTTTGTTTTTTTTCTGAGATTAAGTGCAACCATTCAGTTTTTACCATTAAGTAAATGTCAGCCATTGATATATTACATCACTTTTAATATTCTAGTGTATTTAGCCAATGTCTCCATTGGGCATTTGGTTTATTTATTTATTTATTTTAATTCTAAACAATGTTTCAGTAAATGTTCTTATAGCAAAAGCATTATGCACATCATTGTTGAACACCCCTAAATGTCTACATTCTTTGCTTTCCTCCTTTTACTATGAATGAAAGATCATTGCTCTCATCCAAGGCCACTGTCCTTTGGTTTCCATCTCATCTTGTCTGTAAGTGTCTTTTCCTTTCTTCACTGTCAGTTCTTCTCCAACTCCTTGATCATTCTCATCAGCATACAAACAAGCTCTAGTATGTACCATTAAATAATCCCCCAGCTGCTGCCTCCTGTCCCCTTTCACAGGGTTTCTGAAAGAGTTTCCCTTTGTCACCATCTCACCATCTCACTTCACATTCTCTGTTCAGCCAATTCCATTCAGCTTCTGTTCTCATCTCTCTGCTGTGACTATGCTTGTCAAAGTCAGCAATGACCCTTATGTTGCTAATCCAGCAGTCACTTATTCTTTTTTATTTTGATTTTCATACATGTGACTTCATGATACCACACCTTCATTTCCTTCTATCTCACTGGCTGCTCCAGGACAAGCCTACTAAATTATCCTTCCACCAACCATTGCATCAGGATTGTGTTAGTTTAGTAAAATGAACTTGGAAGCTTTTAGTTTGTTTCTATTCTACAGAACAGTTTAAATAACAAAGACATTTCCAATTCCCTGAAGGTTTGAAAGAACTTGGCTCTAACACTGCCTGAGTCAGCATATTTTTGGGAGATGATTCTTAGTTAACAAAGTCAGCTTATTCCTTAGCTATTGACTCATTGACATTTTTCTCTTTTTCTTTTGCCTGATTCTTCCCTGCTTGTTGGATAGTGATGTAAAGCATGGACAACTAGCTTAGAAGATTTTTTATGTGTGTATGTATGTATGTATGTATGTATTTATATTTAATGAACCTATCCTTTTCATTCTGATTTATTTTATTTATTTCATTTAGGTCTATAGAATATTATTCTATAAGGAGAATGAGGATGTTTGCAATGTTAAGCAGTCAATCTGTCCCACACAGACTTATAGGATTAAAGGAAATAAAATTGAAGTATCTCCATGGTCTTCTACTCTCCCCTTCCACTTTGTATACTTTGCATACATTGCATAATGTGTGAAAATCTGTGGCTTTGCCTGGACAGTGAGCTGTCTGGGATCTCACCAATCCCAACAGGATTTGTTACCTCAGGTTCAGTCTCCCACAGGATCCTTGGCTTCTTCCCCTCCACCAACTGGATGAGCTATGACTTCCCAAGGTCCGTAGGTGTTGGGCAATTGGCTTTCCCAGATAACTCTTCTGATCTGTTGGCACCCAAATACAGATTGGTGCCCAAGCAGTTTGTAAATCTCTTCACTAACTTGGTTCCTCTTGTGCTTTCCCTATAACAGAGAGCAATGAGGGCTGGAGACTTTCCCCTGGAAAGCAAATCCACACTAGGTCTCCCGCAGAGAACCCTGGCCCTGGAACCCACTTCATGGAGGATAGTGCTGATCTTTTCTATTGAGTTTCCCCAGTGGTATGATCTCAATTGTGTCTCCCCACATTTCATATCTGGAAGTCCTAATCCTTGGAACCTCAGAATGTGACCATGTTGGGAGATCTTTAAAGAGTTCATCAAATTGAAATGAGATTGTTAGGGTAGATGTCTTAAATCCAGTATGACTAATGTCCTTACAAGAAAAGGAAATTTATTTAATTTATTTTAAAATTTTAAAAATATTTTTATTGTGTTATGTTAGTCACCATGCAATACATCATTAGTTTTTGATGTAGTGTTCCAGATTCATTGTTTACATATAACACCCAGTGCCCTCCTTAATACCCACAACCAGGCTCACCCATTCTCTCAGCCCCCTCCATTCTAAAACCCCTGTTTCCCAGAGTCCATAGTCTCTCATGGTTCATCTCTGACTCCGGTTTTTCCCCTTCATTTCCCCCTTCTCCTACAGTCCTCCACGCTATTCTTTATGTTCCACAAATAAGTGAAACCATACAATAATTGACTTTATTTGATTTATTTCATTCAGCATAATCTCCTCTAGTCCCACCCATGTTGATGGAAAAGTTGGGTATTCATCCTTTCTGACGGCTGAGTAATATTCCTTTGTGTATATGGACCACATCTTCTTTATCCACTCATCTGTCAAAGGCATCTTGTTTTTTTCCACAGTTTGGCTATTGTGGACATTGCATACCCCCATACATTGGGGTATGTATGGCCCTTCTTTTCACTACATCTGTATCTTTGGGATAAATACCCAATAGTGAAATTGCTGGATCATAGGATAGCTCTATTTTTAATTTTTTGAGGAATATCTACACCGTTTTCCAAAGTGGTGGCACCAACTTGCATTCCCACCAACAGTGTAAAAGGGTTCCCCTTTCTCCACATCCTCTCCAGTATTTGTTGTTTCCTGCCTTGTTAATTTTTGCCACTCTAGCTGGTGTAAGGTGGTATCTCAATGTGGTTTTGATTTGAATTTTCCTGATGGCTAATGATGAACATTTAAGAAAAGGAAATTTAATTTGGACACACAGAGAAACACCCTCTATGTCAGGGAAAGACCACATGAGGACACCAGGAAAAGGAGACCATCAGCAAGCTAGAGAGGCCTCAGAGGAAACCAAACCTGCTGACACCTTGATCTTGGACTTTTAGCCTATAGAACTATGAGAAATAAATTTCTATTGTTTAAGACACCCAGTCTGGTATTTTTTTTTTTTATGACTAAGCTGACTAAGCTGACTAAGACACCAATAAAACCTGTTCCTTGGTCTATGATACGTTATGTATGGCAGTTATTTTAAGCTTAGTGTCTGATGGGCAGGTGGTACCTGGAATGGGCCTGATTTGTCTAATCCCACAGTGATAAAACAAACCCATAATTGCACATTAAGAGATGTCAACAGAAAATGAAAAGAGTGTGAAGGTAAAAGGAGTTGCTGAGGGAGAGGGAGCTGCTATATTAATAGTATGAGCACTTTAGGGAAGCCAACCCAAAGGTCTCATTATATTAAATTTATAGACAAGAAAACTGAGCTCAGTGAGATTAAGCAGACTGCCTAAGTTTTATGCTGAGTGTTAAAACCAAGACCAGAACTATTACAATATTGTCTTAACTGTGAAGATGCTTTACTGACCACCATCCAAAAGATAACACATGCATGCTGGGCAATGTTTGGTAGCTGGGTGGGATCTGTAAAGACTCTGGTGGCCATTGGGTGCATGTTCTGCAAGACCAAGAGATGATACAGGTGGAGTTCCAATGTGATCTAGATGAGGAAGGATGTTTTATTTCCCAGAAGACTATGAACATGAACCACTGTGTAGTGAGTAGTGGTGGGAGTGTCAGTCACTGATCAAGGCCTGAGTTGACTCCTTAGGAAGAGAAAGAACTTCTTGGCTGAGAATTTCTATTTAAGGGAGTTTTAAGGACGGTCATCTGGATGAGAGTGGGGGCTAAATATCCCATTCTACTTGGAGCGTGTGTTACTGGGATCACACAGGATGTGGGGAGATAGCATTTTTGAAAGGCTCACTTTCTGAAACTGCCACCTGGGGTGATGATTGTCAAGATGTGTGGCACTTGACTGTCCCCAAATATTTCTGAGAAGACCGGGGTGTGGACTTCGGGTAGCTGTCTTCTCTGATGTGTGCCACCTGAACTGTTGACTTCCAGACCCAATTGCTGTACTGGAGTCATTAGGACGAGTTGGAAAACAATTTTTGGAATCTACTCCTGACCATTTGAATTAGCATGTCTCCAAGGGCAGAGCCCAGGGATCTGCTGTTTGTGGTTATTGTTTTTAAAAACAATTTTATTGACTAAAATGGACATACAAAAGTCTTGTATATACTAAGTGTATAACTGAGCAAGTGTTGAAACTATGGTCACCATCAATCACCATCACTGCAACATCAATGGCTACCTGTTAAACTGTTGTTCAGGTCACCCAGCCTGTGGTATTCTGCAATGGCTGCTCTAGCAAACTAGCCCTCCCCCAACTTCACCGTGCCCTTTATAGTCCCTTACACCTGCCCCATCCCAACCCCAGGAAACCAATGATCTACTTTCTGTCACTGTAGATTGATTTGCATTTCCTAGAAATTTATGTGAATGGAAGACTGTTTAAAAAGTAATCTTTATGCCCAGCATGGGGTTTGAACTCAGAACCCCAAGATCAAAAGTTACATGCTCTACTGACTGAACCAGCCAGGTGCCCCAAAATTTATGTAAATGGAATCATACAGTATGTACTCTTCTTTGGTCTGGCTTCTTTCACTCAACATAATTATTTTGAAATTCATTCATGTCATATTGTGTGTATAGATCGTTCTTTTTTACTGCTGAGTAGTATCCCATGGATTGGCTGTACAGCAATTTATTTGTCCACTCACCTGCTAGTGGGCATTTGGATTGTTTTCCATTTGGAGCTATTACAAATGACCTTGTTACAAACATTCATGTTCCAGTCTCTGTGTGGACATGTATTTGCTTTTCTCCTGGATAAATACATAGGAACAGAGTGGCTGGGTCATATGAAAGGTATATGTTTAATTTTTTAAAGATTTTATGTATTTATTTGACAGACAGAGATTACAAGTAGGCAGAGAGGCAGATGGGGGAAGCAGCCTGTGGGAAGCAGGCTCCCCGCTGAGCAGAGACACCCCCCCCAACGTGGGGTTTGATCCCAGGACCCCGGGATCATGACCCGAGCCGAAGGCAGAAGCTTAACCCACTGAGCCACCCAGGTGCCCCTATATGTTTAATTATTTTAAACTAGCAAACTACTTCCCAAGGTGGTGAGACCATTTTACATTCCTGCCCCCACCCAACAGTGGGTGAAAGCCCCAGTCGTTTCACCTTCTTGTAGCATCTGAGTCTTTAATGAATTCTGTTCTACCTGTGGAGTAACAGGTCCTGTACCAGTCTGAGACTGTTCTTCGGCCACTATGGATCCAGGCAATGCTTCCAAGGACCCTGATCCATTGGGTGGAGGTGGGAGCAGGGAGGGTTGGGGCCTGGAATGAAATTCCTCTGGCTGAGAGATTTTGAAATATCGCATGCACGTGAGCTGTGAGCTACTCCAAGATCCTGTTATTTTCTTCTTTTTTTTTTCTGTTATTTTCTTCTAGAACATCCCTGACATCTATGCCAGTTGAAATCCTGATGTTAAAAACATCAAAGCCTATCTGAAATTCAATCTGTCTTCTTTCTCAGAACCTTCTTATCACTTGGCACCTCTTTTATACGATGCCGCAAGAACAATATAGGGTTCAGAGCTAAGTACGTGTGCCTTTTAAATATTATGTAATTTCTTATACCTACTTTCTTATCTTCAAGACAAGATAAAGAAGGCAGCCCTTGGGGTTGTTGTGAAATAACTCAGGCAGGTGAAGCCTCTAGGACCTGGCTCATGGCAGGCACCCAGTGAATGTCATCTCCCTCCCCTTAGTGTTCTGCTCCGCAGTCAGACATCTATGCCTCAGGCGCAAGAAATGAACCCACCCAACTTTAGTACCTACACAGGACTTTGTGTTCCTCCATGAACATGTGCTGGAATATATCCAGCACACGGAATATATCCGAGGACACTGGGCCTGATTCTTCTCTTGGGGCCAGGACACTGGGTTATATCCCTTTGGGGACCCCTAGAGTCATTGAGTGGGGCTCGGCTCTCCTGGGAACCCCCATCTGGTGACTCTGACCCTACTTCATAGGCTTTGCTGAGTTTTTCTTCTTTTTTGTTTCCCCCATTTGATCAACGAGTATTTTTTTGTCTGTCTCACATATGCCCGGCGGTGGACAAGGCATGGGAGATCTGGTGTAAGGGAGCGTGGAGCTGCGGCCCGATGCTGGAGGCGGACCACTGAGCCACATAGGAGCTGAGGTTAGACGTCAGCTGTGGCAGGTGCTGAGAAGGGTTGCCCAGGGCTAGGAAAGCCTACTGAAAGTTTGCACTGGTCAGAGGCTTGAGAAGCAGGGCTGGCGCTGGGGCAAGGTGAGCAAGACAGCCAGGGTGCCGCATTTAGGGAGTGTTCACTCTCAAGGTCGTGGCCTTAGCAGTCTCAGGTCCTACTGCTTCTCTTCGACATCTAGTTGGAAATAAAGGGCACATAAAAACTTGCTGATTTTTTCCTGTGAGCAAAATGTTATGAAAAGAATGGGATTCAAGAAAAGCTGTTTTTGATGAATTGGAATCTTTCATCCGGGGTGAGGATGTACAGGTCTGTCCTCTGCCAGGTTGGAGAACACACCTGTCTGTGCCCTCCGAGCAGCTGCCCGCGGAAGGGGTGCTGGAAGTCAGGCCCACCCTGCTCCCCAGCCTCTGAAGCTAAGTCCACACTTGCCCCCAAGAAGGCACCTGCCTCCCAGAGGCTCACAGAGCTAAGGAGAGGTGCGGTTGACCTCTACCTTTAATAGTCATGAAGCTTTTATTTTTTTTTTGAGTTTTTAAAATTTACATTGATTTTAAAAATAATTGTTTAGCAAATACGAAGATGCAAGCTTATTTTGACCACAGAGCTTGCTTCACATTTCTCAACCCATCAAAAGTTTACGAACCCTTAGTCTCTATTTTGAATATGAATCAGGTATGAGGACTCGCTGTGCTGATTCCCACTTTTGAGTAATTCTTGGTAACGGGAAAAGTCTTTCATCAAAAGCATTTGTTGGTAATGCCAGGTTGGGCCTTATGTTGGAATAGGCCAGTTTTTTAAGAATAAAAACTAATAGTCATGAAGCTTTGCTCTCTGCCTCAAGATGCCTTTGGAGCCCCTGAAACTCAAGGAAAAGAAAAGAAAAAAGCCTCTACATCAGCATCCAAGAAGGGGGTGCGGCCTTCAGTTTCCCCCACCTTCCCCCTGGGTCTTTGGCCTACATTATTGCCCTGTTTGGCTCATGGCCCCGTTTCAAGGCACAAGCATATTTTATGCCAAAATCTCTCTTTCTCTGGGTCTGGGTGTGAGCCACGCTTAGGCTGGTCAGTGCCTTCCATGGCCTGGCTCTACGAGGGCTCATCAGATTTCTCTTTCAGGAGTGTGGGGATGGGAAAAGGAGACACTGAGGCTGGGGACAGCTTTTTGTAAATGTGGGAATGTGAACAGATAGGACAGTTTGAACCGGGACATAGTGTCTCTTGAGACAGAAACCATGAGAGTGACAACGGGGTGAGTCAGGCGAAGGAAGGGCACTTAGCAGGGGCTATGACATGACATGTCAGCCAAGTGGACACCCCATGGAGGCTGGGCCTGTGCCGCGGTTGAAGGGTTGGCTCTGTCCTTGGGTATTGCCAGTACCCATCACAGTGGTAAAACACGCCTGACACTGACCCCATCCTTGGACTCCAGGAGGTGGGTGGGAAGATGCCTGTTCCTTACAACCAGAAGATCCCAGGTAAGCCCAAGCCAGGCTGGGCTGTGTTGGAGAGTGTCAAAAGGCACAGTGTTTCTTGAAAATCCTTTTAAAACCGGAGAGTGACTATGGTGCTGTGTGCATGGCACGTTGTGTATGTGTGTGTGTGTGTGTGTGTGTGTGTGTGTGACAGTCTGTATCACACACATTACCTCATGTAATATTTACAACAACTCTGTGACGTAAGTGCCACAGCTTTAACTTCTTTTCCTTTTGTGGAAGAGAACAGAGAATTCCAGCACCTTGCTCAGAGTTCCAGAGCCAGACCTTAAACCCGTGGCTTTAACTCGCCATTTGGAATGTTCTTCTTCCCAGTCTCAGTCAGCTGTACGGATTCGTACAGCAATCTTTAGTTGTGGTGTAGGCAAGTCAACCTTCTAGTTTAACTTTCCCCTCTTCAGGGGGCAGAGGTGATGAGTGAGGGACCTGGATGGGAGTGCCGGCCCCCATCATGCCTGAAGCCACCACACGAGGGCAGTGTGCCTCTGTGCTAGTGCTCCAGCCGGCTCCCACCTTCTCCCCCCCAGAAACAGCCTGCCCTTTCTCTGGAATGTTGGGAAGTATTGGAATGGTTTGAGTCATGGGTACACCCTTCAGGAGTTAAAAAAAAATGGGGGGTTGGATAATGAGGGCCTCCCCCCATAAATGGGAGAGAGCAGCGTCTTATATCTTTGGTGACCATGGCCTCCATTCGCTTTTATTGATCCTGCAGGGGTCAGTCTGTCCAGGGTCCCACGGAGACCCAGGGGGTGGGGGGTGGGGAGTGGGGGGGGCTCAGACTCTTCTGAAAGGGAGATGAGGCTCAGATCTTGACTGGACTATGTTTCAAAGTAATACATCCTTGGGACAGCTAGTCAGTGTGATCAGCCTGGCCGTGGCGGGTAGAGCAGAGTGTGGGGGCACTTCCATCGTTGTTATGGAAAAAGTGGTCCTTTGCCCGACTGGAAGCACCTCGGAGATCAGCAGCCCCTGAACACTCTGCAGCGCCCCCCTGGGCCTGGCAAAGGACACGTTTCCCAGGCCCGCTCTGCACTGGGCTTGAGGAGAAAGAAGTGGTGAAGTCACTGGTTGGTTTTTGTCTCTTATCTTTTTAGTAAGAGTGATGCTGGGATTTCCTTCAGTTTCCTGAACCCATCCAAACAGAAGGCCATCCCTGTAAATCAGAAGGAGACTGTGGCCGTGACCTCCTGGCCCCTCCAGGAAGGGGTGACAGCAGAGCCCACCACTCCGGTGGCCACCCCGCTGAGGGACTGCTCATACCCAGCGGGGAGAACCGGCTGCAGTGTTCGACTTAAAAGAAACTTGCTCTACTCTGGCTTATGTCGGACAGAGCTCTGGCAGGGCTGGCCTCCTCTCAGCGAGCTGGGGGGCCGGCAGCTGATGAAGATGACCTGCAGGCCTTATCAGCACTTATCTTTCAGTAAAGCCCTCAGAGGCCAAGCTTTGTGTGTGTCTGGCACTCTGACAGCTCAGAAGGGCAGGGCTTTTGTTCCTTGTTCTTCCCTGGCTCTTGGGAACTTGGCTGTCAGCAAAAATCTATCCTGTGGTTTCATAGCACCGGCTTGGAATATGGACACCTTTTCTTTCTGGAAAGTTTTTCTTATTTATAGAGTTAACGCACATGCTATTTTTTAGCTTATTATTTGGGAATGATTTGGAGCTTATAAAAAGTGGAAAAATCATACAAAGAGTTCCCATTTACTTTTCCCTCCAGTTCCCTCAACAAGAGCATTTGAGGGGGACTTGTGGACGTGATGTCCCTTTGTCTCTCAGTGCTTCAGTCTATAATTGCCTAAAAATATGGCTACAGTCTAACAATCAAGTTGGGAAGTTAACACGATGCAGTAACTAGTGTTTCATCTCCAGACCCCATTTCTATTTCCCCTGTTGCCCACAAATATCCTTTTCGGGATCACACCTTGCGTTAGTTACTGCATCTCTAATCTTGAACAGTTCCTTAGTCCGGCTTTGTCTTTTATGGTCTGGATGTTTTTTGAAGCGTATAGGCCAGCTATTTTGTAAGAAGTCCCTGAATTTGGGCTTGTCAGACGTTCTTTCATGATACAGGGCAAAACCCCACAGAGGCGGCACTGGGCTCTTCCCAGGACATCAGATAATGTCCTTTTGTACCATTAGTGGGAAAATTACTTTTACCACTTGATTAAGGGGTGTCTACCAGACTTCTCCAATGTAAAGTTATAGTTTTCCCCTTTGTAATTAGCATCCTGTGACTATCCCATTTCTTACACACATTATACAGTTGAGATAACTTGAAAAGTAGAGTCAAGGAGAAAGGCCCAAACTCACTCAGAGCTCCCCACCCAGAGATCCCCACTGCTTTCATATAGAATATATACTCTTCTTACTTACGCTGGAATCTCTGTTCTCTTCTGCTGCCAATCCTCAAACCCAGATGAAAATCATGTGTTCCCACGGCTAATACGCTCACGTGGCCTCTCCCACCATTCCTCGGGGCGGGGCGAGGGCGGGGCACTGTGGTTGGAAGTGTGATTCTAACTGAACTTTAAGGCCAGAGAGGGAGCTAGCCAATAGCAGGTGAGCCCTAATTCAGCTAGCCCAGTGGAAGGCTGGAGCAGTCCCATGGGAACATTCCGGGAAACTCACATCTCAGAATTAGCCAAGGGATTTGGGGGGATTGACACACCAAACTTTGAGAGTAATTGACTCAGGGCTATTAGTCGGGGTGGCAGGGGTGTATTAATTAAATCCTCAAGCCTGACTGTTGCAGGCACATGGCAGAGTGACTTCTGAGGTTCTGGGGGAGAGATGCAGATTCCGGCACCAGGAAGCCAAAGAGTTGGGAGATGTGGGACACTGAGACATATGTCATCAGCAAGTCCAGCGGGCTCCACAACCAATGTATATCCCTGTCCATTCGTTTCTCTTTA
The DNA here is from genome assembly GCF_922984935.1 of Meles meles. Lineage (NCBI taxonomy): Eukaryota > Metazoa > Chordata > Mammalia > Carnivora > Mustelidae > Meles > Meles meles. Next base: position 65,758,627 of record NC_060076.1, read on the forward strand.
GTTCGGTTGCTCCTGAGGCCGCTCTCCTAGCCGCTGTCCCCTCCCACCTTCCGATGGCAGTAGCTTCCTGAGGGGTCTCACTCCCTGATGATCCCTTCTCCACCCAGTAGCCAAAATAGTTCTTAAAAATTATGATTCAGACTAACCATTCCCTTGCTTGAAATCCTCCACCAGCTTTCCATGGGTTTAGGGTGAATTCCAACACTTTGCCTCAGTCTTTGGCCCTTGCACGATCTGGCGGCATACGAATGTAATTTCCGTGAGAGAAGCTTGGGAGCATTTGGATAATACAACTTTACTGGGCATATCCCTGAAGGCTGGTTCAGGAGCTATGTTTACACACACACACACACACACACACACACACACACACACACACACACACACATTTATTTAGTCTTGTTCTCCTGCCACATCTCCTTCATTCATCTGCATACAGGGCATTGGCCTAGTTCTGTGTCTGGGTCTTACTAAGCTTGTCGCCACCTCAGGGCCTTTGTACCTACTTACTGTTCTGCCTGGAGGTCTCCTGCTTCAGATTTGACCTGACTGCTGCGTGGTGGTCAGTTCTCGGCTCAGAGGTTAGCAAACCCAGCAGAGTTTCCCGCAGAGTGGGGCACGTTACCGTGACAGTCAGGAATTCAGGCTGGATAGAGAAGTGAGTATAGAGAGAGGTGGAGGGGCAGGATCAGGAAGCTCAAGGCCATGTGGAGTACAGTTGCCTCAGGGGCGGTGGGGAGGTGGAAGGGTGCTCAGCTGCCATGGGATGACTGGGGGAGAGCCCAGGGGCCCTGCTTGGTTCATGGTGGTGCTGTGTGTTGGCCCATGTGCTTGGGAAAATGCAGGAGACACAAAAGGAGAGGGACTAAGAGCTGGACCTCATGGGGTCATGGACACTGGTACTGAACTGAAGATGGTTATCCATAAAAGGGTACAAAGGTCTTGAGGCAGATAAAAATGCTTTTGATCAACATTAGTTAGACTGATAGGATTAGCAGAGAACTCGTTAGCTTCCATGGAGTGAATTTTGGCCAGATCAACTTTCAGGGTATCTTGAATTAAAGAAGCCCTCCAGGTCTTGGGGCACTAGGAGCAGGCCCCAGTGGATTCCCTAATGAAGGTAGGTAAGCTGATTATTCAGGGAGCAGCTGGGGCCCAGCAGTTAGAAATAGGAGTAGACAGCGTCTCTCATGATTTAGGCGGGCGTGAAAACCATGGGGGGCAAGGGAAGTGTTAGAGGAGCCTCTGAAAGCACATCTTCGATTTTCCAGCAACTTTGACTATCAGGGAACTAGGCTACCAGTCAGCCATGTGCACCTGTGTGCTGGGGACAATCCCTTGTTCTAATGTTCTGTTCTCTTTTTGGCTACAGTGTTCTCAGGTCTTCCCGTGGTCAGATCCAGTCCGTGGTGGCTTTTCTAGAACAGGCATTCAACAAAAGCCTGGCACCTTCACTTTGTTTTAGCTCCTTTTCAGCCACTATGCCTTTTTCCCAGTGTGCTTATTTTTCCCCTGTCGCTCATCACCCTTAGAAAGGTATTTGTGGGAATTCTTTGAGGCTTGGAATGAGGGAGTGTCTTCGGGGAGCATCTGTGCTTTCCTCTGCCACCTGAGGCCACTGTCCATCTGAACACTTTTAACTAGATTCACAGCTTGAGGTTTTGGATATTTGGCTGCAAACACTGGTGAGGGCGGGCTTGTCGGTACAACTTTTCAGAGATGGTTTTCCCTCCCCCTGCTCTGCTCAGCACCAGGCAATTTTTCTTTGTGGCTCCCTGGGGTAAGGGTGGGGCAGCCTCAACGGTCACACTTTTATATTAAGACCTGCCACCTTGGGTGGTCCCTAGGTGTTAGCTTCCTCCCCAGTGCTCCAAGAAGCTGTGAAAATTAGGGCTCAAACGTGCCAAGTTCAGCAAATGCCCCAGGGCAAAGAGCTTCAGATCACAGCTATCTCTCTGGGTTTTTGGTTTCATTTAGATTTGGCTTGATAATGATCCATTCTTTGATGCTCTACAGAAGAAAAAAAATCAGCATTTTTGGTTGTTTTCAGTGGGAGAGTTGGTTTAAAATTACCTAGCCGGGGTACCAGAAGTCTTAGGAATTCCCCATGGAGACCTTCACGTCAGTCGCCTTTTACCCCCGGCTCTTGTAGCCTATCAGTCATGGGCACAGACACTCTGGAGCGAGATTACGTTGCTTCCAAGTGGATTTTGCCTTTTACCTTCCGTGTCTTGCTGCCCGTAACAGTGACCTGTGAGCCGAGTGATTCCTAAGCGCTCAGCAGTCTGGGGTGAGCAGTGAGCTATTGGTTTCAGGGTAGTTGTGGGAAAACAGCCTTCTTCTCCTTCCACCCTCCCCCACCCTGGGATGTTTCAAGTGGCTTGTTTGGGAGCAGAGGGGCTTCTACTCTAGGGATTTTAGACAAAGCTCAAGAAAGAAAATGTTCTTTTCCTGGGGCATGAAACAGTCTCTAACCAAAGGACTTTATATGCCAAGGCTTTAAACAAAGATCTCATAAAGCATGTTTCCCTCAATCTAGCTTTAAACCAGATTTAAAGAACTTGCCCAGCCCATGCCCAGAAGGGAGGATTTCATTTTATTATTACTGTTTTGTGCCTGCTACAATTATTCATAGAGACACTGATTTGCAATGGATTCTCTATAACGTGTGTGTGTGTGTCCATGTGCGTGAGAGAACAGGAGTGTGTGTGCATGCACGCATGCATGTGCAGGAATGTCATTACAGATAAGGGCAGACTCCAAATTCCCTTGTCCATCTGACTTTGCATCATAGTCCCTGATTAGACAACTTGTTTAGACTGTGGTAGATGCTGAACAAAATTAAAGACTCAGGAGGGCCTTACCATTCCCAAGTGATTTTTTAAAATAATTCATTTAACTTCTCTGTAAGTTGAGAGTAAAACTCACACCTCACTGAGTTGTTTTAGGCATCTTTAGAGAGAAAAGTGACAGGGGCCAGGGTGGCAGCACGCTGCAAGATGATTTTTTATTCTGTTTTAGTTCAGTAACGTAAGCCTTGATCATGTTTTCATTGTCTTGCTGTTGCTGCGAGCTTACGCAGCGACCCAGGCACGCAGATGTCATCTCCCGTCCCACCCCTATACAGCATGTGGAAGGGCCCTGAGGATACCCACCCTACATCACTGCCATCTTGACTGGCTGCATTTCTGCCCTTAGTGAGGCTTTGCTGTGTCAGGTTCCCTGTCCTAAGCTCAGCGTATTCAGATTGGACTGGGAAATGGCTTTGCATTTCAGGACATAGGGTGGCCTGATGTATTGGAAGGCCTCGGAGGGTGTCATTCACACCGTGTGAGGTTTGACAGTACAGCTTCTCACAAAGGTAAGTTAGATTTCAGGAAAAATCACAGGCAATAGCAAGACAATAGTACATTGCCTTTGTATGGTATTTTAAAATTTTCGTAATGTTTGGTATGAACACAGTTGGTTCTCATACTAGTTCTGAGTGGTGGGCAGGATACCCCTATTTGAGGAGAGAAACTGAAATTCAGAGGAAACCAGGGATTCCTGTGAAAAGTGATCATCGGGCCTGTAACTCAACTCTGAGGTACTTCCACAGAGACATTGCTGGTGTTCAAGTGAAAAGGCCATCCTGATTTTGCCTGGTGGCCCATTTCCTTGTTTCTAACAAGGGTATCAATTCTTTGATGAAAGAATGTGATAGTCTTCTTCTGCTGTATTAGCTATGAAAGCTTAATGACACTTGCACAGTGGTCCCGTGGAGTCCCTCTTGGGGGGACAGTTCTGAGATGGTGTAGCTGAAGTGGCTGTTCCCAGCATGTCCAGGGAGCTCCTTCATGAAGACTCAGTGTTTGAACAATCGATATTCTCCTGAGCAGTAGGCACAGGCTGGGTAATCTAACTTCCTCAAGGTGGATTCTGTCATGTTGAGTGTTCAGTTCGAAGCAGTGATCACATTTCCCTGTTCATATTGATTGCTAGAACACGGGATGCCGATTTTAAGGGGTACTCATTGAAAGTGCACAACTTGATACATGATGGTGTATACTCTTATATTGGTTCCATTTTACATTTATCCTCTGGTTTTTTCCTCTTTCCTGCACATTCTAATGTGTGTTCATTATTGTGTTTTATGCTCCTAATAAATCACTTAAAAAAACTTTTAGAAACAAGTTCCCAATTAATAAGTAGGAGAATGAATGTTTAAGGAAACACATAAATAAGGCTAGAACCAAAATGTTATTATGAGCAGAACCAGTCATTGAATGTTTAAGGGAGCCAGTGATATTTGAGGTCAAATTCTTTCAAACGAAGTATGGATACCAAGTGAAGAAAGTAATGTGAAAAAAGGATGAAGTTGGGAATGGGTGTGGCATTTGTTTAGAGGTAATGACCTGTGTGAGTTCATAGTGAGAGATAAGAGTGATATGTGTGTGGGGCCCACTGATGGATCAAAGCTGTGTACAGAATTTCAATCTGATTCAAAAGACAATGGCGGATTGGCTACATATGTTTATCTTCTATGCTTTCGAAAATCACTAAGATGACAGTAAAGGAAATTATAAGGATACAACCCAAAAAGGCCAGCATATCAGTAGGGAGAAATTCCAGGAAATCTTGGGAAGACAGCTAGGGAAGAAGTAATAATGGACAGAGCAGGATGCACAGAGTCCACTGCAAGTGCGAGCAGAGGGTAGAGAGAGTTTACTCATCGCCCAGAAGCAGTCAGTTCTCAAAGGCACCTGGTAGCATAGAAGGTGAAGCAAAAGCCAAGGGTTTGATAAAGGTCTGGATGAAGCTGCCCACTCACTCAGTAACTACAGCCCTCTACAGCCCTCTACAGACCTCCAAGAAGGTCAGAGGTTATCTTGTGAGCCATCGAGCCAGAACAGCCTTGGGCTAGGAACAGTAGGGACAGCAGGCAGAGCAGAGCAGAGGGTCAGGTATAGGGTGGAAAATGGGAAGATACGGTGAAAGTCTTCCTATTGCATGCCAGGAGCTCCAGATTTCTTAATGAACCTTCTCTGCTCTGAGAACGTCAGAAGGCAGACACACTCTGGCCCTGCTCCTGTCCCGTCACAGGCAAGAAACTGAAGGAGCCATGTTTTAAGAAACCAAGAGGGCTTGTCGCTTAACAGCTCAAAGGGAACCCCACAGATGGAAAAACTCTGGCTCCCATACTAAGCTTTCAGTCAGACTTCAGCACCTAAGTCTTAAATAGAAGCAAAGAATCCTGGATCATCAGATATTTAAGGAACATTGCTAATGTTGACAGAATCAGGATACAAAAACCTGGAGAGAAGAAAAAAAAAATACCCAGAATACAAGAAAAGTAAAGACAACAACAACAAAATAACCACAAAAACTCTGAGACATAAAGTAATATAATACGTCTGTATATAGAGTATAAAACCCTTTAAAAAAATAAACAATAAAAAACCAATCAGATAGTAAGAAGAGCTTTTGAAACTTAAAAAAAGAAAAAATAGCAATAAAAAAGTTGAAATAGAAGATAAATGCCCCAAGAGGAAGAATGAAAAGGCAGAGGTGGAAAAATAAAATATAAGGAACATGAGAGCATCAGTTAAGACTGTCCGAATATGAAGAAGACAAAAATGGAACCAGGAAAAGGGGAGGAAATACAAAATAAAAAGATATTTTATCATGGAGCTCCTGTGTGGCTCAGTCATTAAGCGTCTGCCTTCGGCTCAAGTCATGATCCCAGGGTCCTGGGATCGAGCCACCTGTTGGGCTCCCTGCTTGGCGGGAAACCTGCTTCTCTCTCTCCCACTCCCCCTGCTTGTGTTCCCTCTCTTGCTGTGTCTCTCTCTGTCAAATAAATAAATAAAATCTTAAGAAAAAGACATTTTATCAGAATTTATGGATGAATCTCTAGACCCACACTGTCCAGTATGGTTGCCATTAGCCACAAAGACTAACTAAATTAAAAATAAAATTAAATGAAATTAGGTAAAATTAGTATTTCAGTTCCTCTGTCAAGGACCATGTGTGGCTCCTGGCTACCATGTTGGGCCACGCAGAAGAGAGCACTGTTATTATAGCTGGTTCTATGGGACAGTGCTGCTTGAGACAGAAAGTACCCACTATGCACCCAGGTTATGAGTGAGGAAGCACTCTAAGACATTATGTTATGCAATTACCTGACTCCTAGCTACTGTTCTGCCTGGCCCCCTCTCACGGCAGGAGCCACAGAAGGAGGAAGTGTGGAAGCTCCCTTCCCTGGCTTGTTTACTTCTTCCACTATGAGCTCCATATCTAAATATAAAAAAAGTTTACTGGACGGCTTCTGGGGCCCAGGCACTGGTAATGAGCATGTGACAGCCCTTATATCCCAAGAGGTGGGTTCTTCTGTGTCCATTTTACTGAATGGAGAAGGGAAATCTAAGCAGCTTGCCCAAGATCACACAGCAAACCCTTCTGTTTCCAAGACCCTCTGCTCTAACCATTGGGCTTGACTACTCATTGCCTGTAGGCTGTGTGTGTGTGTGTGTGTGTGTGTGTGTATGCACGTGCGCATGGGGGGTGTATGTGTTTGATTTGACCTTTAACAAGTTTTCCTATTTGAGGAACTAAGTGCATAGTAAAATCCAGAAGCCCCAAAGGGATGACCGTTCCCCATGACGAAATGTCAGACCAGCGGGTCTAGGTAATTTTAAGGGAAGGTTTCCCTGGCATTGCCTCAAGACACAACCCACAGCTTATACTTAAACCAAGTGATTCCTCAAACCAGGTCCCATCATAGGGCGCCTTCTGCCAGACCCCACTCAGGGTTCTGTCCCTTAGCGAAGCAATGGAGGGCCCTGAGGGAAGGTAAGAGTATAAGGGGAGAAACCATGGCTCCCTGCTTGAAACCCACAAAGTCTCATTGCTTTAGCTGCCAAGGGTACGTCGGATATCCAGAAGGGAAGAATTAAGGCCAAGACACGTTGCCGAAAAAACCTACAGAGGAGGCGCCAGCAGCGGTATCTAATGTGAGATAGAGGAGGCTGGAACAGAGGCGACAACTTTTTAAGACCCGTCCGCAGGCTGGTTCTGCGCATGCTCTAAGTATGCCGGAAGTCACGTCCTTCTCTACTTCTCCCTTTATTTGCGTTTCCCTCTAAGTCATTTCAAGGTGTGGTGGTAGAGCATACTTCTCTTTATGCTCCATTTTAAACTGCTATTATTTACTTTTAGAGCATTAGATTCTAACATAAGTGGGTTGTTTTTTTTTTTTTTCTGCTAAGAAATTGAGGCTTATTTGTGGGCAGAAATACCAGAACCATGGGGTTTAGCAGTTTCAAGCTGAGGCAGGAGGGTGTGTAGGGGGGGTGCGTGTCCAGGATAAGGACGAGGGGGCACCCTATAGCCTCAGGTTGATACTGGGAAGGTTGGGAAAGGAAGGAAGGAAGAGAGGGAGGGAGGGAAGGAAGGAAGAAAAAGTGAAAATTAAAAAAATTGTACGACCCGATGATAGTTTTGTGATGAGGCAAATATTTCCTTACTCCAGAGCCACTTGCCGCTCACGCAGGCCATCCTTAGTCACGGAATGCTGTCACTCAGGGTGGGGCGGGAGACATCCAGGCATCCTGGGCTGGCGTCTGAAGTGCGCGGGAAGAGCCCTCTCCTTGTGGCGGCAAGAGTGTTGCCCCTTGACACGTGCAGCCATGTGTGTTCGTGTAAACAGCACGTGTGCCCCCAGTTCATATGACTTCAACCTGTTGGGAGTGCCGAGTTGTTAGCTGAACACTAAATCAGATGCAGGTTTTCCAGATCCTCTCTTTGAAGGGGGTAAGCCTACTCTTTTGGTAACTGACAACACAGTGGAAAATGGGAAGTTCAGTTCTGAGAGCCAACTGGAGCATCTCAGGGGAACAGCTCTGGAGAAAGATGGCGGCCGTTAGCCGCGGACCTGAAAATGGCCTGCTCACCAAATGGGAACCCTCCTGGCTGCGGGTGCTTCTGTGTTCTCAGCGAGGGCCCTGAGGGGTGCAGGTAGTTCTCACACCTGAAAGACTCCCGGATAGACTTGGAATTGATTCAAAGGACTGGAATTCTTTCTTCTTCAGGAACCAAAATAGGCACTATTGCTAAAGCTCGGTTTTTACCAATCCACCTCCAGAGAGATTAGATCAGACCACAAGATGAAAGGGTTAGAGATACAGTCTGATGAGAAAAAGGAGCCCACACGTGTATAGAGTGGGGAGAAGCTTCGAGAACTCCCCCGTACCTTTTGCCCACCCACTCTCGTTGCCCCAAGTCACCACCTCTTACATCTTCACGCTGTGGCATGGGTTTGAGGCTGTTTTTCTTTTGATTGAGTCTTCATTTATTTCCGTCATAAACCCAGTGCCTCTGGAGCAACCTTCTTGTGGCTCCAGGACCAGTGCTGATTTTAGTCTTGAACACCTAATGAGAACCAAGCTTTAATGAAATCTCCTCTTCCAGTGTGTCCTCTCAATTTTGTTGCTGTGAACCAACAGAAAATTCTGACACCTCACAGGGTGTGTGAAGGGTATTGTGGCATTGTGGGGTGGACAGCGAGCACCACAGTCAGGATAACCTGACTCAGTGGTTTAAAAAGAGTCTTACTTCTCACTCACGTCATATCACCATTATGGTTCGTCATCGCTCTGCTCCATGTTAGTTATGCTTTGGGATCCAGGGTTGAAGAATACCTCTGTCTGGTACTTGCTGGTGTGACAGAGGGAAAAGAGACACAGCCAACCACCTGCCGGCTTTGGATGCTTCTGCCCAGAGACGGCACATTTCACTCTGCCTGTGTTTCATTGACCAGAGCAGGTCTCTTGGCCATTCCTGTCTTCTGTGGGGAGGGAATGCTTAATCCTTCCTGGCAGGGCGTCTCTGTCAGGAGGGCAACGGGGATATGCCCTGGAGCCAGCAGGGTTAGCACTCAAAGGGGCTTTGACAATTCTTGGACCAAAATTATCACGAAAGACTTACCTATTTGTCCAAGTATTCAGAGAAAGCCTAACACTGATTATTCCATTGCGGGAGGCCCCCTGTAAGCCTGGCATGGCCGTTCCCTGAAGGATCATATGGAGTGGAGTAATGTGTGAAGAACATTTTCTTTCAGTTCCACCCTTGTCTTTGAAGCCCAGCCACACATGAAAGTCCCTGCTCAGGCCTAGGCCTGCCCAGCGCGGGCCAAGCCACACTCTCCTCCCAGGCCCTGGAGAGCCTGCCTGCCTGCCCTGGGTGGCCCAGCCCTGCGGAGGCATCTCCCTCAGGAGAGCAGAGGCCCCTCCATCCCATCTGGACCCCAGAGCCCAACCGTCTTGGCTGAGGCTACCCAGGGTGTCAGTCAAACTCACGAATATTCTTTTAATACTGAATAACCATGTAGGGCTGGCAGGGCTCCCTCCGCCTGACAGATGGCGAACACATGCCTCGGGCAGCGGAGCGCTCCACATCAATCTCTCTCTGCTGGCTTTCAGCACATCCTTTAAGCCAAGGCCCCTTTCTAGCTTCAGCTCGTGATTGCAATGCAGAGTCTCCTCGGAGGGCTGGGGGGTGTGAAGAGATTTTTCAGAGGAGGGGCAGGAAGTTCGGGTGTTGCTATCAGACGCTGTTAGATAGATGATCAGATTTTCCGCTAGCGGGGCTGGTCCTCTGCTGATTAGCTGCCCTAGCAGCTCCTGTGTGGGCAGAAGGGCCTGGAAATCTTGCCAGCAACTGGGAACCATTTTGGGTTTGTAAGATCGGACCCTTCCCATTATCACTAGGCTTTTCTTGTACTTTGGATTTCAAAATCAATCTTTTTTCACATCCCCTTAAGAAGCTGAAAGCATGTTGAGAAAGACAGCTTGTACAATTTGTCAGTGTTTGGTAAAAGAGAGGGGGATTTGGGGGAACCTAAGGGCACCTGGGCCAGGAAAGCTGGGGGCTCTGTTGCAGGTTGGGGATCTAGTTGAGGTCCGAGGGTCTGGGCATGCCAAGCTTCTCCTACTCATTGCTATGGACTGAAAGACCATCTGCACCCTGACGGCTCCTGGAGACCTGTCTTTAGCCCAGACCTTCCCCAGAGTACCCGCTCTAACATCATACAGCCAGCCACCTTCTAGGTGTCTCCATTTGGTTGTCTTGTGAGCAGCTCAAACTTCCCACTTCCAGAACCAAACTTATGAGTTCTTTTCTGAAGCCTGCCTTTCCAGCAGTTTCCACAATCTCAGTGGAGGTTGCTACCCTCTCCCTTTGCTCAAGGCAGAAACCTGGGGGTCAGTCTTGGTTTCCTCCACTCTCCTTGGTCCATCTTGCCCTTCACACATCTGCTCCACCAGCAGAGCTTTTCCTACCTGCCTCCCATAAATGTCTTGAGTCTTTTCACTTCTCTTCGCCTTCACAGTCACCAGTGCTATGCAAGCTTCCATTACTTCACTCAGACTGTTCCAGAAGCTCTCATTTCCATCATCCTATTCTAACTCTGTCCTAATCTTTTCTCCATGTAACAGCCGTTGAGATCTTCCAACATAAATGAGGCCATTTCAGCATGAGCCTGGGAGCCTTTGAATGACTAAAGAGGCAAACTCTTTTCTGTGACAATCACAGTTTGGTCTCTGGCTCTGATTTCTGACTGGCATTAGACTGCTGTGCCCCCTTCCTATATTATCTTCCAGCAACACTAGCCTCTTGTAGTTTTCTTTCTTGCCCAAACTCTGTCTGGCCTCAGGGACTTTGCACATCCTTTCCCCACTGCCTGGAATGTGCTTGCTAGCCCTCCACTTGATTGACTTGATTTTGGTCATTTAGGTCTTAGCCCAGAAGTGTGTAGCCTGAAAGAGATATAGAGCTGAATCTGGGAGGGATGACTAGAGGCTAAGGGGCAGGAAGGGATTTAGGGAAAAGGTCCATATTGGGGAGGGACTGGCTGAAGCTGCCTTGTAAGGCATTAGGGGGGCTTATAAGAGTGCAGAAATGCCGAAGGCAAGCAGACTGGTTAGAGAAGGAACACAATATTCCAGGAGAGTCTGGGGAGGTGGCGTAAGTTCAGCAGGGCACCAGGGGTCCAGTAGCAGGGGACCAGGGCATCGGTCCATCTGTAATTGCTGACACTATCATCTGAGAACCTGTGTCTGATGCGGGGAAACATTCTTATACCAATTGGTTTTCCTTTCTGAACCCCCAGGGGCTGGCATTTCCAGTTTCAGTGATTCTAAAGGATCATTTTACATCTGTGGTTCCCGGTGGCTGCGCAGCTTGCCTTGCCTGGGATTTGGGATAAATCATCATAGCGCAGCTCAGGCAATGCTGGTGTCTTGCACATGTGCTTGAAGACAAGGAATCTTCAAGGGCGAAAAGTGGCCAAGTCCTTTCAGAGGAAGATTCCCATGAATCTTGTTTGGGGCACCCCACTGAGGGAGCACCCCACTGAGGGACCATGGGGCAACTCAAGGATCCTGTGCTCCAAGAGGCGCCCTCGGTGGGAACATCCTGGGGCCATCTGTCCAACACCACAGCCAAATAAAACCTTCCAGAAAATGGTGTGAATCACTGCTTACCAAAAATAGTGATGGCGGGGGAGGGGGAGAGGGAACCCAAAGCTGTTTTCCGTGCACTTTCTCACACCATGTATTTAAAGTTCTGTTTTCACATTGTGTGTTGACACTGAATTTCACTTTTAGTGATTTTCCTCATTTAAATGCTTGTCGTGACTCAATGTATCACCTGACTTTTGTGCCCTTGGTTTGTCTACTCTCCGGATAAATAAAAGGCTACTTCAGGTTAGTGCAGAGGCAAAGGTCTTACTTGTTTGCTCCCTAAACTTGAATGGATCTCTTAAGGAGAGAGTTGTACTATTTTAAAAACTTTTTGTTCACAGTTAAACATGCAAAGCCATAGTTAGTGGGGAATGAAAAGAAAATGCTGATTTGGAGAAATAGACCTGGGGCCTCTAGCAAGAACTAGAGATGTCAGGGGAACAAGGATTCCCTGTTGTTTAGATCACCATTCACTCAAATGGTTCTAGAAATGCAGGACTGAGGGCGTTTAAATTTTATGATGTCTGAGACATGAAGAAACCACAATTAGATACTTGGAGAAAAAGAGGCACAGTGATACTCTATTCTACGGATCCTTTTTGTAGACAGTGAATGATTTCTTATTCCATGTAACATGCCCAAACCCTGAGTGAATTCACATTTGAGCTGATCATTCTATTTTCTTTGTGTGTGTTAACATTTTTATTTTATTTTTTTATTATCATCATTGTTGTTATTATTTTGGTTGTTAACATTTTTAAAGGGACAGGGAAGTTTGGAGCTGATCATGATTCTTTCTTTTGTCCTTTGGGTCTTTTATTTTTTAATTTTTTTATTAACCCCAGGGGTACAGGTCTGTGAATTTTCAGGCTTACACACTTCACAGCATACCCCTAAAAACTCTCACTTTGCCTCTCAAATTCCTCATATCAGGGAGATCATAAGATAAGTGTCTTTCTCTGATTGACTTATTTCGTTTAGCATAATACCCTCTAGTTCCATCCATGTCATTGCAAATGGCAAGATTTCATTTCTTTTGATGGCTTCATAGTATTACAGTGTGTGTCTGTGTGTGTGTGTGTGTGTGTGTGTGTGTGTGTGTGTGTGTGTATACCGCATCTTCTTTATCCATTCATCTGTTGATGGACATCTAGGTTCTTTTGATAGTTTGGCTATCGTGGACATTGCTGCTATAAACATTCGGGTGCACGTGCCCCTTCAGATCACTACATTTATATCTTTAGGGTAAATACCCAGTAGTGCGATTGCTGGGTCATAGGGTAGCTCTATTTTCAACTTTTTGAAGAAACTCCATGCTGTTTTCCAGAGTGGCTGCACCAGCTTGCATTCCCACCAACAGTGTAGGAGGGTTCCTCTTTCTCCGCATCCTCACCAGCATCTGTCATTACCTGACTTGTTAATTTTAGCCATTCTGAATGGTGTGAGGTGGTATCTCATTGTGGTTTTGATTTGTATTTCCCTAATGCCGAGTGATGTGGAACACTTTTCGTGTCTGTTGGGCATCCGGATGTCTTCTTTGCAGAAATGTCTGTTCATGTCCTTTGCGCATTTCTTGATTGGATTATTTGTTCTTTGTGTGTTGAGTTGGATAAGTTCTTTATAGATTTTGGATACAAGCCCTTTATCTGATATGTCATTTTCAAATATCTTCTCCCATTCTGTCAGTTGTCTTTTGGTTTTGTTGACTGTTTCCTTTGCTGTTCAAAAGCTTTTGATCTTGACGAAGTCCCAATAGTTCATTTTTGCCCTTGCTTCCCCTAGCTTTGGCGATGTTTCTGGGAAGAAGTTGTTGTGGCTGAGGTTGAAGAGGTTGCTGCCTGTGTTCTCCTCAAGGATTTTGATAGATTCCTTTCTCACATGGAGGTCTTTCATCCATTTTGAGTCTATTCTTCTGTGTGGTGTAAGGAAATGGTCCGGTTTCATTTTTCTGCATGTGGGTGTCCAATTTTCCCAACACCATTTGTTGAAGAGACTGTCTTTTTTCCATTGGACATTCTTTCCTGTTTTGTCAAAGATTAGTTGACCGTAGAGTTGAGGGTCTAATTCTGGGCTCTCTATTCTGTTCCATTGATCTATGTGTCTGTTTTTGTGCCAGCACCATACTGTCTTGATGATGACAGCTTTGTAATAGAGCTTGAAGTCCGGAATTGTGATGCCACCAACTTCAGCTTTCTTTTTCAGCATCCCTCTGGCTATTCGAGGTCTTTTTGGTTCCATATAAATTTTAGGATTATTTGTTCCATTTCTTTGAAAAAAATGGATGGTATTTTGATAGGGATTGCATTAAATGTGTAGATTGCATTAGGTAGCATAGACATTTTCACAATATTTGTTCTTCCAATCCATGAGCATGGAACATTTTTCCATTTCTTTGTGTCTTCCTCAATTTCTTTGATGAGTACTTTATAGTTTTCTGAGTACAGATTCTTTGCCTCTTTGGTTAGGTTTATTCCTAGGTATCTTATGGTTTTGGGTGCAATTGTAAATGGCATCAACTCCTCAATTTCTCTTTCTTCTGTCTTGTGTACAGAAATGCAATGGATTTCTGTGCATTGATTTTATATCCTGACACTTTACTGAATTCCTATACAAATTCTAGCAGATTTGAAGTGGAGTCTTTTGGGTTTTTCACATAACGTATCATATAATCTGCAAAGAGAGATTGATTTCTTCTTTGCTGATTCAGATGCCTTTTATTTCTTTTTGTCTGATTGTCAAGGCTAGGACTTCTGGTACTATGTTGAATAGCAGTGGTGATAATGGACATCCCTGCTGTATTCCTGACCTTAGTGGAACAGCTCTCAGTTTTTCTCCATTGAGAATAACATTCGTGGTGGGTTTTTATAGATGGCTTTGATGATATTAAAGTATGTACCATGTATCCCTACACTTTGAAGAGTTTTGAAGAGTTTTGATCAAGAAACAATGCTGTACTTTGTCAAATGCTATTTCAGCATCTATTGAGAGTATCATATGGTTCTTGTTCTTTCTTTTTTTAATGTATTGTATCACATTGATTGGCTTGTGGATGTTGAACCAACCTTGCAGCCCTGAAATAAATCCAGCTTGGTCATGGTGAATAATCCTTTTAATGTACTATTGGATCCTATTGACTAGTATTCTGGTGAGAATTCTTACATCTGTGTTCATCAAGGATATTGGTTTGTAATTCTCTTTTTTGATGAGGTCTTTGTCTGGTTTGGGGATCAAGGTAATGCTGGCCTCATAAAATGAGTTTGGAATTTTTCCTTCTGTTTCTATTTTTTGGAACAGTTTCAGGAGAATAGATATTAATTCTTCTTTAAATGTTTGATAGAATTCCCCTGGGAAGCCGTCTGGCCCTGGGCTCTTGTTTGTTGGGAGATTTTTGATGACTGCTTCAATCTCCTTACTGGTTATGGGTCCGTTCAGGTTTTCTGTTTCTTCCTGGTTCAGTTTTGGTAATTTATACGTTTTTAGGAATGCATCCATTTCTTCCAGATTGTCAAATTTGCTGGCATATAGTTGCTCATAATATGTTCTTATAATTGTTTGCATTTCTTTGGTGTTGGTTGTGATTTCTCTTCTTTCAATGATTTTATTAACTTGGGTCCTTTCTCTTTTCTTTTTGATAAGTCTGGCCAGATGTTTATCAATCTTATTAATTCTTTCAAAGAACAAGTTCCTAGTTTCATTGATTTGTTCTACTGTTTTTTGTTTTGTTTTGTTTTGTTTTGTTTTTTTGGTTTCTATTTCATTGATTTCTGCTCTGATCTTTATGATTTCTCTTATCCTGCTGGGTTTAGGGTTTCTTTGCTGTTCTTTCTCCAGCCTCTTTAGGGGTAGGTTAGGTTGTGTATTTGAGACCTTTCTTGTTTCTTGAGAAAGGCTAGTATCACTACATATTTTCCTCTCAGGACTGCCTTTTCTGTGTGCCACAGATTTTGAACAGTTGTGTTTTCATTATCATTTATTTCCATGAATTTTTTCAATTCTTTAATTTCCTGGTTGACTCATTCATTCTTTAGTAGGATACTCTTTAGCCTCCATGTATTTGGGTTCTTTCCAACTTTTCTCTTGTGATTGAGTTCTAGCTTCAGAGCATCGTGATCTGAAAATATGCAGGGAATGATCCCAATCTTTTGGCACTGGTTGAGACCTGAGTTGTGACCCAGAATGTGATCTATTCTGGAGAATGTTCCATGTGCACTAGAGAAGAATGTGTATTCTGTTGCTTTGGGATGGGGTGATCAGAATATATATGTGATGTCCATCTAGTCCAGTGTGTCATTTAAGGCCTTTATTTCCTTGCTGATCTTTTGCTTAGATGATTTGTCCATTTCAGTGAGGGGGGTGTTAAAATCCCCTAATATTATCATATTATTGTTGATGTGTTTCTTTGATTTTGTTATTAATTGGTTTATATATTTGGCTGCTCCCATGTTAGGGGCATAGATATTTAAAATTGTTAGATCTTGTTGGACAGATCCTTTAAGTATGATATAGTGTCCTTCCTCATCTCTTATTACAGTCTTTGGCTTAAAATCTAATTTATCTGATATAAGGATCGCCACCCCAGCTTTCTTTTGATATACAGTAGCATGGTAAATTGTTTTCCACCCCCTCACTTTAAAGCTGGAGATGTCTTTGGGTCTAAAATGTTTCTTGTAGACAGCATATTGGTGGTTTTTTGTTTTTTTTTTTAATCCATTCTGATATCCCGCATCTTTTGATTGGGCCATTTAGCCCATTTACATTCATGGTAACTATTGAAAGATATGAATTTAGTGTCATTGTATTGCCTGTAAGGTGACTGTTACTGTAGATTGTCTCTGTTCTTTTCTAGTTTGTTACTTTTAGGCTGTCTCTTTGCTTAGAAGACCCCTTTCAATATTTCCTGTAGGGGTGGTTTGGTGTTTGCAAATTCTTGTAATTTTTGTTTGTCCTGGAAGTTTGTTTTTTGTTTTTTTGTTTTTTTTTTTTAAATCTCTCCTTCTATTTTCAATGATAGCCTAGCTGGATATAGTTTTTCTCATTTAGTGTTCTGAATATATCATGTCAGTTCTTTCTGGCCTGCCAGGTCTCTGTGGACAAGTCTGCTGCCAATCTAATATTTTTACCATTGTATGTTACAGACTTCTTGTCCTGAGCTCCTTTCAGGATTTTCTCTTTGTCACTAAGACTTGTACATTTTACTATTAGATGGCGATGTGGACCTATATTTATTGATTTTGATGGGGATTCTCTGTGCCTCCTGGATTTTGATGCTTGTTCCCTCTGCCATATTAGGGAATTCTCTACAATAATTCACTCCAATATGGCTTCTGCCCCCCCCCCCTTCTTCTGGAATCCCAATTATTCTAATATTGTTTCATCTTATGGTATCACTTATCTCTTGATTTCTCCCCTTGTGATCCAGTAGTTGTTTGTCTCTCTTTTGCTCAGCATCTTTATTCTCTATCATTTGGTCTTCTATATCACTAATTCTCTCTTCTGCCTCAATTATCCTAGTAGTAAGAGCCTCCATTTTTGATTGCACCTCATTAATAGGTTTTTTTTTATTTCACCTTGGTTAGATTTTAGTTCTTTTATTTCTCCAGAAAGGACTTTTTATTTCTCCAGACAGGGTTTCTCTAATATCTTCCATGCCTTTTCAGAGCCCAGCTAGCACCTTGAGAATTGTCATTCTGAACTCTAGATCTGATGTATTACCAATGTCTGTATTGGTTAGGTCCCTAGCCTTCAGTACTTCCTCTTGTTCTTTTTTTTGTGGTGAGTTTTTCTGCCTTGTCATTTTATCCAGATAAGAATATATGAATGAGAGAATAAAATACTAAAAAGGTGGCAAAGACCCCAGAGAAATGTACATTAACCAAATCAGAAGAGACCCCAAATTGGGGGAAGAAGAAAAGGGTAAAAAAAAATTTAAATTAATTTAAATTTAAATTTAAAAAATTTACAATATATATATATACATATATTATATTACATATAATATATATATAGGACTGGTGAATAGAACAGACCCACCCACTTGATTTTGTTTGTATTTTTGTCTCTTAGAAGAAACTACCTCCCAAATTTTTAAAGAAAGAAAAAAAAATATATATATATATATATACACACCAAAATAAGGGTAAACAAGATGAGGGGATGGAATACGACTGTAAAGATGAAAATTTAAAAAATTCTAAAAAAGAAATTGATTCAATAAGTCGGTTGGAAAAAGAAAGAAAAAGAAAAGAAAGTGGAGAGAATTTGCTCAGACTGGAGACTAGAACAAAGTTTGCTTGATTTAGGGTATATTTTGATCTATTAGAAAAAATTGTATCCCAAAATTTTTTAGAAGAAAAAACCCTATATGTTTACAAAAAATAAAGTTAGATACAACAAAGGCTAAAATATAATAATGATGGTTTAAAAAGATCTTTTTTAGAAAAGTATTGTTAAGACAAACTAGTTAAAAAATGTTAAAAGAGGAAAGAGAAAAAGTTAAAAAAATTAGAATAAGAAAAAAATAAAATAAAAAAAATTAACTTTGCAAGACTAAGGAATCATGGGGAGAAAGCCATGCTTTGCCTTCCCCTCCTCTGGAATTCCGCTGTTCTCCTTGATCAGCTTTGTCTTGGCTGGATATTCTTGCTGATCTTCTGGGGGAGGGGCCTGTTGTAGTGATTCTCAAATGTCTTTGCCCTGAGAGGGAATTGCATGGCCCTTGCCTGGGGCCAAGCTAAGTGATCTGCTCGGTTCACTCTCGGGAGCTTTTGTTCCCTGAACGCTTTCCACTTTCTGTAGAGCTCTGGAGGACGGGAATGAAAATGGCAGCCTCCCAATCTCTGGCCAGCCGGGAGGAGCCCAGAGCTCAGGCCCCACTCCTCAGTGCACTCTCAGAGAAAGCACTCCACTCTCCCTGGTCTCTGGCCGTGCTCTGAGCTCACCTGACCTGTGACTGAGCATTTCTGTCTCTGGCACACAGCTCCATTTGGAGTCTCCAAACCCAGCAGATTCCTGCGACTCTGCTCTTGGGCAGAGGAAGGTGGGTGTCCCCAGATCTACCACTTGTGGGGCCCCTGCCCAAAGAGCAGTGGCCTGACAGTACCGCAGATCATGCCGCAGATCTCCCCAAGCTGAGATCTCACTCCTCAGCTCCTTCTCTATAGCCTGTTTCCCTGCTCTGATATCTGCAAGCTCTGCTACACTCAGACACCCCTGATTTTTCTGTGACCCCATGGGACCTGAGACCACATTGTTCCTGCAAGGGCTCCAACCCCGCTTAGCCTCTGGAACTATGTCTCTCGGTGGAGCAGACTTCTAAGTTTGGATTTTGTGTTCTGCTGCTCCGCTGCTTGCCAGAAGCCAGCCCCTCCCCACCATGGTCTATCTTCCTGTAGTTTTGGATTCACTTCTCTGCATGTCCTACCTTTCAGAAAGTGGTCGATTTTCTGTTTCTAGAATTGCTGCTCTTCTTCTCTTCGATCTCCTGTTGGGTTTGTAGGTGTTCGGAATGGCTTGATAGCTATCTAGCTGAACTCCTGTGACCTGATTTCATTTCAGTCTGCTACTCCTCTGCCATCTTCCATTCTATTTTCTATTATACATCTATAAGCCAAGATGTGTCCCCAAGAGGATCAAAGGAAGGAAGCTGGGATGTGGTATTGTGCTCTCTTATATGCTTTTCTCTCTTATCAGAGATGACCTCCTTCTACACAACCATGTGAGTGTATGTGTGTGTATGTGTGAGAGAGAGAGATTGTGTGTTTATATACGCACAATATGTGTATTGTGACTGGTAGCCTGATACCACTCTACACCTTTCATTGTTTACCTAGATGTATTTCTCTGGGATGGAAACTGATCTGCTACATAAATGAGCCCAACAAGGAAACTCTCCTCTGTGAACGATGTTCTAGTGGGGCTTGTAGGAACCTTTTTTGTGCTGTATCACAATTGCTAAAGGAAAAGAACCATGATGTATTTATAACCCAACTTTAGCTTGTTCTTCAGCTTTCTTCTCTGATTAACTTCCATTTTCTCATGTTTATTCAGAGTCTCTCATCTTTCCTGCTTTTGTCTCCCATTACTATTTTGCTTCTCCCTCTTTTCTCTCTTGCACACTCTATTTCAGCTTGGCCCCTAAGGATTGTTCTTGCTGCCTCTGACTTGTTCTCATTTCTTTCTGGCAATTTTTCTTCTCCCTAAAGATTTAGTCCAGCTTTGCATGGGGCAGCCCCTTCATGTCCGTTATTGACACGAGATGCTCTTTTTGACAACTGAAGGTCTATCTTTTTGGTAAAATATATTAGTCCAAGAAGGTTCTGCTTGAAACTGATGTTATTTCTGGTCTGCAGGGAAGTGTTGCTCATCATTCTGGCTTTCTGGCTGGGTGTAACAGAAGGAGGTTGAAGAGGCTTGGCCACCAGGTCAGGAAGAGGCTCAGGGATGAGGTGAAGTCAGGATTCATCATTGGCTGTCTCCCTGTGCCCAACAATGAGTAGTTGTCTGTGAAAGATGAAGACAGAGAGAAGGGAGATGCAAAGAGTCATAGGAGCAACAAGAGGGGCAGAGGAGGGACCCTGGATAAACATGGGGGATATTTGTTAGTGACAGAAGGAAGTTTCTGTAGGAATGTCCAGCAGTCAGAAGGGTGTTTCTCTAGAAGGAGATAACTCAGTGTACATTTAAGTCTCAAGGAGGAAGGATTTCCTCTCCCTCTGTCCTTGCACGGACCCTGCATTCATACAGGGGACTCAGGGGCTCAGGGGACAAGAGCAATGTGGACAAGTGGAGGAAGGGTTGGCTGGTAGAAAGGGGGGCGGGTGAAAGAAGCATGATCTGGAGCAGGGAGAGAAGAGGTGGTAGATGGTAATATGGAAAAGAGGGGATACGGAAATATGCAAATATGGAAAAATAAGGAAATATGGGAAAAAGGGCCCTGCATTTACTATTCCAGCCAAGACCTGGTTCAGAAGGTTTGAGATGTTGGATGGCTGACACTTCTACTTTCCTTCGGTCAGAACTGGGAAAGAAATTGAGGTGCTCCTTAGAAGTGGTTTGGGCAGGATGGGGCATGTCCTTCTGGCTTTGCTTGGAGCACTCCTTCTCACAGAAGCTTCCCCAGCTACCTTGCCCCCCACACCAACTCCTGGTACCACACAGCACTGCTTTTCCCCTGAGCAATTGTCCCCTGTCTACAGGTTACATCTCTTGCTTTTTTCTTTTCTTCTGTTGTTTCATGTTGTAGTGCTTCTATCTTCCCTCATTAGAATATAAACTCCAGGGCTGAGATTTCAGTATTTTTTTTTCTTTTGTTCATTTCAGTAGCTCCAGTGCTCTGGACAGGGCCTGACACAGAGTAGGTGCTCATTACGCACTTGTTGAATGAATGAATGAATGAATGAATCAATGGGCAGTCAATAAGAGGACATTTTGTGATATAACCAGGCCAGGGAGAGCATGAAAGTTTTCTTAGCAAAATGAAGCCAAGTGTATTATTCCATAAGAAATATGGCCTACATCACATTAATTGAAGGAACATGAATCCCTGGTATGGATAAGAAATGGGTGTCTTATGACTGAAATCATCGTCACTGAAGCACAGTGGGTTGGCTTCCAGATGTTTCCAGAGCAAACCAGCTGCAATGGAAGCTGATGGTCATTGCCCTGTGCTTGCTCTTCTGCCTTCCACCCAGAGCATAGCCCTCAGACACTTCAAGGCCTGAGCTTTCCTCATCTGAAGGGATGGACGGCTCTTCTCAGGGAGAAGAGCAAATGTGGCAGAGAGTGGGGAGTTCTGTTTTCCTTCCAGGGTTGAGGCCTCAAGGATGACCCTCACCCATCACACCCATTATGCCCACTGTTCCTGTGCAGCCTTGGGAAAAAAATCCTTCCCTGAAGCAGAACTCCTCAGAAGAAAACAATTAGTGTTTCCTTCCAGACCCATGATGGGCCTCATATCCCTGTTTACCTTGGGCACCTCAGTCATCCTTAAAGCTCCCATGGATCCCGGCCTCTTTCCCATCCTCTCTTATGCTCCAGGGGCTTGGGATGAGCTGATCCCCCACATCTGCAGTTCCCCCAGACCTCATCATGGTGTCTGGTGCTTGTGGAGGCTGGCCTGCTTCTGAGTGCAGAGCACCCCACGGGCTATGGTGGAGGGAACTTGTTCTCTTACACTCCAGCTCCTTAGGGTGGGACATGGAGCTCAGTGACCTCTTTACTCCCCTTTTCTTCTTCTGGAAAGTCTCTATCCCTCTTCCTTCCTTGGCCTTTCCCAGCTCAGTTAATGGTTTAGCTATCCACCCAGCTACTTTGATGAGAAATATTGGTTTCTCACTTCCTCTTATACTCCTGGTCCAATCCAGCGGCAATCCTCCTGGCCTTGCCGTAGAAATGTGACTCATATCTGATTCCTTCCCCCTGTTTCTGCCACCCTTGTTCAAGCCACCCTCATCTATGACCTGATTATTGCTCTTGCTGATCTCCTGCGCCCTTTCTCAAATCCATTATCCATAGCTCTCTAAATGGAAATTTAAAAACCATAAATCAAACTTAACAAACCCCACTTAAAACTCTCCAGTCGTTTCCATCACACTTAAAATAAAACCTCAAACCCATGGACATTAATTGGCCTTCAAAAAGGTTTGATGAATTCTAGTGTGTAGGGTGTCTACACACCAGGGCTCCTGCCTTGGGATCATGGCCACATAGTAGGATGCTGACCACAGAAAATTAATTTTGAGAAAGCAAAACCATAAAAGCAAATCTCTGAAGACTTTCCAGGGGCGCTTTAGGAATAAGCTATTGTGGGGCACCTGGGTGGTGTAGTCAGTTAAGTGTCTAACTCGTGGTTTCAGCTCAGATCCTGATGGATGGGGTCATTTGATGGAGCCTTGCATTGAGCTGCTCGTGGAGCATGAAGTCTGCTGAAGCTTCTCTCTCCCTCTCCTGCCCCTCCCCCACTCTCTCCCTGTCTCAAATAAATAAATGTTATTAAAAAAAGGAATAAGCTGGGGGCGCCTGGGTGGCTCAGCGGGTTAAAGCCTCTGCCTTCGGCTCAGGTCATGATCCCAGGGTCCTGGGATCGAGCCCCGCATCAGGCTCTCTGCTTGGCTGGGAGCCTGCTTCCTCCTCTCTCTCTCTCTGCCTGCCTCTCTGCCTACTTGTAATCTCTATCTGTCAAAATAAATAAATAAATAAATCTTTAAAAAAAAAAGGAATAAGCTGTTTAAAAAAAAAGGAATAAGCTGTTGATTAAGAGATGCTCAAGGGAAGACTCTAAAATTCTAAAATTTTAAAAGTATTTCAGAAAAAAATCCCAAATAAACCCATTAGATGATGAGGCAGTTGCCCCAGTTCTACCAGCCACATCTGCCCAGAACACTCCAACAGCACTCCTGTTAGTTATTAAACCTCTTTGTCCTCAGGAGAGGACACAGCATCCCATGTGTGGCTGTAGCCCCACATTCACCTGCAAATTGATACTTCTTTCTTGAGTTGTTATCTGGACATCCTTCCATTGAATCCTCCACTTGGGGATAGTCAGTATTCCTTTTCATAAGGTCAGACTGTTGGGTGGTATTATATCTTTGCTTCACATAATCAATGAACCTCTTTAGTTTAATTTTTATAATCAGAAAAGTATAAGTCCTACGGTCAAGCAATTGACTGGGAATATAATATATGTTTTGCCTCTCTACCTTGAGGATGAATTCTGGGAGACTGCTTATTTAAAGACAGATTGTTAGGGTCTTTGGAGCTATCGGCGGGGAGCTGTTATTTAGAAGTAATCTCTTCTGATTGGACTTGAAGGTTTTAATGGATCTTAAGTTTTACCAAGTCTATTTGTCCAGATGTGCCTAAAACACTAGGCAAATCTCAGGTTGCAATCACCACAATTTCAGAGTGATGATCCAAGTGCCCATTCCACAGAAGGCCCAGTCGTAATGCCCTCGAGGAGATTTAGTCTAGCTGAAGAGATTGAACCACAGTATGTGAAATTCTGAAATGACAACAAAATACTTGTGCTTTGAAACCAACAGCTGCTGCGTGATTAACTGATCAATTATTTGTACATATTATGCTGGGCCAGAAGGAGAGAACTCTTTCTAGTCTGGAGGAGCTGGAGTTTGAAACGGTTCAGGGAGGACAAGAGGGCGGGACCTGGAAATGTAGCATGGCCAAAATAGTCAGCCTAGATACTGAGAAGGCATATTCCCAGCAGGGAAAAAACATGGATGTTGGAACCCCCATGGGGCCTTCTCAGGCAGTGAGAAGACCAGTTTGTCTTGGACAAGAGGGTCAACTAAACTCAGGGAAGGAGAAAAGATTTTTATCAGAGTAAGTGGGGGTTGGCTCATGGAAGACTTTGAAAATCAGATTAATAATTATTTGATACTTATTCATCACTGCCCAAGTGTCACACAATGTTCTAAGCACTTACCATGGGTCTTAATTCTCATATTATTGCTAATATTATTGTCACCAGCATTTTAGAGCTGAAGAAACTGAGCACGAGGGCAACTGCGTTGGAGTAAGTGTGAGGAGCAGTCTGTGAACCCAGGTCAGCTCTGCTCTCTTGTCCCTTTTAGAATAAAGCTGTTTTAAGTGACCCTCTTGGCAGTAGGGATCCACTGACAGATGTGGTGGTTGGGTTCTCAGCGAGGGACAGGTTTACTAATAGTTTATAGTGAATACACACCTCGAAGTGTTATTGGATGCCCAGACTTCCTGGGACTGTGTTTGCATTTTGTGCCTGGGGAACCACTGAAAGGCATCCCCCAGCCTCCCAGATCTATGAGTCTAGGCACAGCGGGAAGGGTGAGATGAGTTGACAAACTTCCTCCAAGTGATTCTGGGGGTGGAGGGCTCTGACCTAGCTGCGCGGAGTGTCACATTGAGCCCAAAAGGAGCCCATGTCCTGCCAGAACACGTGGGAAGGACCTGAAGGACTCAGGGGAATGGCCAGATGAGGAACAGGGGCAGACATTCCCATAGAAGCAAGAAGGTGTGTAAAGGCCCGGAGGAGAGAACGAACCTGGTAGGTGGAGAAAAGAAAAATCAGGGCAGCTAACAAGGACAAGTGGGGAAGTGTGACAAGAAACCGAGGTTTGGAGAGGTAGGCAGGGTCAGGCCAGCCACGACCTGTTTGAGGTTGCAGTAGGAGTGTAATTTTATTCTGTGTGTGATGGGATATTACTGAGGTTTTCGATCTAGGGAATAAAGAAGATTGTGTTTCATTCATGTGTTTAGAGGGGGTTTGAACAAGTTTTGTCTGCTCTTCTGAAGAAGGGCCTGGTACAAGTCACTGGTGACACTACCAGAAGTAGTGGTTGGGCGGGAGGTGGGGCGCTCTCCCATGAGGAACCCTCTAAGATGGGACAGAGGGTAAGTGACCTTCTGTCACTGAGAAGACCAGACGAACTCAGATTCTGAGGGAATAGTTCTTAGGAATGGCAGATGGGACCTCTTGTAGTTTTTGGAACATGTCATTTTGGGAGGTGGGCTCCATGTCCCCAGCCCTTGAATCTGGGCAGGTGAGTGACTGTTTTGGCCACTGGGGTGTGATGGAGTGATACCATGAGACCACCAACAAGCAATGCAGTGGGAACTGGGGCTCCTGGGATTAATCAGGTGACCTTTGTGGATGCCTCATGAGGCAAAGCCTCTGCCCAAATTCCTGCCAATAAAGTCTTACCTTGAAAATCATGGGTTAAAATAAAATGGTTGTTGGGGCACCTGGGTGGCTCAGTGGGTTAAAGCCTCTGCCTTCGGTTCAGGTCATGATCTCGAGGTCCTGGGATCGAGCCCCACATTGGGCTCTCTGCTCAGCGGGGAACCTGCTTCCCCCTCTCTCTTTCTACCTGCCTCTCTGCCTACTTGTGATCTCTGTCTGTCAAATAAATAAATTAAATCTTTAAAATAAAACGGTTGTTGTGTTAACCACGAAGTTTTGGAGTAGTTAGTTAAGAAGTGATAGTAACTGGAGCAAGGTCTTTTTGCTATGGACCTTGTCTCTCTTCTTCACCCCATCCTTCAGGGAGAAGATCTCCCTAAGAAGTGTGATCCTTTGAGGGCACCTGGGTGGCTCAGTCAGTTGGTTAAGCATCTGACTCTTGATTTTTGGCTCAGGTCATGATCTTAGGGTCCTGAGATTGAGCCCTGCATCGTGGGGCTTCACGCTCAGTGGAGAATCTGCATCAGAGGCTCTCCCTCCTTCTCTCTCTCCCACTGCCCCTCCCCCTCATTTATGTGCTCTTTCTTTCTCTCTCTCTAAAATAACAACAACAACAAAAGAACATGAACCTTTGTTAGACTGAACACCAAGGAAACAGAATCTCCTACCAGTGACCTGGAAACAGAGTGTGGTGGAGGCTGGGATTGGTTAGCCAAGAAGAACTAAACATGGTAGTTTTACCTGAGGATCTGCATTTTAGATAGGCCAGGTAGGATTTTTCTTCGGGTCCCATAGTGGCCCATGGTATCCCAGATCAACACTGTGAGTAGGGAAGGAGTGGCAAGTTAAAGGGTGAGGAGAGCTTTGTGGCCGGACTTCTCCTCAGTTTGCATCTGGTTATACTGGGCCAGAATGGTCTTCTTACTGCAGACTTCAGTACCACAGATTTTGGGGTCCCAGGCATCCACCTGAAGAAGGCCAGGTCTTTCAACTGCAGCTGAGAAGAGGGTCATGACCAGTGCCCCAGAGGAGGACAGAGGCATGCCCTGTGGCCAGCAGCTAGTCAGAAGGACCTCATACAAATGTTAGGATTATTTCCTTAGGGACTTTCTATGCACACAGCAGAATACCAACTCCAGAGCTGGGACAAGACCCCAACTGGATCTGGCTTCTGTGGCATCTTGAACCGGTTCCGTTCTAAAAGAAAAATATGGGTGGTGATTCTGGATTAAAAACAAACAAACAAACAAACAAAAAACAGTCAAAACTCATGATCTTTCTTCATAATAAAAGTTCATGAAGAGAAAAAGCTGTGTGGTTCCCAGGCCTCTGGGTTGTCAGGGTGACCTCTGGTTAGGCTTCTTTTCTGCGTGTCACAAAATGAGTTTATAAATGAGTGCTTAAGAAGACCCCCAAAACAAAAGAGAAAAGCCTCTTTGGCAGAATGATAGTGGGAGCGGGGCTGTCTTTCTCCAGGATAAACGTCTTGTGAGGACTCTCTGTGGCCACTCCTGAATTGGGCCCCCTTGACTACACTGTTTTACAACTGGTACTTCAATTGGCCATGGGATCTTATGCTTGTTTCCGAAGGTGAGGGGCTCGAGGACAAAGGCAGGATGGCAAACCAAAAGTCAGAGGTGAACGGAGTCCGCACGGTTCATTCCCCAGTCACTTGTTAAGAACCATGAATTCCACTGTCACAGGTGGTCACTCCACACTGTCTCTGACGAGACTGAGGACTCCAGCAGCCAGAGACTGGCAAAGCAGATTTCCACTTTCCAGATAGACTGACTATGCTTTGGTCTTTTCATCTTGACCTCTCTTGTACTATATTACTTACTATTAAATACTTCGGGGAGCCCATTTCAGTTATGCTTCTTAGGCTATTGTTTCCATAATATGCTTAGTTTTAGCTCACTTTTCTGTTGTTCCTTGGTTCCAAGTTGGAATAATTCATTTATGTCTTTTTCGAGTTTTATTGAGATATAACCGACCCAGCTCTCTGTGTGAGGCTAAGGTGTGCAGCAGAATGGTTTGACTTCCTTGTGCTGTGGGATGAGGACCCAGCAACTCATATAGATACAACGAAAAAGTGAAAGTATAAAAAGAAAAAAAAAATTTTTTTTCTTGTGATGAGAACTTGCAGCCTTTCCTCTCTTACCGGCTTTGCCACGTGCCATAGAGCGGTGTTGTCGGTTGTCACCACGGTATGCGTTCTATCCCTGGTGCTCTCTTCTCCTAACCGGAAGTCTGTGCCTTTTGACCACCTTCCTCCAGCACCCCTCCTCCACCCCTGCCTCTGTTGACCACAAATCTAATCCCTTTCTCTATAGTTTTTGTGTTGTTTTGTTTTTAGTGGCATCATTTATTTAATAGAAAATGTCGATACTATGAGGATTCATGGAATTAAAAAAAGAGATGAAACCAATAACATGGCTCCCCATTTCCTGTGACTCTACTGATCACACCCCTTACGAGATTACACATTGTTATCACTGTTACGTGGATGTAAATATGTGTGCAGAGCATCTTAAAATAAACAGTTCTGAAAACCAAAAAGCAGAACCGTCAGCCAGTTGCTGACTGTTCTTATGTCTTGAGACCTTAAATTATTGTTTTTCCCTTTTTTTGGATTCATATACTTCCACAAATCAGAAAACTAAAGCCCAGAGATGGAAATCTAGTTTATAAAATGCTCTTCTCAAAGGACTTTCTATGAGAAAATCATGGGCCTTTTCTCCTTCCTGCAAAAAACTTAGTGGAACAAATTCTTAAATTGATATCTATGAGTAGGGCACCTGGGTGGCTCAGTGGGTTAAGCTGCTGCCTTCAGCTCAGGTCATGATCTCAGGATCCTGGGATCGAGTCCCACATCGGGCTCTCTGCTCAGCGGAGAGCCTGCTTCCCTTCCTCTCTCTCTGCCTGCCTCTCTTGTGATTTCTCTCTGTCAAATAAATAAATAAAATCTTAAAAAAAAAAAAAAGAAATCTATGAGTAACCAAGAATTTGACAATAATTCCTTTAGAGCAGTTGTACTGTGAGTTAGCACCTACTCCGAACAATTTCTTTTCATTTTCACGTTTTAATATTCGGGTTCACCAGGTCCTGACTTTGAGAATCCATCTCTTTCTCATCTGCCTTCCCATTTCTGAGTCTTGATCACCATGCCACTCACTTGCACAACATTTCCCAGGAACACAGCCTCAGATGTGCTTTTTATGAAGCCATCTGGAAGCTGGGTCAGAAGGCGCCCTGGACTGGGAGCTGCTGTGTGGAGAGGTGGAGTGCCGTGTGCAGACTCCGCCGGGCTGCTGTTTCATTGATTACTACTGCTCTTTATTGCCTCTGTACTGGCCATAAAGTCGGGGTCATAAAATCAGAGCACAGTCACCACGTCCGGCTTCCCAGATTTCCATGTCATGTTGGGAAGCTCCCAGGTTCCTGATTGGGGCCACTGTGTATTTTCAACCATCTTCTTTAAGAGTTTCACAGGGTGACGGAGCATGATTTTCTAAAAAAGAAGTGGAGGAGGCAGGGAAGCCAAGCAAAGCAGGGGTTGACATTGTAGAGCAAACACAGCCTTCTAGGGAAGAGGGGTTTTGGGGGGGTAAAGCAGGGTTATCATCCTGATGACCCTTCTCGTGCTTGAGGAGCATGGAGGTGGCCGGCAGCCGCAGGCACCTGCAGCAGGCACCACACAGGCAGAGCCCACTGAGCTGAAGGGGTGATCACCAGCAGGACTGAGGGAGCGGGACACACACCAGGGCCTGCGTGGGACGGCCTCCTGAAGCTCACCAGCAGGTTGTCTGACTTTTGTCTCCACTGGCCTCTCCTTTCCAAGAGACAAAGAGTGGCTCTCTTTGAAGAGGGAAGACTCAAGGAGGTCTAACCGCAAAAACAGTGGGCAGAGAGGTCTTCTTTGTTGCTCTTCCCCAGCAGGGCTCTGATTCAAAAAGAAAAAACAAATAGGCAAACACTCCCTCTGGACCTTTCAAATATTCTCCAGAAACACAATCTAAAAAAATATCTGTTTTTATTGCACTGTCAGGAAAATAGCTGATGGTATTGATAACTCCCTCTGGATGGGGCCTATGCACACACGATCTCTTGTGATGCTTACATCTGCCCCGTGAGGCAGGAACTGCGGTATCCCCACGCCACACAAGAGAGGACAGAGCAATTGCATGTCCCTGAACCCAGCGCAGTGTTTTTGTCTGTGAACTTGGCTCTTGGCCGGGAGGCAAGGCCTGCCTCCAGAGAGGAACTTTCACAGAGCACTGGCTCTTCACCAGAGGGGTTTTGCCCCCTAGGGAACATTTGGCCGTGTCTGGAGACATCTTGGATTGTCACAACTTGCAACTGACCGGGAGTGCCACTTCCTATGCTTCGAAGCACAGCCCCCGTGACAAAGATCTGGCTGAACTTGTCAATAGCGTTGAGGTGGAGGAGCCCTGCCATAGATGCTTCTGTCTTGTGGCACTAAAATTTAATGTGGTTTGTTTTGTTGTGAACGCTTAGAAAGACAGGAGGATGAAACAGCTACACCTCCATCTCTGCATCTCTGGGGGATCCCCGGGCAGAGTGTGTCACTGAAGAGTGGGCATGAGATCTAAGCAAAAGGAAGGTCTGGTTATTTTCTGTGAATTCTGGGACAGAACTGTCCTCCTAAGGGTGGGTGGGAGTGAGGGTCAGAGATCAGGAACAGCTCTGGTCATTTTTCTACTGGGAAGGTGACACCGTGCAGCTGGCCGGCACCCGTTATAACCAGGGGCTCACCTCCCTTGGGCTGCAGCCTGTCTCCTCCTCCTGCTCTCCAAGCCTTAGCTTCAGCATGTCTCTCTCCCTGGAACAGCCTCCCAGGAATAATTTCCTACTCTTGTCCATAGCTCAGCCCCACGTCCTCTGTTCCACAAAGTCTTCCTTGATTACTCTGAATTCTTAATTTGTTCATTGCCTTTAAGGGCTGAGTTACATGGTGTCTTTTCATAGAAGCCCCTGGAAGTCAGGCTTGTGTTCTATATTTCTCTGTATTCTGTTCCATATGTACGAATATGTGTTGTCCGAGACAGCCTCAGGGTGACAGGAACAGAGCCATGAATCTGCGGATTTTGCTTTGCCTTTGTTTGGGAGAAAAGGACAGACGGGTAGTTGCGGGGAAACAGACTTTGTGATGCTATACTTTCAAGTCCCTCTGGGTCAACCAAGTTTCCTACACGTTTGTGTGAAAATTCATGGTCACGAATGCTCTAACCATCTCAGCCCATTGCCCCATCTGCCTGTCGGCTACTTCCTTCTGATCAATTTTCAGTGCTTCATCCAGCTCTCCCACTTCTTAGCTAGGCAACTGCTGGCGAGCTTCTCACTTCCTGTGCCTGCTTTCCTCACTGGTACCCAGCCTGCAGGGTAGTTAGGAGGCTTAAAAGGACCATTCCATTTAGAGTGGGTGCTCACTGAATACAAGCTGTTACCCAGAGCAGCAGAGTGGTTAATGCAGATGAAGAAAGGGAACCCGGCAGGGTTTTTTTGGTTTTTTAGTTTTTTTAAAATTTTTTTTTATTTGTTTATTTACAGCATAACAGTGTTCATTGTTTTGGCATCACACCCAGTGCTCCATGCAGTACGTGCCCTCCCTATTACCCACCACCTGGTTCCTCAACCTCCCACCCCCCCCGCCCCTTCAAAACCCTCTGGTTGTTTTTCAGAGTCCATAGTCTCTCATGGTTCATCTCCCCTTCCAGTTTTCCTCAACTCCCTCTCCTCTCCATCTCCCCATGTCCTCCATGTTATTTGTTATGCTCCACAAATAAGTGAGACCATATGATACTTGACTCTCTCTGCTTGACTTATTTCGCTCAGCATAATCTCTTCCAGTCCTGTCCATGTTGCTACAAAAGTTGGGTATTCATCCTTTCTGATGGAGGCATAATACTCTATTGTGTATATGTACATCTTCCTTATCCATTCATCCGTTGAAGGGCATCTTGGTTCTTTCCACAGTTTGGCGACCGTAGCCATTGCTGCAATAAACATTGGGGTACAGATGGCCCTTCTTTTCACTACATCTGTATCTTTGGGGTAAATATCCAGCAGTGCAATTGCAGGGTCATAGCGAAGCTCTATTCTTAATTTCTTCAGGAATCTCCACACTGTTCTCCAAAGTGGCTGCACTAACTTGCATTCCCACCAACAGTGTAAGAGGGTTCCCCTTTCTCCACATCCTCTCCAACACACGTTGTTTCCTGTCTTGCTAATTTTGGCCATTCTAACGGGTGTCAGGTGGTATCTCAATGTGGTTTTCATTTGAATCTCCCTGATGGCTAGTGATGATGAACACTTTTTCATGTGTCTGATAGCCATTTGTATGTCTTCATTGGAGAAGTGTCTGTTCATATCTTCTGCCCATTTTTTGATATGATTATCTGTTTTGTGTGTGTTGAGTTTGAGAAGTTCTTTATAGATCCTGGATATCAACCTTTTGTCTGTACTGTCATTTGCAAATATCTTCTCCCATTCCGTGGGTTGCCTTTTTGTTTTGTTGACTGTTTCCTTTGCTCTGCAGAAGCTTTTGATCTTGATGGAGTCCCAAAAGTTCATTTTTGCTTTTGTTTCCTTGGCCTTTGGAGACATATCTTGAAAGAAGTTCCTGTGGCTGATATCGAAGAGGTTACTGCCCATGTTCTCCTCTAGGATTCTGATAGATTCCTGTCTCATGTTGAGGTCTTTTATCCATTTCGAGTTTATCTTCGTGTACGGTGTAAGAGAATGGTCGAGTTTCATTCTTCTACATATTGCTGTCCAGTTTTCCCAGCACCATTTATTGAAGAGACTGTCTTTTTTCCATTGAATATTTTTTCCTGTTTTGTTGAAGATTATTTCACCATAGAGTTGAGGGTCCATATCTGGGCTCTCCACTCTGTTCCACTGGTCTATGTGTCTGTTTTTAAGCCAGTACCACGCTGTCTTTGTGATCACAGCTTTGTAGTAAAGCTTGAAATCGGGTAACGTGATGCCGCCAGTTTTGTTTTTGTTTTCAACATTTCCTTAGCAATTCGGGATCTCTTCTGATTCCATACAAATTTTAGGATTATTTGCTCCAGCTCTTTGAAGGGAACCAGGCAGTTTTATCAGCTACTTACTGGGCAGTTTTTCAGAGTTGAGGGCAACTGATTAGACTTCTGATGCCAACCTGGTGGCCACTGGCCATAGGCGGCTACTGGGCACTTGAGACTTGGCTGGTGGAAACTGACATGAACTGGAAATGTAAAACACACACTGGGTTTTGGACACTTAGTATGAAAAAAAGGAGTGCACACTATTATTAATGTAGATTATCTCTTGAGCTAAAATTTTGGGATTATTTGGTTTAAGAAAATATATTATTATTATTTTTTAAAAGATTTTATTTATTTATTTGACACAGAGAGAGAGAGAGCACAAGCAGGGGGAGTGGCAGGCAGAGGGAGAGGAAGGAACAGGCTCCCCACTGAGCAGGGAGCCCAATGTGGAACTTGATCCTAGGACCCCGGGATCATGACCTGAGCTGAAGGCAAGTGCTTAACTGACAGAGCAACCCAGATGCCCCAAAAATATGTTATTAAAACAAATTTTGGGGGGCCTTTCTTAGGGGGCTGTTAGAAAATTTTATTGTACATCTGTGACTCTTGCATTATTTCTTTTTGACAGCGCTGGTCTCAGCAGAACCTTCTGCACTGTGACTTTTGGATGTTGAATGGAGCTTCCAGTCCACAAAATGTCTCTTGTATGGGACTGTGGTGGCTGAGTTCCCACCATAGGAGCCTCAATCCTTAAAGGCTTTGAGCCCTAGGAAATTTTAAATTTTAAAAATCTGGAGGATTTTTATACCACTATCAGTCATTTTCACCACAGTATGAATGAGCACCAGGGTCCTTTTTTGGGGGAAAGCAGATTTTGATATGAGGAGGTACGGTTAGAGGGAGGGAGAGGAGAGCAAGACCACGAGAACAGATTAGTTAAGTGAAGGAAAAGGGTTCCCACCCAAGTGGGTGCAAAGGTTGCTAATGGGGGTAATGTTGAAATAGACCCACAAATGTTGCCTTCACGGTTTTGTGTCTTTATTCATTTTGTACTTTCCACAGTGCTGCCACAGTGGTCTACATGTTGCAAGGGGAGCCCACAACAGCTGTACAGACTGGTTGACCAATAATAAGATTTGAAAGAAGGATTTCCTTGTACAGAACAATTTCTCACTGGGCATGATTCGGCCTTAAGCCTGCAAACCATCACCAGATGAATAGCTGTCATTTCTTTATTTTTTTTTAAGGTTTATTAATTTGTTTACGTATTTATTTATTTTAGAGAGAGAAAGAGAGGCTGGATGGGAGGGGCAGAAGGAGAGGGTGAGAGAGTCTTAAGCAGACACAGGGCTCGATCCCATGACCCTGGAATCAGGACCTGAAGTGAAACCAAAAGTCAGACCCTCAACCGCCTGTGTCACTCAGGTGCTCCTGTCATTTCTTTCTTGGATAAGGGGTTGTACTGCTGAGTTTTTCCTCCTTACCTGTTTTCATAGCATATTGAAATGGCATATTGGAATGAACCGTGACCTCATTTATAAGTGAGGAACCTGAGGTTCAGAGAGAAAGGAGTGGCTTGCTTTTGGTCATACAGGAACCATAGATCCAGGGACATCTGGGTGGCTCAGTCGGTTCAGCATCTGCCCTTAGCTCAAGTCATGATGGAATCGATGGTCATGGAATCGAGTCCCACATCAGGCTCCTTGCTTGGTAGGGAGACTTGCTTATTCCTCTGCCTGTAGGTTCTCCTGATTGTGCTCTCTCTCTTTCTGACAAATAAATAAATAAAATCCTAGATAGAAAGTTTGGCTTCTATATTGGGCTGTCCAAGGATGGGCCATTTATTTCTTTTCCTTTTCTTTAAAATTTCTTTTCAGCGTAACAGTATTCATTGTTTTTGCACCACACCCAGTGCTCCATGCAATACGTGCCCTCCCTATTACCTGGTTCCCCCAACCTCCCACCCCTCATCCCTTCAAAACCCTCAGGTTGTTTTTCAGAGTCCACAGTCTCTCATGGTTCATCTCCCCTTCCAATTTCCCTCAACTCCCTTCTCTCCATCTCTCCATGTCCTCCATGTTCTTTGTTATGCTCCACAAATAAGTGAAACCATATGATACTTGACTCTCTCTGCTTGACTTATTTCGCTCAGCATAATCTCTTCCAGTCCTGTCCATGTTGCTACGAAAGTTGGGTATTCATCCTTTCTGATGGAGGCATAATACTCCATAGTGTATATGGACCACATCTTCCTTATCCATTCGTCCGTTGAAGGGCATCTTGGTTCTTTCCACAGTTTGGTGACCGTGGCCATTGCTACAATAAACACTGGGGTACAGATGGCATACAATAAACACTGGGGTACAGATACATCTGTATATTTGGGGTAAATACCCAGCAGTGCAATTGCAGGGTCATAGGGAAGCTCTATTTTTAATTTCTTTTTTTTAATATTTTATTTATTTGACAGAGAGAGATCACAAGTAGGCAGAGAGGCAGGCAGAGAGAGAGGAGGAAGGAGGCTCCCTGTGGAGCAGAGAGCCCGATGCAGGGCTCGATCCCAGGACCCTGGGATCATGACCTGAGCCGAAGGCAGAGGCTTTAACCCACTGAGTCACCCAGGCACCCCTCTATTTTTCATTTCTTGAGGAATCTCCACACTGTTCTCCAAAGTGGCTGCACCAACTTGCATTCCCACCAGCAGAGGGTTCCCTTTTCTCCACATCCTCTCCAACACATGTTGTTTCCTGTCTTGTGGGCCATTTATTTCTTATAGATTCTCAAGGAAGGCAAGTGCTAACAGACTGTCTCAGTTCAGAATTTCAGGGAAGCACCAAGTTAGAGGGACCCATCATTTCTAGAAGAGTCACCTCCTGACATGGCAGTGATTAGCCTGATTTTTTTGTTTGGTGCTTTCAAAGTCACTTCAATTTCCTGATATAAGGCTTGGATTTCCTTTAATTCTGCAGACAACACTACTGTTTTTCCAAATAATTTCCCAAAAAGAGCTTAAATGAGGGAAAATAATAATTAGTTCTCACAGCAAGAGATGTGGAGAAGCTGAGAGGGCTGTCATGGACTGTGGGCTGTTGCCAGGGTCTTAATCTTTCTCTCTCTTTCTTTTAAGTAATAGGAAAGATGACAAGACATCTTAGAACAAAGCTTGATCTGGAGGAGAAATAGTGGATTCAGCTTACCCACTTCATAAAGAAACTTCGAAGGAAACCTCCTTGATAAAGTTCCTCTGGTTATAAAACTGTGAGGTCATAAGATGCTCCTGAACAATAGCTTTTCACACAGAAGGGTGCTTCCATCTATAGCTCCTGGGAGGGTCAGTGCTCTCTCAACACCAGAGAGAGAGGCCTCTGTCACAGTCCCGTGTGTGTCACCATCCTCTACAACTTTCTTTCCATGTGGTCATCACCCACCATCTTCTCTCCCTCTGTCCTTTCATTTAGGAAGGCTATGGGAGGTTGTACAATATACTGATTCAACACAACACCCAGTGCTCATTGTAACCAGTGACCGCCTTAATCCCCATCACCTATTTTACCCATCCCCCACCCATGTCCATTCTGGTAACCATCAGTTTGTTCTCTATAGCTAAGAGTCTGTTTCTTAGTTTGTCTCTCTCTCTCTCTTCCCACTCCCCTTTGCTCCTTTGTCTTGTTTCTTAAATTCCACATATGAGTAAAATCATATGGTATTTGTCTTTCTCTGACTGACTTTTTTTTTTAAAAGATTTTATTTGTCAGAGAGAAAGAGCACGAACAAGCAGGCAGAGACAGAGAGAGAAGCAGGCTCCCTGCTGATCAAGGAGCCCGATGCGGGACTCGATCCCAGGATCATGACCTAAGCCGAAGGCAGCGGCTTAACTAACTGAGCCACCCAGGTATCCCTCTGACTGACTTATTTTGCTTACCATCATACTCTCTAGCTCCAACCATGTCATTGCAAAGGACAGGATTTCATTCTTTGTGAGGGCTGAGTAATATGCCATTGTGTGTGTGTGTGTGTGTGTGTGTGTGTGTGTGTGTATCACATTCTCTTTATCTATTCATCAGTCAATGGACGCTTGGGCTGTTTCCATAATTTGGCTATTGTAGATAATGCTGGTATAAACATCTGGGTGTATGTATCCCTTTGAATTAGTATTTTTGTATCCTTTATGTAAATACCTAGTAGTGCAATTTGCTGGATCATACGGTAGTCCTATTTTTAACTTTTTTTTGTTTTTTAAGATTTTATTTATTTATTTGACAGACAGAGATCACAGGTAGGCAGAGAGGCAGACAGAGAGAGAGGAAGGGAAGCAGGCTCCCTGCTGAGCAGAAAGCCTGATGCGGGGCTCGATCCCAGGACCCTGGGATCATGACCTGAGCCGAAGGCAGAGGCTTTAACCCGCTGAGCCACCCAGGCGCCCCTATTTTTAACTTTTTGAGGAAACTCCATACTGTTTTCCAGAATGGCTGCACCAGTTTGCATTCCCACTAACAGTGCAAGAGGTCTCCTCTTCACATCCCTGCCAACACCTGTTGTTTCTTGTGTTCTTGATTTTAGCCATGGAATGTAAATCTTGCTTTTTATGTGTTTTAAATTACAAAAATAAATTTTTCCTCAAATTCTTGGGATACTCATTGATGAGCACTAAATAACATATAGGATTGTTGAATATTGTACACCTGAAACTAGTATAACACTGTATGTTAATTATACTGGAATTTAAAATAAAAAAAAATAAAGTGCTTTGCATAATGCATGGCACATGGTAAGTATTCAACAGCAACAACAAATTCTTGGGAAGCTCTTTATATTGCTAGGATTTCCTATGTGCTGTCTGAACTCAGAGGCTCAGGATGCTGGAGGGAATGTGGGTGGACCAGAAACTCTTATGGCAGCATTTTTCTGGATAGTCAGCCCTGGGAAGGGTGTGTAACAAAACACAGTTACCTACAGAACTCGAAGATGAAAAAACAGGACTCTCCTAGCCTTTCCTTTCCCCAACAGTCCCTGCCTCCAGCAGGTCCTAAGTTTTTGAGTACAATCCTAGAATCTGTGTTTTATACTTGTTCCCCCCATAAACCACTGAGATGGTCAGAAGTCTCAGAATAGTAGCACTCAAACCACATCTCTCATACTGCCTTTTGTGCTTGGAAGCTACTTAATGAGCATGTGTCCTTATTTAGGATTTGGAAAGCATGGTTACCATACCCACTGGACCCTATGCTCAGTCCCAGTGACTCTGGGAAGCAAGCAAATGAGGAGGTGACATGACCAATGGGCGCAGGAAGAGGCCCGAGGCCGGGCTGCAGTCAGTCCCTAGGCTGCTACACTCCCAGGGCGGCAAATGGCACAGCTCTACTCTCCTTTCCTATATACCCCTTGTGGTGCTCCTGTCTTATTTTCCCAAGAAGGCTTTTTACAACCTCTTTAACCTGATGGCACCTGCATAACACTGTGTGTATCTGTGTTTGTGTTTGTATACGTGTATTTGTTTCTGAGTGTCATTCCCTGTGTGTGTGATTGTCTATCTCTATGTGTGTGTCTGTGTTTCTTTGTTTATGTGTGTGTTTCCATGCATGTGTGTAGATGCACCCATGCAATGGGCTCACTCATGGCTTTGGAAGGATGATGCCACCATTATGAAGCCAGGACTTATGGGTTGGAAGGACACCTCTGGATGGAGATTCAGCGACTCTGTGTTCTGTCTGGTTCCTCCGTTGCCACAGACCTGCTTTGTGCAAGTCATAAGTGTTGGCTCCAATTTCCTCTTCCATAAAAGTCAGCAGCTGGTCAAAATGACTTCTGTGGCTCTTACCAGCTTAGAAAACTTAAAAGGGACTCTTCATAAAGATATGGATACTTTGTAGGGAAACCACAAGGAACCGTGCAGGATCTGAGCCTATGTAACAGAGAGCTGAATGGATGGGGACAGAGAGGGCTAGAGAGGGCTAACAAGAGAGCCTGCTTGACAGGAGGCTCCAGCTGTGGGGTGCAGACAGACTTCTCCTATGGGGAGAAGGGGTAAATAAATGTCAAGCCTCATTATTCTCCCTCCCTCTAGATGGTGCTGGGGCTCCTTGCTATCTAAAACCAACAGGAACCATAAAGGTAGGTAATCTGATGGTGTTGCTGTAGGTCAGCTTCCAGGGCACACAACGCATCGGACAAGGTGGAGAGTAGACCTAGAGAGGCCAGTGGAAGGACTCCTGCCCAGTGTGCCTGTCCTTTACTTACAGTAAGACCATAGTGAGTACAAGGTAGCATTAGCTTCCTAACCAGCCTCAGAGTCTGTTTTCTTCTATTGTTTGGAATTTAGCCCCAAATATGATTAAATAAATCCTCAATGTCCTCACTCTTGTATCCTCCTACACACACATGCTCCTGATAATAGTCCACGGCTAGGGAGGCTTCAGAGTGGACCTATCCTGCATTTCATTGTCGCCCCCCTTCTCCCCCCCCGCCCCCACTCAGATTTCCATGGCCTCTTCCTTTTTACTGCGGCAAGAGGCTCCTAATTAACCTTCTTGGGTCTGTCTCCAGAATTGAATTCTAAAAGCAGGACTTTCATTTCCTGTTCAAAATTCTTCATTGTGCCTTCTTGTCTGAGGCCGTGCTATAGGCTGATAGTGGCCTCCTTCACATCCCATGACCTGGATGAAACCCCCTTTTCAGTCTCAACCTTGGGACCCTCTTCACATCCTGTGTTCTCACAACCAGGTGGTGCTGGAGCCTTTCAAGTCTCCGTGAGACTAATGGGCATTTATGGAGCACCTAGTGTGTGCCAGGAGCTGTCCTAGGTACTTAGCCTATACTATCTCATTTACTCCTCACAGGCAGACAGTCAACAGTCCCCTCCTGCTACCCAAATTTAACAAATTTCACACAAAAATTCAAAGTGAAGTCGAAATTCAGAAAGGAAATTCCTGGGTGTCAGAAGCAAAGCCAGAGAAGCTAGCAGGAGCTAAATCCAGGGTCAGAGAGGGTTGGAACCAAGAAATTCATGTATGGGTGAAGGTCTTCAGTCTAGGCATGGGGAGGGGCTAGAAGTGAGCCCCTTGCACAAAGCAAGGGGTCTCTAAAGACTGTCCATCCACCACTGGAGAAAAATTCTACTCCCCAGTTCAGGGCTGTGCAAAGGAAAGGTTGCCTATTCAAGGTTGAGGAAGAAAAAGAAACTTAGGCTAAAATTTAAACCTCAGGCAGTCCATGTACAGTTGGGAGTCTCCATTACTCATTCACTATGGGAATCCTGAGCCCATAAATTCATAACAAATGTAGGCTAGAGCTGCACAACTACTCGTATTATGGCAGGAGCTACAGGTCTCCTGCAAACCCCTCAAGATAATCCCTCATGAAAAACTTCCAACTGCAATAGAAAACAAGCCCTCAGTGAAATAGACTAGGCAGAGGTGACACTGAGAGATCCCACACACCCCAACAGCACAGACAAAGGGCCACCTGGAGCATCTTGTTTAAGGAGGTGACAGAAGTAATGACTTCACAGAAGGCAGAGCAAGATATTTTATTTATTTATTTACTTTTTAGTTAGCTAGATTCAGAGGTAGGATTTAGTGATACATCAGTTGCATGCAATACCCAGTGCTCATTAATGCCTTCCTTAATGCCCATCACCCAATTATCCCTCCCCACATGCTCCTCCCCTCCAGCAACCTTCAATTTGTTTCCTAGAGTTCGCAGTCTCTTATGGTTTGCCTCTATCGCAATTTTCATTTTATTTTTTCCTTCCCTTCCCCTGTGTTCATTTGTTTTCTTCCTTAAATTCCACGCGTGAGTGAAATCATATGGTGTTTGTCTTTCCCTGACTGACTTATTTCCATCAGCATAATACCCTCTAGTTCTAGCCATGCTGTTGCAAATGGCAAGATTTCATTCTTTTTGATGGCCGAGTAATAGTCCATCATATATATCCATTGCATCTTCTTTATCTATCCACATGATATTATTTTAAAATAATAGGAAATTTTAGAAAAGAGCCAACTATGAATTCCAGAAATAAAGAAAGTTGCAGTATCTCGTGAACAACGCAGGACTGGAATTACACAGGAGGCTAGTCACAACTGTGAACTGCTGCATTGGTAGACAGACTCAGGGAACTATTTAAAACTCACAATAGTCCTGAGAGCCAGGCAAATGTTTCTCCCTGTTAACACAGGAAGACACTGATGCTTAGAGAGGTAAGAAACTTCCCCAGGAAGCCCTGACTTTGAACTGAGGCCTGTGTGAGCCTGCACTATGCTGGGGTTGGTTTTATTTGCTTGTGAGTGCGCATTGTGTGCATCTCTCCCCAAGTCCATGTTCAGTGACAAAACAGTAGCTTGAAATTGACCATGGTGAGTGTTCACCACAGAAGCTGGCAAATGCTACAATCAGGGCTTTTTTAGACAATTTTTTTCTTAGAAAGTCTGTTGTTAAACCCTCACAAGAGTACCACTGGTCTAACCCACACTCCTACTTTGATCCAGGAGTCACTGGCAACCATCCACAGGGGGCTCACAGGACACATAAATGATAAGGTGGGCTGAGTGGGGCTCCTGGGACACTGGTGAGCTGTTGTCCTTTCTATGGTGAGCAGCTGTGACAGAGCTCTAGCTGACCCTTGTTGTCAGTAGGGATGTGGACCCACTGTTAACATCTTCCAATTTTTTCAAGAGAAGCTGCAAAATCCAGAATTTTATGTGGTATCTCAATTTTAAAATCCTGGCAACTGATTCACCTTTAAAAAAACCAAAAACAAAAAATGAACAAAAACCAAACAAACAAACATTGCTCAAGCCAAAGAGAACATATCTGTTGGCTAGATTTGGCCATGGGCTGCACGTTTGTGATTTTCACTTTTAACCAATGAACTCCATCACTTTGTGTCATTGCTCCTTTCCCTTAATGCCCTCTGACTTGTCAAGATCCAGCTTAAATGACTCATCCCTGATCCTTCTGTCGAAGCCATCTTCTGAACTAAGATAGTTCTGAGTATTTCCTCTTAAAGAAAATACTTGTGGTTTGATACTATTCGTGCAGACATCTTTTTTTTTTTCTTCTCTGGTAGCTTATAACTTCCCTGAAGATCAAGATATATGTCTTGATTCTCTGTTTCCCTGGAAATGTTCAGCAAGTTCCATGTATATAATAGACATTCAATAAATATGAGGCGACTTTTAAAACTGGAAACTCCGTAGATGTTTATTTGAATCATATTTTATGCTTGCTTTGAGAATTGTGGCTTGTCTACTTAGCCAGGAAGGCTAAAAGTTTAGATGGGAAATTTCAAAGCCATGTTGACAGCACTGGGGACATTTCTCATCATTTCTGGTTTTATGAGACATGCTCAAGGGAAACCTTTATTTTCCTGTGCGTGTTGATAC
Source organism: Meles meles (assembly GCF_922984935.1). NCBI lineage: Eukaryota > Metazoa > Chordata > Mammalia > Carnivora > Mustelidae > Meles > Meles meles. The sequence goes on from NC_060076.1 coordinate 65,800,235, forward strand.
GTGTGAAGGGGGGCTCCCGTGCTAAGTTCTGTGGTCCAAAGAGAGGGCTTCCCATAGTTGTGATTGCCTGAAGTGGTAGAATATAGAACATTTCCCCATTTAGTTAAAAAAGTTTTTTCTTAATAAAAATAAGACAACTTAAAAGGATAGTGTTTATTTATATTGACACTTATAAGAATGTTTAAATGCCTTTTAAAGTATAATGTATCATAGAGCAAGATTTAAAGGAATGCAAACACTTGGATACAAATATTAAATTAAAATTTGATAGTTACTGGTTTTACCTGTCATTTTTAATGTTGTTTTAAACAAAGAATCTTTATGTCCTTCTCTCACTTTCAGTGCTAGACATTTGTAAACCTTACAGCTCTTCAGTGCTTAGATTTCCTTTGGAATCTTCAGATGTCTGGGGATAATCTTTCTCTAACTGCTGTCTGATAATTACAGAAAATAATCAATCAGCTGTCTCTAAATTCCAAGAATTAGTAGGGTTCCTTTTCTTTCATGGGCAGAGTTAGATGCATACCCTCTGTTTCCTTCTGTAGTATTTTTTCCTAAGTAGGACAAGTTTAGAGCCTTCTGTTCTCACCTGGTTTCTATTTGTGGTCAAAGAGCTTAGAATTAAAACAAACAAACAAAACCAACCTTATCAATACTTTGTGTTAAAAATAGGTTCAAATCAAATACTGAAAGGATAATAAATACAGATACAACATTTTTTCTTCTCACATTAATCATTAACTTCATTATTGGCATCCTTTGGGACAAGGTGGTAAAAAACGAGTATGGCCTAGTCATTTTTTTTCAAACTTACTTACAAGTATACTTTAAACATAGGGCCTACCTTGAACCATTGCACAATTTTTTTAATCACAAAAAATTTCGTCTGGAAATGGTATAGAAACAACGTACAGGTGGCTTTTAAGTTGAATTTTCTTGTCCTAGTTTTGAGATTTCAATTCTGCTAGCCAGTGAAGTTACCTTATTTCTAAAGCTTTGGAGATTCACTGTATTGTGTACAATCTTGCAAAACAGGTAATGCATTTATTCGACAAATATATGTTGAGGGCTTGCCCTGTGCTGGCACTAGCTACGCAGTGGTGAACACGACAGAAGGGCCACCTTGTGCCATGCAGGGATTAAACCTACAACATTGACATTGTTGCTATGACATTATGATCTCAAATGCAAACAGCTTTGAGGTGTAGTACATCTGCTTTCAATTGCCAGTGAGAAATCATTTCCATCATAACCAAGACCTAAGTTATTAAAGTTTGAAAGGAGAAGTTTTCATAATGTATAAGTTCATCATTAGTATCAGTTCATCCCATCAGCTGAAGGCCCTGATTGCTGCTCTTTACCTGTTATGTTCTCCTGTACCTAGTTGGACAGATCATCTTTTAAAGAGACAAACAGGCAAACATTGGACATATGTGGTGGAGTCAGGCTTTCACACTAATGTGGGTGATTGGCTTTTGTCTTTGCTCTTCTTCAATAAGCCCTGCATCTCCAACTGGAAGTTTAGAAGGTTTCCTTAACTGAGGCTGGAATGAATTATTTTGAAACAATATGAGAGCTTAGTGGCCATTTCTGCCATTATTGTCTGCCCCTACATGCACCTGCCCATGATTTATTATTGTCCTTTAGGACGCCCATAATATGGCTCCAGGAGTCATAGACTATAAAGGAGTTGGGATTGAGGGGCAGCGCTATATGATCTAAATCCAGTCTTCTCCTTTGTCTGAAAAGGGATGGATCTGAGGCTCAGAGAGGTGAAATGAGTTCCTAAGGGCACAAAGCTAGTCATGGGGTAGGATCCTACCTCTTGGTCTACGTAAGAATAATGCTCTAAAGGGGCGCCTGGGTGGCTCAGTGGGTTGGGCCTCTGCCTTTGGCTCGGGTCATGGTCCCAGCGGCCTGGGATCGAGCCCCGCATCGGGCTTTCTGCTTAGCGGGGAGCCTGCTTCCTCCTCTCTCTCTGCCTGCCTCTTTGCCTGTGATCTCTGTCTGTCGAATAAATAAATAAAATCTTTAAAAAAAAAATAATGCTCTAAATATTCCCATCCCACTTTTTATGTCTCTTTAAAGACTTGCTACTCTATTACAGTTGTAGAATATTAACTTCAGTGATGCCATGTACTCATTTACCGAATATGAAAGCTTTAAGTTTTTTTCCGTGAAGGACACTTTTCCCCACTCAGCTCATGACTGGTTTTGAGTTGGTTTTTCTTCCCAGAAAGTGTTGACCATTTGCTGCTTGAGCTTAACCAAAAGAGGTGTTTATGGCAGTTGATTTTTCAGAGACCAAAGGAAAAAGGCAACCAAAATGGTGCTTGGAGTTAGCACATGTTGCTCCTTACTTTTTCTCCAAGTGAGTGAGTTGTTACAGGGCCTTCACGCCTCCTGTTTTTGTTCCACTGAGGAAATAGCAGTCACATGGCTGTAAGCAAGTGGCTGGAGGGGGAACTGCCCAGACTCTGGGAACGGGAAATTTTATCTGCCAGATGGGTAATAACTGAGCATTTCTCTTATCTGTTTATTCAAACCACAGGAAGTGGTCAATATTATACCACTTTTGACCTACAAAAATGGTCATAGTCCAATAGGGCTTTCCTTTTCTCTGTCCTTCCCTCTTATTTTCCTTGCAAGTGTTTTTCCCTGGCCTGGTGTAGGATCTATTGTTTGACTTACTATCACGCTTATGCTCTTCTCTTTTCCCTATCATTCAAGGCTTTCAGGCTCTGTTTCGATTGTCAAAGATTTGCTCCTTGAAAGGATTGAACCTAAGTTCAAAGGGGATGTTCAAACATAGCAATCAACCAAAACTCACTCCTTTATTCAGCATCTGCCAGGTGCCCTTTGCTGCTTGAAAGAGCTTGGAATATCAACAGTTCAGGGCTGTTTCCTCACTGGAAGTGGACTGGAAGTGGACTGGCTCAGTGACCAGGGGCAACATGCTTAATATTAACATATCTTGAGAGATGAAACCACTCTCTTCTTTCCTGGGTAGGTTGAGACATAGTGCTTTTATTTTACCACCAGAGGAATATTCTGGTCTGATCTCTGTCACTCAGCAGACCTAAATGAGGCACCCTGTGTTTCATTAGAAAAGCAGGGTGCCTACTTGGACTCATCAGGTAACCAGACTTCTGTATTATTGATGGGCAGCGAGGACAACTGTTGGGTAGAGAACTGGCTACAAAGAGGAAAATAATTCCTTCACAGGCTTGTGAGCCACCAGTTCCTTATAGCTTCTGGGTAAGTCTCAAAATCTCAAGCGATTGCCTCAGTCTGTTCATCTTTAGAAAACTTGGAAATGTGGGGCACCTGGGTGGCTCAGTGGGTTAAAGCCTCTGCCTTCAGCTCAGGTCATGATCCCAGGGTCCTGGGATAGAGCCCCACATCGGGCTCTCTGCTCTGCGGGGAGCCTGCTTCCTCCTCTCTCTCTGCCTGCCTCTCTGCCTAGTTGTGATTTCTCTCTGTCAAATAAATAAAATATTTAAAAAGAAAACTTGGAAACATGCCTAAATCAGAAATGAATGCAAAGTTGGTCATGAAGAGTCATAGAAGCTTTGTTGTTGGAATTAGTTCTCAGTAGCAGACATAGAACAATAGGCTGACAATCTGTATAAGTACTTTGGGGAAGAGGAAGGCAGGATACATTGAAACTCATTGCATACCTTGGCTCTTCTTTTAGTCATTGAGTAGATTTAATTAATAAAACCTGCCCCTAAGGACCCATGAGTTTCTTCCTGAGTTCCAGAAATACTGCAGTGCAACCCAAACATTAAGCCTTCTCCACCCTTCACAGGACAGAAGCACAATGTGAGACGTGGTCTTTTCATTGCAAACAGCACATATTCTTGAGGACCTGGAAAGTACCAAGTCTTATTCTAGGCTACCAGATAGCAAAGGTAGCCTCTAGAAGAACAGCATCAGCATCACCCAGAAACTTGTGAGAAACACAAACTCTTAGGCCCACAAAAGACCTGCTGGAGCAGAGGTTCTGGGAATGTGGCCCAGTGTCTGTGTCCTAACAAGCCCTCCAGGTGACTCTGGAGCAGCCCTAGGGATGGAGAATGACAGCTCTAGGCATGAGGCAGGGACAAGTAAGCAGCACAGATGGGCATAGTTTTGGTGGCTTTGTTCCTGTGTGGTAAGGCTCGTAAAATGTGCCTGACAAACTGTTGCTTAGAAAAAATTCTTTGTCTGTCAACCAGTGAAAAGGAGGCCACATTGAAGAAATGATGAATTTATGTTTTGATGAAATGTCACCATGTTCTTTGAAGCCAGGCCACATATTAGGAAATTCTGGAATCGTTAAGCCGTGATGTAATGTTGTAATTTTTCTGTGAACAACTTTATGAGCCTTGATGAAGATTTTTCCTCTTTACTCTAGTTCTTAACTATAGCCTGCAGTGGAGTTTTGATACTAAAAACTAATGCTCCTTGGCATTGCCTCAGCCTAAAAACTATGGGCATAGCTGGAAAACCCCTCAATCAGTGCTGTCAAAAATGCGCGACCAGTTTTGCTTTGGCTTTTGGCTTTGGCTTCCCTCCTTTCTTCTCCCTTTTCCTTTCTTTCTTCCTTCATTTCTCCCTCCTTTCCTTCTTTTCTTATTTTATTCCTTCTTTTCTTTTTAATTTTATATCAAAATTTGATATTTTATCAAATATCAAGTAGTTTATACCAAAAATTTTAAATTTCATATCAAAAATTTTAAATCTGATGAGATGCCTCTGTCTTCAGATGCTCATCTACACACCTGGAAATAGGGGTGCTTTATGAACATTCCTTAAAAGAAAACCCATATCCTATAGACAGTGGTTTTCTACCTTCCCACAACAAGCGATGCCTTCCGACTACTTCCTTTTGCCGGTAGGACAGCACAACTTGGAGAGGGAGACCCAGTGGGTAAATGGCAGCAGAATGGGAACCAATACATGAACTCAGAACGTTGGCCTTCCAGCCTCATGTATGCCTGCTAGGTAGTACATTATGATCTGTCATTGTCCTTCCTTCTGCCCGGCCTATTTTCAACGGTGCCCAAGGAGGATTGAGTCTGGAGACTACCTCACAGTGGGCTGGGTTTATTGCTGGCCCCCATCAGAGGCGCTGCCTCCTGTTCCATCTCTTCTGTGTCACTGGTCAAATGGGCTGTCAGTGGAGCCTCTGAAGATGAGCCCTGAGACATCACAGCATGGAGGAAGTCCCAGTGGTAGAATTTCAAGTGTCAGTTGTCCAGTGGGGGTACTGAGGGCTCCAGGCCATCCTCCTCTGAATTGGGTGGATCTGGTAGACCAGTAGGCCCTTAGTGCCCGAGTTTCCACTGATCCCTGTGATCTACATTTCCACCCCAAGTGATACGGACAGAGTATTTCAGACTCGTTTGGGGGAAATTTCACCAGCACTTATTCTAGCAACTAGGGTAGCTATTACCTTTTCTCAAAACTTTCAAAGTTAAAGATTTGACAAAAAAGAAATTTCTCACTAAATGAGTGGCATGTAATCATCAAATAGGAGATGCTTTATACTTTCAATTTGATTACTTTTGAAAAATAGAAGTTATCTGGGTGGAGGCCAGAAAGGATTTTTAGGGCAATGAAGCTATTTTGTGTTATGCTGTGATGATGGATACATGTCATTATACATTTGTCCAAACCTATAGAATGTAACACGCCCAGAGTGAACCCAGTGTCAACTATGGACTTCGGGTGTTAATGACGAGCCAACGCAGACTCATAGACTGTATGAATGTATCCAATTGTAACAAAAGTATTGTTAACAAATGTAACAAATGTAAAATTAAATAATCTTAACAAAGTACAATGTAACAAGTGTAAGGAAAGCATTATTTAAGATGCAATTAATTCACACCGTCTTGAGACATCTCTTGTTATCTTGACTTATTATTGAAATTTTCAGTTTGCAATTTGGTATGTTTACTTATCCTTCCAGCTAAATGTTAAGTTTCTAGAGATTGAGAACAAAGTCTTACACAAAACTTTCCATGGTTAGTCCAGTGTGCTCCAAATACACCAGTGGTTCTAACTGGGGGTGCTCTTGCTCCCAGGGGAGACATGGCAATGTCTGGAGGCATTCTGGGTTGTCACAACTTGCACAACCCAGGGAAGTTGTGCATCTGGAGGACTGAGGCTAAGGACATAGTGGGGAAGACTCTGCATGTGTTGGGACAGGAATTATATGGGAAATCTCTGTCCTGGCTCCATTTTGCTACAAAGCTAAAACTGCTCTAAAAGGAAAGTCTAGTTAAAAAAAAAAAAGAAAATAATTTATTCTTAGAGAATGGAAAAAATGGTTTTTAAGGCAAGTGTTTTTCCCCTCCATCTGTGTGGCATACATCACCCTGCTGTTAAGAATTATTAGAGGAATTTGAGTATGCTGTTAAGAATTATTAGAGGAATTTGAGTATCAGTTAGATATCGTTTTTAAAAACATAGTTGGTTCAGTGGATAAAGGACCAATTAAATAGAGAAGGAGAAAGGGCCAGTGAAACAGATCCATTTAAGTTTGCGCATGGTCATTTAACTAAGTCTGGGAAAGCTTCAGAAAAATGAAAACAAAAACAAACACTCAACCCTCCCTAGACTTTGGAATAAGAAAGAAACCAGGCCAGCAATTCCTTATTCAAGACGTTGGTGATCCCTTAGAAAGAAAATGATGATACAGGACATGCTGGAGAAAAAAAAGTCAAAGATCATAAAGGGCTTGTTTTATTTTATTTCACTTCAATGGGTGTGAGGTTTCCAAAATCGCCTGCGTTTTCAGCGACTGACATAAGGACTTAGAATCCTGATCTAAAATCCGGGCGGGTCCACCCCACAAACCCCCGTCAGCCGGCCCCATCCCCCGTCCAGGCCGCTCCCAGTGCAGCCCCGAGGGCCATTTGGAAGTCCATCTGGTTCTTCCAGAAAGTCTTGTTTGTTTGTCTTTTCAGTGACATTCTGTTTATTCAGCTCTGTTTTCCCTTCCGAGGGAGAAAGCTTACAATTTTTTTCTTCTTCTTCCCCACTCCTCCCCTTTATCTGCGTCGCTGTGTCACCCCCCTGGCTGACAAGAATAAAAATTGGAGGCAAAGTCAAGGGAGACAAAACCCGGCAGAGGAAGGAGCGCCGTGGAGGAGGGGTCCGCCTCGGGCCGTCGCGGCGGAGGGCGGCTGTCACCCACATTCCTGGGCAGCCCGCGTCGCCTCGCGCGCCGCCTGTCATTTCCTCGAGCCCAGGCTGGGCCGCTCAGGCCGCCCCGGCGACGTGGGTGGGCTTCTGTGAAGACACAGTGTCTCGTCCCATTCAGGAACTGCCCTGGGCCTGGCCCCACGGAAGGCGGGATGTTTGCTGTTTGAGTAAATAAACCCGCGGAGGCGCAGCCGGGCTGTGCCTGCCCCGCGCCCTCACCCCTGCGAGGCCATCCCAGGCCCGCCGGAGGCCCCGCTGCCACCCACCGCGACGCGGGCGGGGGCGGGGTGGGGCATTTGTGTCCCCGCAGCGGCTGTGACCACGTCCTTTCCTTAGGCACTCCGGAGCCCGGAGAGGAGAAGGAAGCTCCAAGTCCTGTCTTTGTGTTGGGTCGCAGGGCAGAACGTGGGCCTGTTAAATCCTGGGCGCTCTCCCTGGCCCCCCTCCGCCCGGGACACTTCACGGCGCCGGTGCGTGGGTCTTTGCAGGTCCCCGCTGCTCAGAGAGCTCAGGCCCTGCTCAGAACTGCTAAATCAGAATCTCTGGGAAGGGGGCCCAGCCACCCCTTCTACACCTTCTGCAGGTGATTCCATGCGCGCCACCGTGCGTGAAGCAAGGAGCACGGCTGCTGGCTTTCCAGGAGGGGAGCTTTCTTGCTCCCGTGCTGGCTGGTCTCCAGGCACTAGGCAGGTGCTCCATGCTCATTTTTTACAAATGAACAAATCATGAACGTGGAAGGGCTAGCTAAAGGGTTTAGATTGGTGTCTCCCCTTATCCACCCACCAGTTCATCTCTGCTCCTACATGGTGGGCCTGTGTGTTCCTGCCAAGAGCCCAGGGTTTGTTGCAGGGTTTTGCCATCCCCTGGCCTTTTTGAGAGCATTAAAAGCAGACAAGGTCAGTGATGGAAGGAGAGGATGTGTCTCTTCCGAGGTTGCCTTGGAAATCTTCCCTCCCCAGAAAGATTTCCCCATTGCTGAGCTCGCTCTCTCTCTCTCATACGTTTACGTTCTGTCTCTGTCTCTATCTTTCTCATGCACACTCTGTCTGGAAGCCAAGAGATACTTTTTAAATTAAAAGTGCTTCAAAAGTCCCTGACCAGGTACAGTCAAGCATTGGGTTGAACCTGTCACCCGGTTACCAGTTAGTGCCTAAGCCACCTGGACAGTGCTGGGCTGTCCCCTGACAAACACTGACGCCTGACCACCTACTAGGTGTCAGTCACTGGGAGGGTTGTCTGTGGGCAACAAAGAAGATTCAGTCTGTCCTCATTGCATCTTCATTTTATATGAAGGAAGACAGATAATTAAGTAATTTTAATAAAGTATAATGTAACAAGTGTTAGGAAAGCATTATTTAAGATGCAATTAATTCACACCATCTCGTGACGTGTCTTGTTATCTTGACTTATTACTGAAATTTTCACTTTGCAATTTAGTATGTTTACTTGCCCTTCCAGCTAAATGTTAAATTTCTAGAGGGTAAGAACAAAGTCTTACACAAAACCTTCCACGGTTTAGTCCACTGTGCTCCAAATACACCAGTGGTTCTAAGTAGGGGTGCTCTTGCTCCCAGGGGAGACATGGCAATGTCTGGAGGCATTTTTGGTTGTCACAACTTGCACAACCCAGGGGAGTTGTGCATCTGGAGGATGGAGGCTAAGGACATTGCTACACAGTTACGATGCCTAGGACAGCCCCGCCCCACATGGAATGACCAAGTCCCAAGTGTCAGTAGTCTGATGTTGAGCCTCTGGTCTAGAGAAGCCCTTTGGGCTCCTCTTCACATCCCCCTCCTCCTCCTAACAAGGTCTGAGGTCATCATTATTTTGATTATACTTCAGGTCACATGTCCAGACCCAGCCTGCGTCAGCTGGTGTGGCTCCACCAGAAACCCCAACTGGACGTGGGTGACAGAGGGTGGTCATACTGGGGAAGCTTTCAAAACCACCACTGGCGATTCTCCAGCTCTAACTCGGTGTTCTGAAAGTGGCAGAGTAGGGGTGTTCCTGGAATAGTAATGAATAACTGCTCCTCATTCTGTTGATGTCCCCCACCGGGATATTTCTGTGGGACAAACTCAAAATTTGACTTCTTAGCCCAATGGCATGGAAGTAATTGCAATCGGAAGTCGTGTTTTAAGGTGGTGTCAGCTTGGATTGTGGTAGCCGCTGATGCTGAGAAGGAACAAGCTCCTGAAGGACTGAGCAGGGCATGGTAGCTTCATAACCATGGTTTCATGAGGCTCCTAAGACTTGGTAAAGGCCAAGGTCAGGAAAGGGCACAGCAAACACCTGCTCAAGGTCTCTGTGGGAACTGCCCAAGGAGGTGTGCAGTGCGTTCACACATCAGGATAGAGTATTCCGTGTGCTGTTTACTGAAGGACAATTGCTGGTCTTCACTGAGGCAGAGGGCATCTCTGCAGAGGTTACTGACCATCCTGGCGATGGGGAGTGACAGGGGCAGGGAGGGATGACACTCAAGGGACAATGTGCCAGGCGAGGGGTTGAGGAGACACCTGGAAGGAGATTCTCCCGTGTAAAAGCCCTGGCCGCTGGGGCTTAGGAGCCATGAGGACTAACATCTGAGCCTCTTTTCCCTTTTTACCTTGTAATCCCTCCAGGTTGCTAGTTAAGATGATTAAGCATGACTGTCTCCTTCCAGAGCAGCTTAAGCAATACCCCAACCCTCAGCTTAGAATGAATGATCGTCTGGAGCAGCAGGGTAGTGGGGACAGGGCTTGGGGGGAGTGGGAAAGCGGCTCTTTGCAGAAATGCCCAGGAAAGGATGTTCCTGCAATTCCACAGAATGGACACTCAGACTGGGGGCCATTCAAATTAGTGGGGAAGCATGAGCTCAAAGCTCAAAAACTCAGCGTCGTCAGCATTCTAGGATTTTACAAACGTGCAAGAGTTTTAGTATCTGAAGGCTGTGTTGAGAGACCCTGGTGGGATGGGGTGCTCCTTCTGCCTCAGAGAAAAGCAGCCTGAGGCCTTCAGAATAGGATGGCATTCAACCAGCCAGACCAGCAGTTCTCAAATGGTGATCCTGCTTCCCAGGGGACATCTGGCCATGTCTGGAGACATTACTGATTGTCACAACTGGGACGGTGCTACTGGCTTCTGATGCAGAGAAGCCAGGGGTGCTGTTAGATATCCCACAAAACACAGGACAGCCCAAAACAGCCAAGAATGTCCTGACCTGAAATGTTGATAGTACCACAGTTGAGAGAGAAGAACTCCTGAGAAGGACTTCAAGATAGGGCTCACCTGAGAGAGCCAGTGTGGTGAAGGAGGTCTGGGTGAGATTCCGTCCCACTGAGGAGCATGATGCAGACCCAGGCCGCCCGTGTCTACACGGGATGTGCTGGCCTGTGTCCTACCCAGCAAATTCAGCATCAGGGAGAGTTAAGTCCTAGAATATTTTCATGTAAGTGTGATTCTGAGCCAGTCTCTCCTAGCCGGGCTCTTTGAAGGGGGATTGGACAGTTGTCTGCAGTGAGGAGAAGTGAAAATCCCCAGTACTTCCTGGAGGGGCCTGGGAGAATGTGTGAGCTGAGCTGCTGCCAGACTCCTGCTGAGTGCGGCTGGACCTTGTATGGGGTTTCCAGGCCTTGAGGAGCAGTCCTTGCCGGAAGCATCAAATTCAAAGTATGAAGTAGCTTTGTCAGTGTTGCGGTGACAGAAGTGTGCAAGTGGGTTGTGGCCTTCACTCCGGCTGTGCCAGAGCCCAGACTCCAGGGGCAAGAATGAAGTTTGGGGAGTCTGCGAGGCAGATCGGGAAATGCCTCACTGAGGGAGGACAGTCTTGATGTTCAAAGTGGGAGGACCGTGGGGCCTCCTCTGAGGGACCTGCCTCCATCTACGTCTGATATGGGTCAACAGCTCTGTAACGCCTGGTCCCACGCTGTCCAGGATCTCAGGAGAAGAGTGGCGCCCTCTCTGGCAGTCATGGTCTCCTGAGATTCCCAGTCCCCACGGGGGTCTCTGTACACGTGCTCTCTCCGTATGAAACACACATGGAGAAGAACAGTGACAACTCTTGTTGATTTCTCCGTAGTCGAAAAAGCAAAGGTCTTTGGGAACATGGATTTGAATATAATAATGGTCTCTTCTCTGAGCCTTGTTTTTCTTATCTATGGGGTTGTGAAAGGATTGGAAGGATCCAGGTGACGCAGTTGGTACAATGTCTGTCTCAGAGGAGGTACGAGGGGGAAACTGCTTTTCTGATTATTGTTAGTGTAGTTATTTCCCATGCTTCGTTCAAGGCCCGACAAGTCTCAACTGATTCAGTATTTTGCAACTGGCAAGTAGGGGATGCGGAGCTACTGTTCCTTAATTGTAGTGGCCTGAAAGTTTCTTAAAATGTTTGGTGGTGTTTGTCATCTAGTGCACATGGAGGTTAGCTAATCAACATATAAATCCAAATATTGCCTCAAAGAAAGATATGTAATATAAACAAAATAAATACAGAGTGAAAAGAAAATTCTCCTTGAAAAAGAAGGTAGACAGAAATAGTATAGTATTATCACCTGGATGAGAGTTCTGGTCACCGGCTAAAGTCCTCAGTAGACTATCCAAGATGCTGTCACCACAGATTTGTAGCTGGAAAGGTCATTTTATCATTATGTTTTAAACTTCAGCTTTCCAACTGTTCATTGCTTTTGTATTAATGATCTTAAGAAAGAAGTGTGTGTATAAATGAAGCCATTTCCTAGATTTTGTATTGGAATAAGTTGGAAGTGTGTATGTGTGTGCATGTATGTGTGTGTATATGTGTGTGTGTGTGTGTGTGTGCGTTCAGAGGACAAGAGGAAGGCAGTTCAGAAACGTCTTAGCCATTCATTCCTTAGGGTAATTTTTCTAAAAGTAGGTATATAAAACCATTTTGGATTTAGGACCCAATAGCTGGAAACTTTAAATTTAGCACTGATTTAAAAAAAAAAATGCAACATTATCTTTGGTTTCTGAAACTGTGCATATATTCATTTTTCTCATTCACGAATACCTATACCTCTATGTTCTTCTTTAATAGTCATTGAGTACATTTAAGGTATATAGAAAGATGCCAGATTAGACAGGGAGTGTGGGGGATACAGTGTTTGGGACAGGGTCCCTTTATTCCAGGAGTTTACAAAGGAGATGAGAGAAAATGTTCCTCCTCCTTTTCCTTGAAATGGCTCAACTTGGAAGAGATGGCTAGATTTCTAAATCCTCATTCTCATCTTGCCAGTGGGATACATAGAGGTGGATGCCTTTAAGCAGAACTCAGATGTGGTGGTGGTGAGCCACGACCCACCCCAGATAGTGTGGCCAGGCAGCAACACGGAGGAAGCATGGGTCCTCCACTGTGAGGCTGCCACACACTGAGACAATTCTTTTTTTTTAAATTTATTTCATTTTTTAGAAGATTTTATTTATTTATTTGTGAGGGAGAGTGTGTGAGAGTGAGCAAGAGAGAAAGAGATACAGAGAGAAGGAGCAGGGGAAGAACAGAGGGAGAGCGAGAAGCAGACTCCCTGCAGAGCAGGGATCCTGATGCGGGGCTTGATCTGGGGACTCCGGGATCATGACCTGAGCTGAAGGCAGACGCTGAACTGAGCCACCCAGGCTCCCACGCTGGGACAATTTTTGCAAGAGAAATACACTCGTATCTTGTTT